>NC_085138.1:120351674-120656639 GCF_035046485.1 Aedes albopictus
ATTAACAAAATAAATAGAATCATTTTGGCGCCAGCAAATTTCACTAGATACGCCAAAAAATGTTTCAGAAAATTAACAAAATAAATAGAATCATTTTGGCGCCAGCAAATTTCACTAGATACGCCAAAAAATGTTTCAGAAAATTAATAAAATATATAGAATCAATTTGGCGCCAGCAAATTTCACTAGATACGCCAAAAAATGTTTCAGAAAAATTAATAAAAAAAAGGATCATTTCGGCGCCAGCAAATTTCACTAGATACGCCAAAAAATGTTTCAGAAAAATTAATAAAATAGATAGAATCACTTGGGCGTCTGGAAGTTGAAATAGATTTGCCAAAGTAGTTTTACCAACTTAAAGAAAATATTTGCTTTTTGGTCGGCTGCATTGGCGGAGGCAAAGGGGGGCGAGGGGGGGCACTTGACCCCCCTAACTCTAAATTTCCGTTTAAATTTCACTAGATACGCCAAAAAATGTTTCAGAAAATTAATAAAATATATAGAATCATTTTGGCGCCAGCAAATTTCACTAGATACGCCAAAAAATGTTTCAGAAAATTAATAAAATATATAGAATCAATTTGGCGCCAGCAAATTTCACTAGATACGCCAAAAAATGTTTCAGAAAAATTAATAAAAAAAAAAGGATCATTAATAAAAAAAAAGGATCATTTCGGCGAAAGCAAATTTCACTAGATACGCCAAAAAATGTTTCAGAAAAATTAATAAAATAGATAGAATCACTTGGGCGTCTGGAAGTTGAAATAGATTTGCCAAAGTAGTTTTACCAACTTAAAGAAAATATTTGCTTTTTGGTCGGCTGCATTGGCGGAGGCAAAGGGGGGCGAGGGGGGGCACTTGACCCCCCTAACTCTAAATTTCCGTTTAAATTTCACTAGATACGCCAAAAAATGTTTCAGAAAATTAATAAAATATATAGAATCATTTTGGCGCCAGCAAATTTCACTAGATACGCCAAAAATGTTTCAGAAAATTAACAAAATAAATAGAATCATTTTGGCGCCAGCAAATTTCACTAGATACGCCAAAAAATGTTTCAGAAAATTAATAAAATATATAGAATCAATTTGGCGCCAGCAAATTTCACTAGATACGCCAAAAAATGTTTCAGAAAATTAACAAAATAAATAGAATCATTTTGGCGCCAGCAAATTTCACTAGATACGCCAAAAAATGTTTCAGAAAATTAATAAAATATATAGAATCAATTTGGCGCCAGCAAATTTCACTAGATACGCCAAAAAATGTTTCAGAAAAATTATTAAAAAAAGGATCATACGCCAAAAAATGTTTCAGAAAAATTAATAAAATAGATAGAATCACTTGGGCGTCTGGAAGTTGAAATAGATTTGCCAAAGTAGTTTTACCAACTTAAAGAAAATATTTGCTTTTTGGTCGGCTGCATTGGCGGAGGCAAAGGGGGGCGAGGGGGGGCACTTGACCCCCCTAACTCTAAATTTCCGTTTAAATTTCACTAGATACGCCAAAAAATGTTTCAGAAAATTAATAAAATATATAGAATCATATTGGCGCCAGCAAATTTCACTAGATACGCCAAAAAATGTTTCAGAAAATTAATAAAATATATAGAATCAATTTGGCGCCAGCAAATTTCACTAGATACGCCAAAAAATGTTTCAGAAAATTAACAAAATAAATAGAATCATTTTGGCGCCAGCAAATTTCACTAGATACGCCAAAAAATGTTTCAGAAAATTAATAAAATATATAGAATCAATTTGGCGCCAGCAAATTTCACTAGATACGCCAAAAAATGTTTCAGAAAATTAACAAAATAAATAGAATCATTTTGGCGCCAGCAAATTTCACTAGATACGCCAAAAAATGTTTCAGAAAATTAATAAAATATATAGAATCAATTTGGCGCCAGCAAATTTCACTAGATACGCCAAAAAATGTTTCAGAAAAATTATTAAAAAAAAGGATCATACGCCAAAAAATGTTTCAGAAAAATTAATAAAATAGATAGAATCACTTGGGCGTCTGGAAGTTGAAATAGATTTGCCAAAGTAGTTTTACCAACTTAAAGAAAATATTTGCTTTTTGGTCGGCTGCATTGGCGGAGGCAAAGGGGGGCGAGGGGGGGCACTTGACCCCCCTAACTCTAAATTTCCGTTTAAATTTCACTAGATACGCCAAAAAATGTTTCAGAAAATTAATAAAATATATAGAATCAATTTGGCGCCAGCAAATTTCACTAGATACGCCAAAAAATGTTTCAGAAAATTAACAAAATAAATAGAATCATTTTGGCGCCAGCAAATTTCACTAGATACGCCAAAAAATGTTTCAGAAAATTAACAAAATAAATAGAATCATTTTGGCGCCAGCAAATTTCACTAGATACGCCAAAAAATGTTTCAGAAAATTAATAAAATATATAGAATCAATTTGGCGCCAGCAAATTTCACTAGATACGCCAAAAAATGTTTCAGAAAATTAACAAAATAAATAGAATCATTTTGGCGCCAGCAAATTTCACTAGATACGCCAAAAAATGTTTCAGAAAATTAATAAAATATATAGAATCAATATGGCGCCAGCAAATTTCACTAGATACGCCAAAAAATGTTTCAGAAAATTAACAAAATAAATAGAATCATTTTGGCGCCAGCAAATTTCACTAGATACGCCAAAAAATGTTTCAGAAAATTAATAAAATATATAGAATCAATTTGGCGCCAGCAAATTTCACTAGATACGCCAAAAACTGTTTCAGAAAATTAACAAAATAAATAGAATCATTTTGGCGCCAGCAAATTTCACTAGATACGCCAAAAAATGTTTCAGAAAATTAATAAAATATATAGAATCAATTTGGCGCCAGCAAATTTCACTAGATACGCCAAAAAATGTTTCAGAAAAATTAATAAAAAAAAAGGATCATTTCGGCGCCAGCAAATTTCACTAGACACGCCAAAAAATGTTTCAGAAAAATTAATAAAATAGATAGAATCACTTGGGCGTCTGGAAGTTGAAATAGATTTGCCAAAGTAGTTTTACCAACTTAAAGAAAATATTTGCTTTTTGGTCGGCTGCATTGGCGGAGGCAAAGGGGGGCGAGGGGGGGCACTTGACCCCCCTAACTCTAAATTTCCGTTTAAATTTCACTAGATACGCCAAAAAATGTTTCAGAAAATTAATAAAATATATAGAATCATATTGGCGCCAGCAAATTTCACTAGATACGCCAAAAAATGTTTCAGAAAATTAATAAAATATATAGAATCAATTTGGCGCCAGCAAATTTCACTAGATACGCCAAAAAATGTTTCAGAAAATTAACAAAATAAATAGAATCATTTTGGCGCCAGCAAATTTCACTAGATACGCCAAAAAATGTTTCAGAAAAATTAATAAAATAGATAGAATCACTTGGGCGTCTGGAAGTTGAAATAGATTTGCCAAAGTAGTTTTACCAACTTAAAGAAAATATTTGCTTTTTGGTCGGCTGCATTGGCGGAGGCAAAGGGGGGCGAGGGGGGGCACTTGACCCCCCTAACTCTAAATTTCCGTTTAAATTTCACTAGATACGCCAAAAAATGTTTCAGAAAATTAATAAAATATATAGAATCATATTGGCGCCAGCAAATTTCACTAGATACGCCAAAAAATGTTTCAGAAAATTAATAAAATATATAGAATCAATTTGGCGCCAGCAAATTTCACTAGATACGCCAAAAAATGTTTCAGAAAATTAACAAAATAAATAGAATCATTTTGGCGCCAGCAAATTTCACTAGATACGCCAAAAAATGTTTCAGAAAATTAATAAAATATATAGAATCAATTTGGCGCCAGCAAATTTCACTAGATACGCCAAAAAATGTTTCAGAAAATTAATAAAATATATAGAATCAATTTGGCGCCAGCAAATTTCACTAGATACGCCAAAAAATGTTTCAGAAAATTAACAAAATAAATAGAATCATTTTGGCGCCAGCAAATTTCACTAGATACGCCAAAAAATGTTTCAGAAAATTAATAAAATATATAGAATCAATTTGGCGCCAGCAAATTTCACTAGATACGCCAAAAAATGTTTCAGAAAATTAACAAAATAAATAGAATCATTTTGGCGCCAGCAAATTTCACTAGATACGCCAAAAAATGTTTCAGAAAATTAACAAAATAAATAGAATCATTTTGGCGCCAGCAAATTTCACTAGATACGCCAAAAAATGTTTCAGAAAATTAATAAAATATATAGAATCAATTTGGCGCCAGCAAATTTCACTAGATACGCCAAAAAATGTTTCAGAAAATTAACAAAATAAATAGAATCATTTTGGCGCCAGCAAATTTCACTAGATACGCCAAAAAATGTTTCAGAAAATTAATAAAATATATAGAATCAATATGGCGCCAGCAAATTTCACTAGATACGCCAAAAAATGTTTCAGAAAATTAACAAAATAAATAGAATCATTTTGGCGCCAGCAAATTTCACTAGATACGCCAAAAAATGTTTCAGAAAATTAATAAAATATATAGAATCAATTTGGCGCCAGCAAATTTCACTAGATACGCCAAAAACTGTTTCAGAAAATTAACAAAATAAATAGAATCATTTTGGCGCCAGCAAATTTCACTAGATACGCCAAAAAATGTTTCAGAAAATTAATAAAATATATAGAATCAATTTGGCGCCAGCAAATTTCACTAGATACGCCAAAAAATGTTTCAGAAAAATTAATAAAAAAAAAAGGATCATTTCGGCGCCAGCAAATTTCACTAGACACGCCAAAAAATGTTTCAGAAAAATTAATAAAATAGATAGAATCACTTGGGCGTCTGGAAGTTGAAATAGATTTGCCAAAGTAGTTTTACCAACTTAAAGAAAATATTTGCTTTTTGGTCGGCTGCATTGGCGGAGGCAAAGGGGGGCGAGGGGGGGCACTTGACCCCCCTAACTCTAAATTTCCGTTTAAATTTCACTAGATACGCCAAAAAATGTTTCAGAAAATTAATAAAATATATAGAATCATATTGGCGCCAGCAAATTTCACTAGATACGCCAAAAAATGTTTCAGAAAATTAATAAAATATATAGAATCAATTTGGCGCCAGCAAATTTCACTAGATACGCCAAAAAATGTTTCAGAAAATTAACAAAATAAATAGAATCATTTTGGCGCCAGCAAATTTCACTAGATACGCCAAAAAATGTTTCAGAAAAATTAATAAAATAGATAGAATCACTTGGGCGTCTGGAAGTTGAAATAGATTTGCCAAAGTAGTTTTACCAACTTAAAGAAAATATTTGCTTTTTGGTCGGCTGCATTGGCGGAGGCAAAGGGGGGCGAGGGGGGGCACTTGACCCCCCTAACTCTAAATTTCCGTTTAAATTTCACTAGATACGCCAAAAAATGTTTCAGAAAATTAATAAAATATATAGAATCATTTTGGCGCCAGCAAATTTCACTAGATACGCCAAAAAATGTTTCAGAAAATTAATAAAATATATAGAATCAATTTGGCGCCAGCAAATTTCACTAGATACGCCAAAAAATGTTTCAGAAAAATTAATAAAAAAAAAGGATCATTTCGGCGAAAGCAAATTTCACTAGATACGCCAAAAAATGTTTCAGAAAAATTAATAAAATATATAGAATCATTTTGGCGCCAGCAAATTTCACTAGATACGCCAAAAAATGTTTCAGAAAATTAATAAAATATATAGAATCAATTTGGCGCCAGCAAATTTCACTAGATACGCCAAAAAATGTTTCAGAAAATTAACAAAATAAATAGAATCATTTTGGCGCCAGCAAATTTCACTAGATACGCCAAAAAATGTTTCAGAAAATTAATAAAATATATAGAATCAATTTGGCGCCAGCAAATTTCACTAGATACGCCAAAAAATGTTTCAGAAAATTAACAAAATAAATAGAATCATTTTGGCGCCAGCAAATTTCACTAGATACGCCAAAAAATGTTTCAGAAAATTAATAAAATATATAGAATCAATTTGGCGCCAGCAAATTTCACTAGATACGCCAAAAAATGTTTCAGAAAAATTAATAAAAAAAAGGATCATTTCGGCGCCAGCAAATTTCACTAGATACGCCAAAAAATGTTTCAGAAAAATTAATAAAATAGATAGAATCACTTGGGCGTCTGGAAGTTGAAATAGATTTGCCAAAGTAGTTTTACCAACTTAAAGAAAATATTTGCTTTTTGGTCGGCTGCATTGGCGGAGGCAAAGGGGGGCGAGGGGGGGCACTTGACCCCCCTAACTCTAAATTTCCGTTTAAATTTCACTAGATACGCCAAAAAATGTTTCAGGAAATTAACAAAATAAATAGAATCATTTTGGCGCCAGCAAATTTCACTAGATACGCCAAAAAATGTTTCAGAAAATTAATAAAATATATAGAATCAATTTGGCGCCAGCAAACTTCACTAGATACGCCAAAAAATGTTTCAGAAAATTAACAAAATAAATAGAATCATTTTGGCGCCAGCAAATTTCACTAGATACGCCAAAAAATGTTTCAGAAAATTAATAAAATATATAGAATCAATTTGGCGCCAGCAAATTTCACTAGATACGCCAAAAAATGTTTCAGAAAATTAACAAAATAAATAGAATCATTTTGGCGCCAGCAAATTTCACTAGATACGCCAAAAAATGTTTCAGAAAATTAATAAAATATATAGAATCAATTTGGCGCCAGCAAATTTCACTAGATACGCCAAAAAATGTTTCAGAAAATTAACAAAATAAATAGAATCATTTTGGCGCCAGCAAATTTCACTAGATACGCCAAAAAATGTTTCAGAAAATTAATAAAATATATAGAATCAATTTGGCGCCAGCAAATTTCACTAGATACGCCAAAAAATGTTTCAGAAAAATTAATAAAAAAAAAGGATCATTTCGGCGCCAGCAAATTTCACTAGATACGCCAAAAAATGTTTCAGAAAATTAACAAAATAAATAGAATCATTTTGGCGCCAGCAAATTTCACTAGATACGCCAAAAAATGTTTCAGAAAATTAACAAAATAAATAGAATCATTTTGGCGCCAGCAAATTTCACTAGATACGCCAAAAAATGTTTCAGAAAATTAATAAAATATATAGAATCAATTTGGCGCCAGCAAATTTCACTAGATACGCCAAAAAATGTTTCAGAAAAATTAATAAAAAAAAGGATCATTTCGGCGCCAGCAAATTTCACTAGATACGCCAAAAAATGTTTCAGAAAATTAACAAAATAAATAGAATCATTTTGGCGCCAGCAAATTTCACTAGATACGCCAAAAAATGTTTCAGAAAATTAATAAAATAAATAGAATCATTTTGGCGCCAGCAAATTTCACTAGATACGCCAAAAAATGTTTCAGAAAATTAATAAAATATATAGAATCAATTTGGCGCCAGCAAATTTCACTAGATACGCCAAAAAATGTTTCAGAAAAATTAATAAAAAAAAAAGGATCATTTCGGCGCCAGCAAATTTCACTAGATACGCCAAAAAATGTTTCAGAAAATTAACAAAATAAATAGAATCATTTTGGCGCCAGCAAATTTCACTAGATACGCCAAAAAATGTTTCAGAAAATTAACAAAATAAATAGAATCATTTTGGCGCCAGCAAATTTCACTAGATACGCCAAAAAATGTTTCAGAAAATTAATAAAATATATAGAATCAATTTGGCGCCAGCAAATTTCACTAGATACGCCAAAAAATGTTTCAGAAAATTAACAAAATAAATAGAATCATTTTGGCGCCAGCAAATTTCACTAGATACGCCAAAAAATGTTTCAGAAAATTAATAAAATATATAGAATCAATTTGGCGCCAGCAAATTTCACTAGATACGCCAAAAAATGTTTCAGAAAATTAACAAAATAAATAGAATCATTTTGGCGCCAGCAAATTTCACTAGATACGCCACAAAATGTTTCAGAAAATTAATAAAATATATAGAATCAATTTGGCGCCAGCAAATTTCACTAGATACGCCAAAAAATGTTTCAGAAAAATTAATAAAAAAAAAAGGATCATTTCGGCGCCAGCAAATTTCACTAGATACGCCAAAAAATGTTTCAGAAAATTAACAAAATAAATAGAATCATTTTGGCGCCAGCAAATTTCACTAGATACGCCAAAAAATGTTTCAGAAAATTAACAAAATAAATAGAATCATTTTGGCGCCAGCAAATTTCACTAGATACGCCAAAAAATGTTTCAGAAAATTAATAAAATATATAGAATCAATTTGGCGCCAGCAAATTTCACTAGATACGCCAAAAAATGTTTCAGAAAAATTAATAAAAAAAAAAGGATCATTTCGGCGCCAGCAAATTTCACTAGATACGCCAAAAAATGTTTCAGAAAATTAACAAAATAAATAGAATCATTTTGGCGCCAGCAAATTTCACTAGATACGCCAAAAAATGTTTCAGAAAATTAACAAAATAAATAGAATCATTTTGGCGCCAGCAAATTTCACTAGATACGCCAAAAAATGTTTCAGAAAATTAATAAAATATATAGAATCAATTTGGCGCCAGCAAATTTCACTAGATACGCCAAAAAATGTTTCAGAAAAATTAATAAAAAAAAGGATCATTTCGGCGCCAGCAAATTTCACTAGATACGCCAAAAAATGTTTCAGAAAATTAACAAAATAAATAGAATCATTTTGGCGCCAGCAAATTTCACTAGATACGCCAAAAAATGTTTCAGAAAATTAATAAAATATATAGAATCAATTTGGCGCCAGCAAATTTCACTAGATACGCCAAAAAATGTTTCAGAAAAATTAATAAAAAAAAAAGGATCATTTCGGCGCCAGCAAATTTCACTAGATACGCCAAAAAATGTTTCAGAAAATTAACAAAATAAATAGAATCATTTTGGCGCCAGCAAATTTCACTAGATACGCCAAAAAATGTTTCAGAAAATTAACAAAATAAATAGAATCATTTTGGCGCCAGCAAATTTCACTAGATACGCCAAAAAATGTTTCAGAAAATTAATAAAATATATAGAATCAATTTGGCGCCAGCAAATTTCACTAGATACGCCAAAAAATGTTTCAGAAAATTAACAAAATAAATAGAATCATTTTGGCGCCAGCAAATTTCACTAGATACGCCAAAAAATGTTTCAGAAAATTAATAAAATATATAGAATCAATTTGGCGCCAGCAAATTTCACTAGATACGCCAAAAAATGTTTCAGAAAATTAACAAAATAAATAGAATCATTTTGGCGCCAGCAAATTTCACTAGATACGCCAAAAAATGTTTCAGAAAATTAATAAAATATATAGAATCAATTTGGCGCCAGCAAATTTCACTAGATACGCCAAAAAATGTTTCAGAAAATTAACAAAATAAATAGAATCATTTTGGCGCCAGCAAATTTCACTAGATACGCCAAAAAATGTTTCAGAAAATTAATAAAATATATAGAATCAATTTGGCGCCAGCAAATTTCACTAGATACGCCAAAAAATGTTTCAGAAAAATTAATAAAAAAAAAAGGATCATTTCGGCGCCAGCAAATTTCACTAGATACGCCAAAAAATGTTTCAGAAAATTAACAAAATAAATAGAATCATTTTGGCGCCAGCAAATTTCACTAGATACGCCAAAAAATGTTTCAGAAAATTAACAAAATAAATAGAATCATTTTGGCGCCAGCAAATTTCACTAGATACGCCAAAAAATGTTTCAGAAAATTAATAAAATATATAGAATCAATTTGGCGCCAGCAAATTTCACTAGATACGCCAAAAAATGTTTCAGAAAATTAACAAAATAAATAGAATCATTTTGGCGCCAGCAAATTTCACTAGATACGCCAAAAAATGTTTCAGAAAATTAATAAAATATATAGAATCAATTTGGCGCCAGCAAATTTCACTAGATACGCCAAAAAATGTTTCAGAAAAATTAATAAAAAAAAGGATCATTTCGGCGCCAGCAAATTTCACTAGATACGCCAAAAAATGTTTCAGAAAAATTAATAAAATAGATAGAATCACTTGGGCGTCTGGAAGTTGAAATAGATTTGCCAAAGTAGTTTTACCAACTTAAAGAAAATATTTGCTTTTTGGTCGGCTGCATTGGCGGAGGCAAAGGGGGGCGAGGGGGGGCACTTGACCCCCCTAACTCTAAATTTCCGTTTAAATTTCACTAGATACGCCAAAAAATGTTTCAGAAAATTAATAAAATATATAGAATCATTTTGGCGCCAGCAAATTTCACTAGATACGCCAAAAAATGTTTCAGAAAAATTAATAAAATAGATAGAATCACTTGGGCGTCTGGAAGTTGAAATAGATTTGCCAAAGTAGTTTTACCAACTTAAAGAAAATATTTGCTTTTTGGTCGGCTGCATTGGCGGAGGCAAAGGGGGGCGAGGGGGGGCACTTGACCCCCCTAACTCTAAATTTCCGTTTAAATTTCACTAGATACGCCAAAAAATGTTTCAGAAAATTAATAAAATATATAGAATCATATTGGCGCCAGCAAATTTCACTAGATACGCCAAAAAATGTTTCAGAAAATTAATAAAATATATAGAATCAATTTGGCGCCAGCAAATTTCACTAGATACGCCAAAAAATGTTTCAGAAAATTAACAAAATAAATAGAATCATTTTGGCGCCAGCAAATTTCACTAGATACGCCAAAAAATGTTTCAGAAAATTAATAAAATATATAGAATCAATTTGGCGCCAGCAAATTTCACTAGATACGCCAAAAAATGTTTCAGAAAATTAACAAAATAAATAGAATCATTTTGGCGCCAGCAAATTTCACTAGATACGCCAAAAAATGTTTCAGAAAATTAATAAAATATATAGAATCAATTTGGCGCCAGCAAATTTCACTAGATACGCCAAAAAATGTTTCAGAAAAATTATTAAAAAAAAGGATCATACGCCAAAAAATGTTTCAGAAAAATTAATAAAATAGATAGAATCACTTGGGCGTCTGGAAGTTGAAATAGATTTGCCAAAGTAGTTTTACCAACTTAAAGAAAATATTTGCTTTTTGGTCGGCTGCATTGGCGGAGGCAAAGGGGGGCGAGGGGGGGCACTTGACCCCCCTAACTCTAAATTTCCGTTTAAATTTCACTAGATACGCCAAAAAATGTTTCAGAAAATTAATAAAATATATAGAATCAATTTGGCGCCAGCAAATTTCACTAGATACGCCAAAAAATGTTTCAGAAAATTAACAAAATAAATAGAATCATTTTGGCGCCAGCAAATTTCACTAGATACGCCAAAAAATGTTTCAGAAAATTAACAAAATAAATAGAATCATTTTGGCGCCAGCAAATTTCACTAGATACGCCAAAAAATGTTTCAGAAAATTAATAAAATATATAGAATCAATTTGGCGCCAGCAAATTTCACTAGATACGCCAAAAAATGTTTCAGAAAATTAACAAAATAAATAGAATCATTTTGGCGCCAGCAAATTTCACTAGATACGCCAAAAAATGTTTCAGAAAATTAATAAAATATATAGAATCAATATGGCGCCAGCAAATTTCACTAGATACGCCAAAAAATGTTTCAGAAAATTAACAAAATAAATAGAATCATTTTGGCGCCAGCAAATTTCACTAGATACGCCAAAAAATGTTTCAGAAAATTAATAAAATATATAGAATCAATTTGGCGCCAGCAAATTTCACTAGATACGCCAAAAACTGTTTCAGAAAATTAACAAAATAAATAGAATCATTTTGGCGCCAGCAAATTTCACTAGATACGCCAAAAAATGTTTCAGAAAATTAATAAAATATATAGAATCAATTTGGCGCCAGCAAATTTCACTAGATACGCCAAAAAATGTTTCAGAAAAATTAATAAAAAAAAAAGGATCATTTCGGCGCCAGCAAATTTCACTAGACACGCCAAAAAATGTTTCAGAAAAATTAATAAAATAGATAGAATCACTTGGGCGTCTGGAAGTTGAAATAGATTTGCCAAAGTAGTTTTACCAACTTAAAGAAAATATTTGCTTTTTGGTCGGCTGCATTGGCGGAGGCAAAGGGGGGCGAGGGGGGGCACTTGACCCCCCTAACTCTAAATTTCCGTTTAAATTTCACTAGATACGCCAAAAAATGTTTCAGAAAATTAATAAAATATATAGAATCATATTGGCGCCAGCAAATTTCACTAGATACGCCAAAAAATGTTTCAGAAAATTAATAAAATATATAGAATCAATTTGGCGCCAGCAAATTTCACTAGATACGCCAAAAAATGTTTCAGAAAATTAACAAAATAAATAGAATCATTTTGGCGCCAGCAAATTTCACTAGATACGCCAAAAAATGTTTCAGAAAAATTAATAAAATAGATAGAATCACTTGGGCGTCTGGAAGTTGAAATAGATTTGCCAAAGTAGTTTTACCAACTTAAAGAAAATATTTGCTTTTTGGTCGGCTGCATTGGCGGAGGCAAAGGGGGGCGAGGGGGGGCACTTGACCCCCCTAACTCTAAATTTCCGTTTAAATTTCACTAGATACGCCAAAAAATGTTTCAGAAAATTAATAAAATATATAGAATCATATTGGCGCCAGCAAATTTCACTAGATACGCCAAAAAATGTTTCAGAAAATTAATAAAATATATAGAATCAATTTGGCGCCAGCAAATTTCACTAGATACGCCAAAAAATGTTTCAGAAAATTAACAAAATAAATAGAATCATTTTGGCGCCAGCAAATTTCACTAGATACGCCAAAAAATGTTTCAGAAAATTAATAAAATATATAGAATCAATTTGGCGCCAGCAAATTTCACTAGATACGCCAAAAAATGTTTCAGAAAATTAATAAAATATATAGAATCAATTTGGCGCCAGCAAATTTCACTAGATACGCCAAAAAATGTTTCAGAAAATTAACAAAATAAATAGAATCATTTTGGCGCCAGCAAATTTCACTAGATACGCCAAAAAATGTTTCAGAAAATTAATAAAATATATAGAATCAATTTGGCGCCAGCAAATTTCACTAGATACGCCAAAAAATGTTTCAGAAAATTAACAAAATAAATAGAATCATTTTGGCGCCAGCAAATTTCACTAGATACGCCAAAAAATGTTTCAGAAAATTAACAAAATAAATAGAATCATTTTGGCGCCAGCAAATTTCACTAGATACGCCAAAAAATGTTTCAGAAAATTAATAAAATATATAGAATCAATTTGGCGCCAGCAAATTTCACTAGATACGCCAAAAAATGTTTCAGAAAATTAACAAAATAAATAGAATCATTTTGGCGCCAGCAAATTTCACTAGATACGCCAAAAAATGTTTCAGAAAATTAATAAAATATATAGAATCAATATGGCGCCAGCAAATTTCACTAGATACGCCAAAAAATGTTTCAGAAAATTAACAAAATAAATAGAATCATTTTGGCGCCAGCAAATTTCACTAGATACGCCAAAAAATGTTTCAGAAAATTAATAAAATATATAGAATCAATTTGGCGCCAGCAAATTTCACTAGATACGCCAAAAACTGTTTCAGAAAATTAACAAAATAAATAGAATCATTTTGGCGCCAGCAAATTTCACTAGATACGCCAAAAAATGTTTCAGAAAATTAATAAAATATATAGAATCAATTTGGCGCCAGCAAATTTCACTAGATACGCCAAAAAATGTTTCAGAAAAATTAATAAAAAAAAAAGGATCATTTCGGCGCCAGCAAATTTCACTAGACACGCCAAAAAATGTTTCAGAAAAATTAATAAAATAGATAGAATCACTTGGGCGTCTGGAAGTTGAAATAGATTTGCCAAAGTAGTTTTACCAACTTAAAGAAAATATTTGCTTTTTGGTCGGCTGCATTGGCGGAGGCAAAGGGGGGCGAGGGGGGGCACTTGACCCCCCTAACTCTAAATTTCCGTTTAAATTTCACTAGATACGCCAAAAAATGTTTCAGAAAATTAATAAAATATATAGAATCATATTGGCGCCAGCAAATTTCACTAGATACGCCAAAAAATGTTTCAGAAAATTAATAAAATATATAGAATCAATTTGGCGCCAGCAAATTTCACTAGATACGCCAAAAAATGTTTCAGAAAATTAACAAAATAAATAGAATCATTTTGGCGCCAGCAAATTTCACTAGATACGCCAAAAAATGTTTCAGAAAAATTAATAAAATAGATAGAATCACTTGGGCGTCTGGAAGTTGAAATAGATTTGCCAAAGTAGTTTTACCAACTTAAAGAAAATATTTGCTTTTTGGTCGGCTGCATTGGCGGAGGCAAAGGGGGGCGAGGGGGGGCACTTGACCCCCCTAACTCTAAATTTCCGTTTAAATTTCACTAGATACGCCAAAAAATGTTTCAGAAAATTAATAAAATATATAGAATCATTTTGGCGCCAGCAAATTTCACTAGATACGCCAAAAAATGTTTCAGAAAATTAATAAAATATATAGAATCAATTTGGCGCCAGCAAATTTCACTAGATACGCCAAAAAATGTTTCAGAAAAATTAATAAAAAAAAAGGATCATTTCGGCGAAAGCAAATTTCACTAGATACGCCAAAAAATGTTTCAGAAAAATTAATAAAATATATAGAATCATTTTGGCGCCAGCAAATTTCACTAGATACGCCAAAAAATGTTTCAGAAAATTAATAAAATATATAGAATCAATTTGGCGCCAGCAAATTTCACTAGATACGCCAAAAAATGTTTCAGAAAATTAACAAAATAAATAGAATCATTTTGGCGCCAGCAAATTTCACTAGATACGCCAAAAAATGTTTCAGAAAATTAATAAAATATATAGAATCAATTTGGCGCCAGCAAATTTCACTAGATACGCCAAAAAATGTTTCAGAAAATTAACAAAATAAATAGAATCATTTTGGCGCCAGCAAATTTCACTAGATACGCCAAAAAATGTTTCAGAAAATTAATAAAATATATAGAATCAATTTGGCGCCAGCAAATTTCACTAGATACGCCAAAAAATGTTTCAGAAAAATTAATAAAAAAAAGGATCATTTCGGCGCCAGCAAATTTCACTAGATACGCCAAAAAATGTTTCAGAAAAATTAATAAAATAGATAGAATCACTTGGGCGTCTGGAAGTTGAAATAGATTTGCCAAAGTAGTTTTACCAACTTAAAGAAAATATTTGCTTTTTGGTCGGCTGCATTGGCGGAGGCAAAGGGGGGCGAGGGGGGGCACTTGACCCCCCTAACTCTAAATTTCCGTTTAAATTTCACTAGATACGCCAAAAAATGTTTCAGGAAATTAACAAAATAAATAGAATCATTTTGGCGCCAGCAAATTTCACTAGATACGCCAAAAAATGTTTCAGAAAATTAATAAAATATATAGAATCAATTTGGCGCCAGCAAACTTCACTAGATACGCCAAAAAATGTTTCAGAAAATTAACAAAATAAATAGAATCATTTTGGCGCCAGCAAATTTCACTAGATACGCCAAAAAATGTTTCAGAAAATTAATAAAATATATAGAATCAATTTGGCGCCAGCAAATTTCACTAGATACGCCAAAAAATGTTTCAGAAAATTAACAAAATAAATAGAATCATTTTGGCGCCAGCAAATTTCACTAGATACGCCAAAAAATGTTTCAGAAAATTAATAAAATATATAGAATCAATTTGGCGCCAGCAAATTTCACTAGATACGCCAAAAAATGTTTCAGAAAATTAACAAAATAAATAGAATCATTTTGGCGCCAGCAAATTTCACTAGATACGCCAAAAAATGTTTCAGAAAATTAATAAAATATATAGAATCAATTTGGCGCCAGCAAATTTCACTAGATACGCCAAAAAATGTTTCAGAAAAATTAATAAAAAAAAAAGGATCATTTCGGCGCCAGCAAATTTCACTAGATACGCCAAAAAATGTTTCAGAAAATTAACAAAATAAATAGAATCATTTTGGCGCCAGCAAATTTCACTAGATACGCCAAAAAATGTTTCAGAAAATTAACAAAATAAATAGAATCATTTTGGCGCCAGCAAATTTCACTAGATACGCCAAAAAATGTTTCAGAAAATTAATAAAATATATAGAATCAATTTGGCGCCAGCAAATTTCACTAGATACGCCAAAAAATGTTTCAGAAAAATTAATAAAAAAAAGGATCATTTCGGCGCCAGCAAATTTCACTAGATACGCCAAAAAATGTTTCAGAAAATTAACAAAATAAATAGAATCATTTTGGCGCCAGCAAATTTCACTAGATACGCCAAAAAATGTTTCAGAAAATTAATAAAATAAATAGAATCATTTTGGCGCCAGCAAATTTCACTAGATACGCCAAAAAATGTTTCAGAAAATTAATAAAATATATAGAATCAATTTGGCGCCAGCAAATTTCACTAGATACGCCAAAAAATGTTTCAGAAAAATTAATAAAAAAAAAAGGATCATTTCGGCGCCAGCAAATTTCACTAGATACGCCAAAAAATGTTTCAGAAAATTAACAAAATAAATAGAATCATTTTGGCGCCAGCAAATTTCACTAGATACGCCAAAAAATGTTTCAGAAAATTAACAAAATAAATAGAATCATTTTGGCGCCAGCAAATTTCACTAGATACGCCAAAAAATGTTTCAGAAAATTAATAAAATATATAGAATCAATTTGGCGCCAGCAAATTTCACTAGATACGCCAAAAAATGTTTCAGAAAATTAACAAAATAAATAGAATCATTTTGGCGCCAGCAAATTTCACTAGATACGCCAAAAAATGTTTCAGAAAATTAATAAAATATATAGAATCAATTTGGCGCCAGCAAATTTCACTAGATACGCCAAAAAATGTTTCAGAAAATTAACAAAATAAATAGAATCATTTTGGCGCCAGCAAATTTCACTAGATACGCCACAAAATGTTTCAGAAAATTAATAAAATATATAGAATCAATTTGGCGCCAGCAAATTTCACTAGATACGCCAAAAAATGTTTCAGAAAAATTAATAAAAAAAAAAGGATCATTTCGGCGCCAGCAAATTTCACTAGATACGCCAAAAAATGTTTCAGAAAATTAACAAAATAAATAGAATCATTTTGGCGCCAGCAAATTTCACTAGATACGCCAAAAAATGTTTCAGAAAATTAACAAAATAAATAGAATCATTTTGGCGCCAGCAAATTTCACTAGATACGCCAAAAAATGTTTCAGAAAATTAATAAAATATATAGAATCAATTTGGCGCCAGCAAATTTCACTAGATACGCCAAAAAATGTTTCAGAAAAATTAATAAAAAAAAAAGGATCATTTCGGCGCCAGCAAATTTCACTAGATACGCCAAAAAATGTTTCAGAAAATTAACAAAATAAATAGAATCATTTTGGCGCCAGCAAATTTCACTAGATACGCCAAAAAATGTTTCAGAAAATTAACAAAATAAATAGAATCATTTTGGCGCCAGCAAATTTCACTAGATACGCCAAAAAATGTTTCAGAAAATTAATAAAATATATAGAATCAATTTGGCGCCAGCAAATTTCACTAGATACGCCAAAAAATGTTTCAGAAAAATTAATAAAAAAAAGGATCATTTCGGCGCCAGCAAATTTCACTAGATACGCCAAAAAATGTTTCAGAAAATTAACAAAATAAATAGAATCATTTTGGCGCCAGCAAATTTCACTAGATACGCCAAAAAATGTTTCAGAAAATTAATAAAATATATAGAATCAATTTGGCGCCAGCAAATTTCACTAGATACGCCAAAAAATGTTTCAGAAAAATTAATAAAAAAAAAAGGATCATTTCGGCGCCAGCAAATTTCACTAGATACGCCAAAAAATGTTTCAGAAAATTAACAAAATAAATAGAATCATTTTGGCGCCAGCAAATTTCACTAGATACGCCAAAAAATGTTTCAGAAAATTAACAAAATAAATAGAATCATTTTGGCGCCAGCAAATTTCACTAGATACGCCAAAAAATGTTTCAGAAAATTAATAAAATATATAGAATCAATTTGGCGCCAGCAAATTTCACTAGATACGCCAAAAAATGTTTCAGAAAATTAACAAAATAAATAGAATCATTTTGGCGCCAGCAAATTTCACTAGATACGCCAAAAAATGTTTCAGAAAATTAATAAAATATATAGAATCAATTTGGCGCCAGCAAATTTCACTAGATACGCCAAAAAATGTTTCAGAAAATTAACAAAATAAATAGAATCATTTTGGCGCCAGCAAATTTCACTAGATACGCCAAAAAATGTTTCAGAAAATTAATAAAATATATAGAATCAATTTGGCGCCAGCAAATTTCACTAGATACGCCAAAAAATGTTTCAGAAAATTAACAAAATAAATAGAATCATTTTGGCGCCAGCAAATTTCACTAGATACGCCAAAAAATGTTTCAGAAAATTAATAAAATATATAGAATCAATTTGGCGCCAGCAAATTTCACTAGATACGCCAAAAAATGTTTCAGAAAAATTAATAAAAAAAAAGGATCATTTCGGCGCCAGCAAATTTCACTAGATACGCCAAAAAATGTTTCAGAAAATTAACAAAATAAATAGAATCATTTTGGCGCCAGCAAATTTCACTAGATACGCCAAAAAATGTTTCAGAAAATTAACAAAATAAATAGAATCATTTTGGCGCCAGCAAATTTCACTAGATACGCCAAAAAATGTTTCAGAAAATTAATAAAATATATAGAATCAATTTGGCGCCAGCAAATTTCACTAGATACGCCAAAAAATGTTTCAGAAAATTAACAAAATAAATAGAATCATTTTGGCGCCAGCAAATTTCACTAGATACGCCAAAAAATGTTTCAGAAAATTAATAAAATATATAGAATCAATTTGGCGCCAGCAAATTTCACTAGATACGCCAAAAAATGTTTCAGAAAAATTAATAAAAAAAAGGATCATTTCGGCGCCAGCAAATTTCACTAGATACGCCAAAAAATGTTTCAGAAAAATTAATAAAATAGATAGAATCACTTGGGCGTCTGGAAGTTGAAATAGATTTGCCAAAGTAGTTTTACCAACTTAAAGAAAATATTTGCTTTTTGGTCGGCTGCATTGGCGGAGGCAAAGGGGGGCGAGGGGGGGCACTTGACCCCCCTAACTCTAAATTTCCGTTTAAATTTCACTAGATACGCCAAAAAATGTTTCAGAAAATTAATAAAATATATAGAATCATTTTGGCGCCAGCAAATTTCACTAGATACGCCAAAAAATGTTTCAGAAAATTAATAAAATATATAGAATCAATTTGGCGCCAGCAAATTTCACTAGATACGCCAAAAAATGTTTCAGAAAAATTAATAAAAAAAAAAAGGATCATTAATAAAAAAAAAGGATCATTTCGGCGAAAGCAAATTTCACTAGATACGCCAAAAAATGTTTCAGAAAAATTAATAAAATAGATAGAATCACTTGGGCGTCTGGAAGTTGAAATAGATTTGCCAAAGTAGTTTTACCAACTTAAAGAAAATATTTGCTTTTTGGTCGGCTGCATTGGCGGAGGCAAAGGGGGGCGAGGGGGGGCACTTGACCCCCCTAACTCTAAATTTCCGTTTAAATTTCACTAGATACGCCAAAAAATGTTTCAGAAAATTAATAAAATATATAGAATCATTTTGGCGCCAGCAAATTTCACTAGATACGCCAAAAATGTTTCAGAAAATTAACAAAATAAATAGAATCATTTTGGCGCCAGCAAATTTCACTAGATACGCCAAAAAATGTTTCAGAAAATTAATAAAATATATAGAATCAATTTGGCGCCAGCAAATTTCACTAGATACGCCAAAAAATGTTTCAGAAAATTAACAAAATAAATAGAATCATTTTGGCGCCAGCAAATTTCACTAGATACGCCAAAAAATGTTTCAGAAAATTAATAAAATATATAGAATCAATTTGGCGCCAGCAAATTTCACTAGATACGCCAAAAAATGTTTCAGAAAATTAACAAAATAAATAGAATCATTTTGGCGCCAGCAAATTTCACTAGATACGCCAAAAAATGTTTCAGAAAATTAATAAAATATATAGAATCAATTTGGCGCCAGCAAATTTCACTAGATACGCCAAAAAATGTTTCAGAAAAATTAATAAAAAAAAGGATCATTTCGGCGCCAGCAAATTTCACTAGATACGCCAAAAAATGTTTCAGAAAATTAACAAAATAAATAGAATCATTTTGGCGCCAGCAAATTTCACTAGATACGCCAAAAAATGTTTCAGAAAATTAACAAAATAAATAGAATCATTTTGGCGCCAGCAAATTTCACTAGATACGCCAAAAAATGTTTCAGAAAATTAATAAAATATATAGAATCAATTTGGCGCCAGCAAATTTCACTAGATACGCCAAAAAATGTTTCAGAAAATTAACAAAATAAATAGAATCATTTTGGCGCCAGCAAATTTCACTAGATACGCCAAAAAATGTTTCAGAAAATTAATAAAATATATAGAATCAATTTGGCGCCAGCAAATTTCACTAGATACGCCAAAAAATGTTTCAGAAAATTAACAAAATAAATAGAATCATTTTGGCGCCAGCAAATTTCACTAGATACGCCAAAAAATGTTTCTTTTTTTTTTTTTTAACTAGTTCGTTTATTTGGGGCTCAATCGCGTATAACGCTTTACGGAGCCGAGGATCTTTCTTTGTACTTAATAGTATACATTATACAGAGTAATAACTTTTTAATGATATCTGTTAGTAATGGGTGGAAGCCAGGGTACTCGTGGCAGCTCGAGGTTAGAAGGTCACATTTTGAGGGATGGACAGGGTAAGGATTGGGCCAAAGGTTTCACTGCTGCTCATCCGGGGGTGAATCGCATCTTGCTAGCGTATTCGGTGCCTTGTGGTGTTGGTACCAACTTGTTGTGGGACTTGGTTTTCCGGATGGCCAGGAGCAGCTTGGTAACACAAAGAGGACAAAACAGAGAAAAAAAAAACTGGAGAAGAAAACACAAGCAAATTAAACTTTTATACCAGCAGAGCGAAGAAAGTCGAAAATACATCCCATGTATGTGACATCGCGGGTCCCCAACACATCTCTCACAAGAACAAAGGGTTGTCTACCTCGGGCCTCAAGGGTATCCAAAAGTAGCGCTCTGGAGGCGTCATTATCCGGGCATTGCCAAACTACGTGGTCGATGTCATCATAACCGGAACCGCACTTAGTACAAACATTGCTCAACGCGAGGTTAATCCTGTGTAAATGCGCGTCTAGCGAGTAATGGTTGGACATAAGTCTTGACATCACGCGAATGAAATTGCGACTTACATCCAGACCATACCACCACACTCGCAAAGAAACATTAGGAATAATGGAATGTAACCACCGTCCCAGCTGGCCATCTCGCCAATCATTTTGCCAACTTTGAAGAGAACTCTGGCGAACAAAATGGAAAAATTCATCATGTGAAATTCTTCTATCATAGATCTCACCTTCCTGTGCGCCCACCTTTGCGAGAGAGTCCGCCTTCTCATTGCCATAAATTGAGCAATGTGAGGGGACCCATACAAAGGTAATCTTGTATGATCTTTCGACCAGTGCACCCATCTGCTCTCTTATTTTTGTAAGAAAGTAAGATGAATGTTTTACAGGTTTCATCGACCGGAGTGCCTCAATCGAACTAAGGCTATCCGAGAAGATGAAGAAATGGTCTACGGGCATGTTGGAAATCATCCCCAAAGCGAAGTTGATTGCTGCCAGCTCAGCAACATAAACCGAACAAGGTTCCTGAAGTTTGCGGAAGGCGGTGAAATTTTCATTGAAAACACCGAAACCAGTGGATCCATTTATGCGAGACCCATCAGTGAAGAATCTCTTACAGGAATTGACATTTTGGTACTTTTCGTTAAAAATGCGAGGAATAGATATACATCGAAGTTGATCTGGTATTCCATGAATAGCTTGTTTCATGGACAGATCGTATTTAACAGAGGAACTGTCATTAGTGAAGTGTACACGGGGAGGATTATAACTTGGTAGGCTTATATCAGATGACATGTAGAACAGATAGATTCTCATGAATTTTGATTGAGTGTTCAGACTGAGCATTTCTTCGAAATTTTCAATGACAAGTGTGTTGCTCACTCCACACTTGATAAGTAACCTTAGCGAGAGCTCCCAGAATCGGTTCTGGAGAGGTTTCACCCCTGCCAGGACCTCAAGGCTCGCATTATGCGTTGAGTGCATACAGCCGAGAGCAATACGCAAACAACGGTATTGAATTCGTTCCAACTTTATTAGGTGGCAGTTTGCTGCTGAGTGGAAGCAGAAAGAGCCATACTCAATAACAGAGAGAATAGTCGTTTTGTAAAGTTTTATGAGGTCTTCCGGGTGAGCACCCCACCATGTTCCGGTAATTGTGCGTAGAAAATTGATCCTTTGTTGACATTTTTGCACCAAATACTTGATTTGGGTACCCCAAGTGCCTTTTGAATCAAACCAGACCCCAAGGTATTTCGAAGTCAAAGACTGGTCGATTTCTATTCCCAAAAGATTGAGTTTCAGTTGGGCTGGGTTCCGCTTTCTAGAAAACACAACCAATTGAGTTTTTTGCGGAGCAAACTCGATCCCTAAATCTCTTGCCCAGATTGACAGATTATTTAGAGAATTTTGCAATGGTCTTTGCAACATTTCTGCATGTGGGCCTTTTAGAGAAACCACAGCATCATCTGCAAGTTGTCTTAGCGTGCATTGTCCTTCCAAGCAACTATCAATGTCTTTCACGTAAAAATTATAAAGCAAGGGACTTAAACATGAGCCTTGGGGTAGGCCCATGTAACTTATTCTGGAAGTTGTCAGTTGTCCGAGATTGAAGCTCATATGTTTTTCTGACAACAAATTATACAAGAAATTATTTAAAATTCCTGGAAGTCCACTATTGTGCAGTTTTTCTGACAATATTCCTATGGAGACTGAATCAAAGGCGCCCTTAATATCCAAGAAAACTGAAGCCAGTTGCTCCTTTTCCGCAAAGGCCAGTTGAATATCTGTTGAAAGCAACGCTAGACAATCGTTTGTTCCTTTGCCCTTGCGAAACCCGAACTGTGTATTTGAAAGCAAGTTATTCGATTCGACCCAATGATCGAGTCGTGATAGGATCATTTTTTCCAACAATTTCCTTAAACATGATAACATAGCAATTGGGCGGTATGAATTATGATCAGACGCTGGTTTACCAGGCTTTTGAATAGCTATTACTTTGACCTGTCTCCATTCATGCGGAACGATGTTGTTCTCCATGAATGAGTTGAACAGGTCCAGTAATCGTCTTTTCGCGATATCTGGGAGATTCTTTAGAAGATTGAACTTGATCATATCGCTTCCCGGAGCGGAATTGTTTGATGAAAGAAGAGCCATAGAAAGTTCCAGCATAGTGAAGGGTCTGTCCAGAGAACCGTCTCTTGGGGATGTTTCCCAAGAAATCGGTTGTGCTGGGAC
Organism: Aedes albopictus; assembly: GCF_035046485.1. Lineage (NCBI taxonomy): Eukaryota > Metazoa > Arthropoda > Insecta > Diptera > Culicidae > Aedes > Aedes albopictus. Next base: position 120,375,189 of record NC_085138.1, read on the forward strand.
TGAGTCTGGGCAGACCTTTTTCGCGAAGCTGAATATCCAACGGTTGGAGTATTCGTCACTCTCATTAGAAGAAGAGCGGTTTCGCATGTTGCGAGCCACTCTCCAAAGCGTTGTCATTGAAGTTTCTCTTGAGAGACCCTCAATGAAGTGTCGCCAATAACTACGCTTCTTCGCTTTCAGCAGGTTTCTCAGCTGTCTTTCGAGCTTTGCGTACTCTTGATAAAGATCTGAGGTACCGTGCCTACGAAAAGTTTTGAAAGCGTCAGATTTTTTAAGATACAACTGGGTGCAATCATCATCCCAACCTAGTGTGGCTGGTCTTCTTTTGAAGGTTGCACTTGGAACGCGTCGTTTTTGTGATTCTAATGCACTTCTGTGAATCAGGTCAGACAGGAATCGATACTCATCCAAAGGTGGGAGAGGATTGGATGATTCAACCCCAAAAGATACCGCTTCTGCATACTTTTGCCAATCGATATTCCTTGTGAGGTCAAAAGGAACCTGAATTGGATGGTCTGACCTTTCACTATTATGCTTTATGGTGGTTATAATGGGTAAGTGATCACTACCATGAGGATCCTCGATTACCTTCCACAAGCAATCGAATGATAGTGAGCTTGACCCCAGTGATAGGTCGAGACGACTTTCTTTGCCGTCAGATGCAATACGTGTCACTTCACCTGTATTTAAAATGTTCAAATTGAAATCGTCGCACAAATCATAGAAAATGGCCGCTCTATTATCGTCATATGGTTCGCCCCACCCTGTACCATGTGCGTTCATATCACCCAGAATTAAAACTGGATGTGATAGTGCAGAAACCGCATTCCAAAGATGACGGCGGTTAATTGAAATTCTTGGAGGAATATAAACGGAAGCTACGCAAAGTTCTTTACCCTTTACGTTTATTTGGCAAGCGACGATTTCTACGCCAGGATGAGTCGCGATTGGAATTCTATAAAATGAGTAAGTCTTTTTGATCCCCAAAAGAACTCCCCCATAATGGTCATCTCTATCCTGGCGTATAATGTTAAAATCGTGGAAGTTGAGTTCATCTTCAGAAGAAAGCCATGTTTCACAAAGGGCAAAAATATCACAATCAGAGTTGTGAATCAAAAACTTAAACAGGTCTAATTTAGGTTTCAGACTATGACAGTTCCACTGTAGCACAGTGATCATATCTTGTACCTCACTTGATGAATTATCCATCGAAAGATATGATCGCAGCAAGGAGGGGCCATGATTGTGTCAGATTCCGAAAATATTCTTCTACTGTAGGTATAAACATATCAATAATGCCTCTTAATGTTTCTGGAAGGCTGAGGGCATTATATAAGCGATCCACGAGAACCCTAAAAGTAAACAGTCCTCGCTTGGGTCTAGGAGGCTTGCTTGAACTGCGAGGAACTTTGGTAGCTTTTTTCTTGCTACCTTGTCGATTATTTCTCTTTGAAGTGTATTTAACAGGCGGAGACGGGGGTGACAGGTTCTTGCTACAACATGGAGCTGAAGCTAGAGGAACCTGATTCTTCGGAGTTTTTAAGCTTACCCCGTCTCCTTTATCATTAGGCAAACTTTTGAGGGAAGACTTCAAAAAGACCTTTCGGCGCAATCCCGGGGAAGATGATGACTTCCTTTTTCCAGGTGCGTGTACCTCCGAAAGAGATCCACCCTCATCAGTTTCGCCATCGTCCTGATCATCGGAAGACAACTCCTGATAGGGATTTTCAACTGGGACAGCTGATTCAGACACGGAATCTGGTGTTTTAAAAGATTTCACCATCTCCGCATATGTCTGTTTGGAGCGCTTTATGATAGAGCGACTCTCATTTCGAATGCGTCTTTTGTAAGCCGGGCAAACTTGCAAGTCGTGTGGATCTCCGCCACAGTAGCTACATTTTTCCGCTTCCTGTGTGCAAGAGTCCTCCAAGTGAGCTTGGTTGCATTTGCCACAACGGGGCTTGTTGTCGCAAAAGCTATCACTGTGACCAAACTGCTTGCATTTGGTACAATTAAAAACCTTCGGCCTAAAAAGATGCACTGGGTAAAAACCACCATCAATTACAACAAATTCCGGGAGGACGGAACCTGGAAAAGTCACTCGAAAAAACGCTGAAGGCGAGTACACCTTTTTATTTCCTTCCATGGAAACCTTAGATAAGCGTTTACAGTCTAGGATAGCCACATCAGGAATTGACCTATTTTTGAATCGACCAAAGCCGGTCTTGATGTCCTCACATGTCAGCATTTCGTCGAGGATCTTCCCCTCCACCTCCACTTCTCGTGCTGGCACATAGACCGCGTATTCAACAGTAAACGCTTCGTGTTGAGCAATTTCATTTGCTGCTTTGTAGCTAGGTGCGGTAACACGCAGCTTGGATGCTTTCACTTGGTGAATAACGGTCCCAGGATACTTACGCGTCAGCTCTCGAGAAATCGAAAGCATATTCAATGGTTTGCATTTGCGCCGGAAATAGACAACCCAAGGTCCAGGCGAAGATGGCTGATAAAACCGCGTACGAGCAATGATATCATTGGGAGGCGTTTCGCCTCCAATCGAATCGTCCATGTGGAAACAAATTTATGGAAAATAACTCAAAAGTGCAAAAGAGGAAGAGAAAAACCTTAAAGTATTTACAGTGCACTTTCTTCCTTAGGACGACAACTGTTTGGTTTGTAAACCAAACAATGTTAATAATATATAGAAAAAAAATACAGCAAAAAAAAAAAAACTTGTACTAATAATATACGAATTCAATTCTTATGTTTATTTTAGCGCACCCTGTAGGATGCAAAAAAAAAACGGTATTGAAAAAAAAGAAAAAATAGCTAATAAAAAAAAACAAAAAAAAAATGTTCTGTTATTTACAGTTTGTACACCCTTACCCGTATACAGTAGTTTGGGAACCACTGTTATGGATGTCAAAAAAAAACACGTGGTCGAATGTGGACTGGGGATACAATAGACAAAAGCGATCAAAACAAATTGGGCGGACAAAAGAGTGTATCGAAAGAGTGATACTTATCTGACCGGAGCAGGTAGATATTTATCACAGGCAGGCAGATGGTAAAGCTGTCCGTCGCGTCTGCCTTCGCACCCGTCGCCGCCGTCCTCTTTGTTGACGGAGGGGCTGATGATGGCGATAATGATGACTTTTGGATGCGATTATTCGTTGACCTTGATGTACGATGATGCAAGCACCTCGCTTCCGCGTTGCGCTGGATACCACCTTGCGACACTACACTTCGCACAAGCAGGAGAACGCACGATATAAAAAACCTTCCGCAATTGCGGGGGAAAAAACTCTACTTCTACGAGGTCTATCGCGTGGTGAGATACGGAGCACACGTCCGACTCGTCCAAATGCACAACAGGGAATGAAAAAAAAAAAAAAAAAAAAAAAAAAATGTTTCAGAAAATTAATAAAATATATAGAATCAATTTGGCGCCAGCAAATTTCACTAGATACGCCAAAAAATGTTTCAGAAAAATTAATAAAAAAAAAAGGATCATTTCGGCGCCAGCAAATTTCACTAGATACGCCAAAAAATGTTTCAGAAAATTAACAAAATAAATAGAATCATTTTGGCGCCAGCAAATTTCACTAGATACGCCAAAAAATGTTTCAGAAAATTAACAAAATAAATAGAATCATTTTGGCGCCAGCAAATTTCACTAGATACGCCAAAAAATGTTTCAGAAAATTAATAAAATATATAGAATCAATTTGGCGCCAGCAAATTTCACTAGATACGCCAAAAAATGTTTCAGAAAAATTAATAAAAAAAAAGGATCATTTCGGCGCCAGCAAATTTCACTAGATACGCCAAAAAATGTTTCAGAAAATTAACAAAATAAATAGAATCATTTTGGCGCCAGCAAATTTCACTAGATACGCCAAAAAATGTTTCAGAAAATTAACAAAATAAATAGAATCATTTTGGCGCCAGCAAATTTCACTAGATACGCCAAAAAATGTTTCAGAAAATTAATAAAATATATAGAATCAATTTGGCGCCAGCAAATTTCACTAGATACGCCAAAAAATGTTTCAGAAAAATTAATAAAAAAAAGGATCATTTCGGCGCCAGCAAATTTCACTAGATACGCCAAAAAATGTTTCAGAAAATTAACAAAATAAATAGAATCATTTTGGCGCCAGCAAATTTCACTAGATACGCCAAAAAATGTTTCAGAAAATTAATAAAATATATAGAATCAATTTGGCGCCAGCAAATTTCACTAGATACGCCAAAAAATGTTTCAGAAAAATTAATAAAAAAAAAGGATCATTTCGGCGCCAGCAAATTTCACTAGATACGCCAAAAAATGTTTCAGAAAATTAACAAAATAAATAGAATCATTTTGGCGCCAGCAAATTTCACTAGATACGCCAAAAAATGTTTCAGAAAATTAACAAAATAAATAGAATCATTTTGGCGCCAGCAAATTTCACTAGATACGCCAAAAAATGTTTCAGAAAATTAATAAAATATATAGAATCAATTTGGCGCCAGCAAATTTCACTAGATACGCCAAAAAATGTTTCAGAAAATTAACAAAATAAATAGAATCATTTTGGCGCCAGCAAATTTCACTAGATACGCCAAAAAATGTTTCAGAAAATTAATAAAATATATAGAATCAATTTGGCGCCAGCAAATTTCACTAGATACGCCAAAAAATGTTTCAGAAAATTAACAAAATAAATAGAATCATTTTGGCGCCAGCAAATTTCACTAGATACGCCAAAAAATGTTTCAGAAAATTAATAAAATATATAGAATCAATTTGGCGCCAGCAAATTTCACTAGATACGCCAAAAAATGTTTCAGAAAATTAACAAAATAAATAGAATCATTTTGGCGCCAGCAAATTTCACTAGATACGCCAAAAAATGTTTCAGAAAATTAATAAAATATATAGAATCAATTTGGCACCAGCAAATTTCACTAGATACGCCAAAAAATGTTTCAGAAAAATTAATAAAAAAAAAAGGATCATTTCGGCGCCAGCAAATTTCACTAGATACGCCAAAAAATGTTTCAGAAAATTAACAAAATAAATAGAATCATTTTGGCGCCAGCAAATTTCACTAGATACGCCAAAAAATGTTTCAGAAAATTAACAAAATAAATAGAATCATTTTGGCGCCAGCAAATTTCACTAGATACGCCAAAAAATGTTTCAGAAAATTAATAAAATATATAGAATCAATTTGGCGCCAGCAAATTTCACTAGATACGCCAAAAAATGTTTCAGAAAATTAACAAAATAAATAGAATCATTTTGGCGCCAGCAAATTTCACTAGATACGCCAAAAAATGTTTCAGAAAATTAATAAAATATATAGAATCAATTTGGCGCCAGCAAATTTCACTAGATACGCCAAAAAATGTTTCAGAAAAATTAATAAAAAAAAGGATCATTTCGGCGCCAGCAAATTTCACTAGATACGCCAAAAAATGTTTCAGAAAAATTAATAAAATAGATAGAATCACTTGGGCGTCTGGAAGTTGAAATAGATTTGCCAAAGTAGTTTTACCAACTTAAAGAAAATATTTGCTTTTTGGTCGGCTGCATTGGCGGAGGCAAAGGGGGGCGAGGGGGGGCACTTGACCCCCCTAACTCTAAATTTCCGTTTAAATTTCACTAGATACGCCAAAAAATGTTTCAGAAAATTAATAAAATATATAGAATCATTTTGGCGCCAGCAAATTTCACTAGATACGCCAAAAAATGTTTCAGAAAATTAATAAAATATATAGAATCAATTTGGCGCCAGCAAATTTCACTAGATACGCCAAAAAATGTTTCAGAAAAATTAATAAAAAAAAAAGGATCATTAATAAAAAAAAGGATCATTTCGGCGAAAGCAAATTTCACTAGATACGCCAAAAAATGTTTCAGAAAAATTAATAAAATAGATAGAATCACTTGGGCGTCTGGAAGTTGAAATAGATTTGCCAAAGTAGTTTTACCAACTTAAAGAAAATATTTGCTTTTTGGTCGGCTGCATTGGCGGAGGCAAAGGGGGGCGAGGGGGGGCACTTGACCCCCCTAACTCTAAATTTCCGTTTAAATTTCACTAGATACGCCAAAAAATGTTTCAGAAAATTAATAAAATATATAGAATCATTTTGGCGCCAGCAAATTTCACTAGATACGCCAAAAATGTTTCAGAAAATTAACAAAATAAATAGAATCATTTTGGCGCCAGCAAATTTCACTAGATACGCCAAAAAATGTTTCAGAAAATTAATAAAATATATAGAATCAATTTGGCGCCAGCAAATTTCACTAGATACGCCAAAAAATGTTTCAGAAAATTAATAAAATATATAGAATCAATTTGGCGCCAGCAAATTTCACTAGATACGCCAAAAAATGTTTCAGAAAATTAACAAAATAAATAGAATCATTTTGGCGCCAGCAAATTTCACTAGATACGCCAAAAAATGTTTCAGAAAATTAATAAAATATATAGAATCAATTTGGCGCCAGCAAATTTCACTAGATACGCAAAAAAATGTTTCAGAAAAATTAATAAAAAAAAGGATCATTTCGGCGCCAGCAAATTTCACTAGATACGCCAAAAAATGTTTCAGAAAAATTCACTTCACTTCACTGAACTGAACTGAAGATATTTATATATAGGGACTCAGACGTTCTTTGAACTTATTCTGGTAAGGCATGTTTCTCTAGCGATAGCATGATCGCTTTTGCATAGGGTAATAGCAGTTTCACTCTTTCGCGTTGGCATTTGATTGAGAACACTATAACAGACGTTTTAAGGTTGGAGTATGATTTTTTTTAGTTGAACTTTGCCTACTATTTGGCGTTTTCTTATCAGGTTTTTGCTGCACTCTAGGCCATGCTTTCAGATGAAGCATTCACCAGATACGCCTGTGCAGCATTGTGCAAAAAATAAAAACGATTTTTTGTTCAAAATCATAAAACCGATCATGCTACTGTATTTCTTTCACTATTCAATGCACTGTTAATACCATTTCACTTGAATAATAAGAGAAGAAAAATTCCAATTGTGAATTAGGAAATTTCTTTCAATTGGTTAACAATTACTTCGCCGATAGTTCAACATTAAAAACAAATCGATGTCCAAAACCATGTAACTTGCATCTAACATTTGGCTACCGTAAAACAGGATATCTTTGATAATGCGGAAAACGTTGATTGTATTGCGGAAGGTATTGTATTTCGAATCTTATAACATAGATTATGTCAATCAGTTAAGCAAAAAGCATACGTAGCTCAAAATAATACATATGAAGAGCCATCTCAGAGGTATTTTGATGCAAATCAAGTTTATATGAAAGTTTTTAGACAAAAAAAATTGTAGATATAGATATTTTTGTCATTTATCAACGCCTTAAGACAATCTGTTCTAAAACTGCTTTTTGAGTATTTTTTCAAAGAATGGCCGCTTATTCTCGGTAGATCAAGCATAGTAAAATCCAAATACGTCCCTGAATCTCTATGCGAAGCGTGTTTTACGAATTGAAAGCAATTTTGTGAACTGGAACAGAAACCCCCATACACCGATAAATGCCTAAAAGTATGCAATGCCCTTGAATTTTCATCTAGTTTAAACTGTTGTGTTCAAAATGTGTTACAAAATCCAATCAATCAGATCTTACTATGCGTAGCATGATCAAATCAGGCCAAATATTTCAATAGGTCCTATCTGCATTTGAGAGGCTCTCTTTGTTCACTTTCTCTTTCAATTATTGCAATGTAATGGTACACTTTTTAACTATTTTTGCAGTACAAATCAAAAGACGATTGTTTTGACCATCGTTCAATGCAAGGAGATAATCAAAATACAAATAAACAGCTGAGATATTAACGAAAGAGAGGGAAACCAAAGAGAGCCTCTCTTCTGCAGATTGGACCTTTAGACATGTTTGGCCTGAAATGTTTATGAATTGTAAACATTATATTGTTTCTCAGATAATGGTTCTTGATAGCTAAATTCACCGAGTTTTAATCAGTACTTCGCAAACGTACATAAGTATACAGCGAAAAATGAAATTATCTGGACAGGCAACATTTTCTCATTAAAAAAAAAAAATGGTCAACTATTTGCAACTTTCCATTAGGTGCATTAAAAAATCACAAATTTGTACTGTAAGTTGATCATCTAGTCCACGGGTTCCCAACCGGTGGTCCGCGGCCCCCTGGGGACGGCGTGAAACCAGTCTAGGGGGCCGCGATGTTACCAAAAAACTGTTAAATTTTTATTCTATTTTGTGTAAATTATACCAATTTTTAATTTTGTATACCGCCATCCCCAAAAGCCACAACTTGAACAACAAATGTTCAGTATGAAACGCCTTCAGAAGAAAAAATTTTCGGCTGCGCCGCTATTTTTCAGCTTCAACTCAAATTGAATATTCATGGCATAATTTTTACGAAATGTGAGTGTCGAATAAAAAAAAGTAGCATTGATCGTCGAAAATCCCTCAATCCTTAAATTTGTGGCTACGTCACTGTACGAAAAAAACTCGGTTTCGTTCATTTAAATCATATTGTTTTACTTCAAAAAAATTTGATTGGGCCGCAGATGTTTTGACAATTCTTAAAGGGTCGCTATCTCAAAAAGGTTGGGAAGATTTTGAAGTAAATTCTTAATTTTTAATCGTGTCTTCAACTTAAATCAATAGAAAGGATCTGATTGATCCAATTATCGACATTTAGAAGAATGTGTTCTTTTTAGTTCTTCGGAACAAGACATAAAGCACAGTGCCTGTCCAAATTACATACATATCCATTGTCAAAATTATATTTTTTACCCTATTCCTCCAAGAATTCCTCCTGGAATTTTTAAGAAATTCTTTCAAAGTTTGCTTCAGAAATTAGTACATGTATTACTTCAGAAATTTCTGAAGGAATTCTTTCAGGAATTCTATTAAAGTATCCTCCAGCCATTTTTTTTCTGTATTAACGAGATTTTTAGCCCTTGGCTAGTTCATCTCGGGACCCACGCTGTACTTCCCTTCCGAAGGAAGAACTCACATTTTGTGAGTTTGTCGGGAGTGGGATTCGATCCCAGGTCCTCGGCGTGATAGTTAAGTGTTCTAACCATCCAACCAGATCCGCTCCACGCCCAGCAATTTTTCTCCAGGATTATTTCGATTCATTCTTGTTGGAATTCCTCAAGGGGTTTCTCAAGGAATTCCTTCAGTTATTCCTCCAGAGATTTCCCAAAAATGCCGTTCCGGCAGACATTTCTTTACAGTTTCTTGTAGGATTACACCTAGAAATTCCATCAGAACTATCTCTAGAGATTTCTGCAGGAGACCGTTCACAGATTCTTTCAGCGATTCCTATATGAATTTTTCTATGGAGATTTTTTTTTCTCCAGAGATTCTTTCAGGTATTCGGGTGGGTCGGGATGGTTAAGGGGTGGATTAATACCATCAAGAATTGCTCCAGAGATTCCCTCAGGTATTTCTTCCAAAATTCCTCCACGAGTTATTTTTCTAGCAGTTCCTCGAGAGATTTCTCCAAAGTTTCTTTAGGTATTCATACAAAGACTGCTTCATAAATTCATTTTAGAATTTATTCAGACCTTTCTTCAGGAAATCTTCAGGAGTTGGCATTTGTTCAAGGAATATTTCTAGGAGTAGCTGCAGAGGGTTCTTCAGTTCTTCCAGGCATTTTTTAGAGTTTCCTTCAAAATATTCTTAACCTTCAGAAATTTTCATAGCGATTCCTTGAAGAATTCCACTAGAGCTTTTGTGTTCAAAAATTTCAGCAGGATTTTCACACATATCTAAAGAAATTGTACAATAAATTCTACAAAGCATTTCACCTGAGGTATTTCCACAAGTTCTTTCAGGATTTACTTCAGAAATTTCTCCAGGGATTTCTTCAGAAATCCATAAAAAATGTCCTTTTTGGAGGAGCTCCTCCAGAAATTCCTTAAGAAATATCTTCAGAAATTTCTTCATAAACTCCATCAAGAGTGTTTCCATGGAATTATTTCCAGAATCCCTCCAGAAGTTTATCATGACTTTTTTTTAGGAATTCCTTTAAAGATATCTCAGGGAATTCCTTCAGGTTCCCCAATGATTATTTCAGGAATTTTTGTCCTTTCATATTTTTTTCTAAAACTTCTTCTAGGAATCTCCACAGGTATCTTCTGGAGTTCTTTCATGGATTCAGAAAATCCTTAAGCGGGATTCCTTAAGAAATTCTAGAACTCCTCCAGTATTTTTTTGTGAAATTTCTGGATGAACTGCTGAAAAAACATCTCTGGAGGAATCTTTGTATGAGTCACAGGAGATATTTCTGATGAAATCGCAGGAACAATTTTAGAAAGAACCATTGTAGGGGTTTCTACAAGAATCCCTGAAGGAATTTCTCAAGGATATGCTAAAGGAACTCTTGGAGGAATTTCCGCAGGATTTTTAAAGGTAATCCTGGGAGGTATTTCTAGGAGAATTTTACGAAGAAAAATCCAAGGAACAACTTTTACTGATATTCCTAAAGAAATCCTTAAAAAACTGAAAGAGTCTCTGGAGATATTTCCGAAAAAAAATCCCTGAAGAAATTTCAAAAGGAATCCATGGAGGAATTACTAATAGAATGCATGAAGTAATTTTTGAAAAAATGTCCAGTCTAATTCCAGTAAAAATCCCTGAAGGTTTTTGAAGGAATTCCAGGAAAAGTCCTGAATGAATCTCAGGAGGAATATCTGAGGGAAATTTCTGAAGGAATAACAAGGAAAACTTCCTGGAAAACGCTTGGTGGAACTCCAAGAAGAATTTATTGAGAAACTCTAGAAGAGTTCGTGAAGAAATCCTTCAATAGAGTACCAGGAGGATTTTTTAATATTCCTGGAGAAAGCCGAAAAATCTCATGAAAAATTTCCAATTGAATTTCTGTTCAAATGGCAAGTAAATATTTCTGGAAATTTTCTGAATCCGTGGAAAATTTTCTAAAGGTATCCTTGGAGGAAACCATCCTTGGAGGAAACGCTGGAAGAATTTCAGAAGAAATATACAGAGGAATACTAGAACGCAAAAATCTCTGTATGAATTTCTGCAGGAATCCCTGGATCAATTCCCGCTAGAATCACTGGAGTTAATAATGCAAGAATCTCTGCGGGAATTCTTGTTCGTTTTTCTGGATGAACCCCTGAAGTAATTTCTGGAGACTTTACTGCGGATGTTTCCAATGGAATCCTTGGGGAAATTCCCGAGGAAATCTCTGGAGGAGTTCGTGAAGAAATCCTGTATGAGTTCCTGTAGGAATCACCGGAATATTTTCTGAAACAATCTTTAAAAGAACTTCAGAATGCGAAGATGAACCAGCAAAGGGCTGGAATTCTCAATAATAAAAAAAACTAAACTTCTGGATTCGCTGGGCAAACTTCTGATTCCTTCAGAGGGATTTTCTAAAGGATTTTCTAAAGTCTTCTATCTGAAGTAATCCCAGGCGAAGTTTCAGAAGGAATCCATGGGAAATTTCCTAAACAAATTCTTGGATAAATTTCTGAAGAAATTTTTAAGGGAATATCTGAAAGGCATATCTGGAGAAATTTCTTAATGAATCCATTCAGCTAGAACAATTTTTGAAAGGGTCCTTTGATTTTTTATGAATGAATCCTTTAGTAATTTCTGAAGATGTCCATAGTGCAATTTTGTTAGGAATCCATAGAAGGTGTTCTAAAAAAAATCTCTGGAGAGATTTCTGAAAGAATCCCTGGAAAAAAATCTAAAGGAAACTTTGGTGGAAATGTATTATGAATCTCGGGAAAAAAATAAAGGGAACTCAGAAGGATGTTCTGAAGAAATTCTTCGTAAAATTTCTGGAGGAATTCTGAACTTTGGAATTTCTGAAAGAAATTACTTGAACTATGTTTGAAGTAATCCGTGGATGATTGTCCGAAAGAATCTCAGGAGAGATTTTTGAAAGAATCCATGGAGCTTTTTTTTGGAAGCTTATGGAGCTCTGGAGGAATTTCTGTAGCAGTTCATGGATGATTTTTTAAAAGAATCCCCGGAGAACCTTCTGAAGGAATCCGTGCAAGATTTTTTGAAAGAAATCATTAGAGGATTTTCTAGAGCAATCCATGGAAAAATTTCGAATGGAATCCATGGTAGGATTTATGGCAGAGCTCTTTGTTTTTTTTAAGTTCTTAATTTTTGGATAAATCTTTTGGGAATTTCAGAGAAATTTCTGAATGAATTTATGTATTTACTAAAGGAATTCCTGAAATAATTCTTAAAGAAATTCTCAGAGAAATCTCAAAAGGAATCCCTGGCATAATTTCCTATGATTTCATGGAATACTTTCTAAAGGAATCACTGGAGGAATTTCTGAAGAAAACCATGTAAAATTTTCAGAAGGAATCAAAGAAGGAATTTTTGAAGAAATTCGTGAATGGTTTTCTAAACGAATCCTTCGAGAAATTTCTGGAGAAAGCTCTCGAAAAATTTCTGAAGGAATTCTGATGAAGTTTATGGAGGATTTTTTCTAAAATAAACCGTTAAGAAATTTTTGCAGTTTCTAATTGAATTTCCAAAGAAATTTCCGAATGATTGCTTAATAGATTTCATGGAACCATTATTGAAGGAATCCCAAAAAGCATTTTCAAAGGAATTTGTGAGGGAATTTCGGAAGAAATATCTAGAAGAATTTATGAAGACATCGGAAGACGAATTTTTGAAATAAACCCAGGGAGTAGTCCCAATATCACAGAGATTTTTGTTTTGCAAATATGAGGGCGCAAAAATTATCAATTATCAAATAGGCGATTTTCTTATATTCAGGAGAAGCAATTTCCAATATCATAAAGAATATACTTTAACGTATGGAGGCACAAAAATTGTAATATTTATTCACATCAATAATTACTCAAAGTGTGTGAGGGCGTAGAATAGTTCGAAAAATCATTTTAGGCTGACACAAATTTCGATTTTCTCTAATGTCATCGCCCCCTCGAAAAATTTTGGTCGGAATCCGACATTTTGAGGGGGGACACAAATAAATTATTCAAGAAATTTAAACTTTTTAAAGTGAAATTAGAATCGTCGAGAAAATTTCTTAACAATTCCGATGAGTTTGACGATTTTGCCTAATTGTTTGGGTAATTTTGCAACAAATGCACTTATTATTTATCATCCTCCCCCTTGACGAGTCAACGAGTAAAGTGACAAAAGAAGAAAATGAGATTTGTTCCGGCCTTATTAAATTCAAGAAGGCGGCATAAAATGTTTCTTCATACTGGAAAAAAAAATTTTCTTACAATATGGGCAAAATAAAGCAAAATATTTTGAAAAATGACCGTGTAACTTTTCCTAAATTTATGAGGGCGCTCAAAATTTCGAGAAAATTCACAGCTCTTCCAAAATCACAAAGGATTTTTTTTTCTTTCCCCAATGGGGGCGCAAAAAAATATCAAAAAGGAAATTTTTCTCATGTGGATACAGAATTATCAATCAAATAGGCGATTATCTTGCAGCAACAAGAAGGGGAAAAACATTCATTAAAAAAAAGTATATGCGGCTTTCTAACATTAAATAGGAAGTAGGTAAGGTATAGTGATAATATTGATAATGATAAATGGAGAAGTTGCTCCACAAAGGCTTTTTATGTTTATAAGAGAACAAACGAAATATATCTTGAGATAAATTACACTAGTTTACAAAATAAAACGAAAGTCGTGAACTTCTGTCAACGACCAAAATTTTTGAAGCACAATTTAGTACTGATTTCGAAACCGTGCTTCAATTTTTTTTAAGTAGAGCACTTTTTGAGTTTTAGCTCAATATCGAGTTTTACAACTTTTAAAAATATGGAATTTACTAAAATTCAAATATCTTGCGTTTTGTTCAACCAATTTCAAATCTTTTTCCATAAATTAAAAGCTAAAAACAATACCATTCGATCATCTGAATGCAGGTTTTGCGTCAGATTGATGAAATTCAAGATATTGGCGAGTTTTAGGGACGATTTCCTTAAATTTTAGCCAAATTTCCAAAAATATATGAAGAAATGTATTTTTTTCAATATGAAAAAAACAATCTAAAAATTCTTTCTCAACGTTTATTTGACATATCATATGTAGGCGAGTTACAGTAAAAAATTCAGCTCAATCGCTGCATTGATTACGGAGAATGAGATGTGTGAAATGAGCGACGTTGCTTAAAAATAGAACAAAAATCGATTTCAAATCATCAACCTTGTATGGAAAGTCGAAAAAATTTCCGCTCTACTGTATTTTTTTCCTTCGCGTTTTCGAACTCAGTGCATGATTCTACACCAAAAATGATCATCAGCTTACCGAGTTCAAAAATGCTGTAAACTAGTGTTATGTTTGGACGACAGGATTGGTTAACTTTTTACAAGAAGCATATTTTCATTTTTGGCTATTTTTTTATATTTCTTAAGAGCTGGTTACTCAGTGATTAGCTTGGTGTAAACTCTATGACACCACTGGTAATGCAAACCATGTTTGTTTCTTATATACTAATTGTGTATCCGGATTATTTTTGAATTGGAATCTCCGCCCAAAAATAGTCGAAATCCAAAATTTTATAATTTTCGGAGTCTGGGAAGTAATTTTAAAATGCATTTAAAGTTTGTATGGGGAAAATTTTTTGTTCGGGCTGAACTATCATTTTATTGATTGAACTGTCATTCTATCCACAGAAATTAAAATTGTTTTGTTAATTTAACCATCAAAACAAAGGTATTGGAACTCAATAAAATTACGTTATACTCAGAAAAATGAGCTCTTTCGATATGGCAATATAGAAAATAGCAATATGTTATTCACTAAACAACCCAATTGCCAGTTGCATATTGAAATATGAAATCTTCTGAATGCACTGATATGAAACATTGTTGAATATAATAAAAAAATATTTTAGTGACGCGATCGAAAATAACATTAATTTGGAAAGTTTCGAAACTTGGTTTAATATCAACAAATGCCAGTCTATTAAAACGCAAAAATATGATATTGCAAAATGTTTACTGTTTGCGCAAAATAGTCTGTGAAACTTTTGATCAACATTATAGCACACAGAGATTAATTTTTGGATATGTAAAAAAAAACAAATCGGAATGTTAAACGTCTTAAGTAAGCGCCGCCATGATGCGATAGTATTTAAAAAGCACAATTTGTACCAACTAATGACTATGACCAACATTGTGCTACCGCCAAATTATGAATCGAATTCCTTTGCACACTAATGTGTAAAGTGTCGAAAATAAATTACCTAACTAACTAACTAACTTTCCCATGATTTAAGCTCTTTTAATATGTCTCTTGCCGCCAAATTACTATAACACTGGATACGCCAAATAATCGTTGCCCCCCCATTATCAGGATCCTGGCTCCGCTACTGCTAGTATTATTATCTCCGTGTCTATATTGGTGTGCCCTAACTCTTTTAACCTGTTAAGTTTGTTTATGTGTGTTTTGTGTCCGTACAATCTTGTTTTTAATTTGTTTTGAGACATACCAATGTAACACTGCTGGCAATCATTGCATGGTATTTTATAGACTATTTTGCTCAGATCTAACTTGTTAATTGGGTCTTTTACTTGTGTATGGAATTTATCAATGGTGTTGGTTTGTTTACTGGCTATGATGATGTTTTTGTAATCTTTGCTTAGGATACCTATGATTCGTTCAGAGAGACCGGTTACGTACGGAATGGACCTGAAAATTCGATTTTGTTGGTTGTTGGCTGTTTCTAATTGTTCTTCTGTTGGTAGATCGGGCTCTTCTGTGGACGCGTATCTGATGGATTGGCCATTCTTAGGTTGGTCATGTGCTGAGGATCTCCTGTTAGAGGTGGTGTGTGAGCTGGTGTTGCATGGATAACTGCTTTTGAGGAGGATGCTGATTCTGTAGATTGGACTGATGGATGGATAACTAGTTGGTTGGTTTGCGGTGAATCTGTTTGAATGGATGGGCTGGATATTGCTTCAGATGGACGGTGAGCAGTGTTAACTGGTTGATCCATTGACTTGGTTGGTATTTCCGTAATTGTTGCTGATTGTCGTGGTGGTTGATTTGGTTTGGGTTGAGTGATGTAACGGTGGAAGAGTCTGTTCATTAGTGTCCTGGGGAAGCCGTTGTTGGTCAAATGTTTAAAGATGATTTCCTTTTTGGCGGTTGTGTTTGTTGCAGTGGAGAGAGTACAGACTCGATGGATGAAGTTCTTCCCGACGTTGACCTTGTACTTTGTTAGGTGGAGGGAATGTCAATTGAGCATTCTTCCTGAAGCAATTGGTTTTGTGTACCACTCAGTTTGTAGAGATTGATCTTCACTTCTGATGACGGTCATATCGAGATAAGGCAATCTTCCTTCCACTTCTGTTTTTACAGTAAACTGCGACCTTGCTTCGTGTCGATTGAATTCCTTCAGAATCAATTCTATAGCATCTTTGGGAATAGCTATGAATGTATCATCGACATATTTTTTAGGACGGGAATTTAGAAAGGAAGGGTGGATATTGCTTTATCGATTACTGAGTCCAATGCAATATCGGCTAGGATAGGTGACAACGAGCTTCCCATAGCTGTACCGAAAATTTGTTTGAAGTATTTCTCTTCAAACCTGCAATAGCTTGAGTCCATACATAGATCAACTATTTCGATGAACATTTCCAGATTGATTTTGTTGTTAATCTCGGACCACCTATCGATTATGCTTTTGCGGACTAATTCTCTGGGGACATTTGTGAAGAGTGACACCACATCTAGCGACACGATGACGTATCCTTCTGGTAGCTTGATTTGTTGGATTTCTTTGCAGAACGTGAAAGAGTTGGCGGTGTTATACTTGCTTACGAGAGATTCTTGCAGTACGCGCGCAACGAATTTTGACAGCATGTAGGTTGGAGCTGTCATGTTGGGGATTACAGGTCTGAGCGGTAGGTCCTGTTTGTATCTGCTGAGTTCGCGTGCGGTGTAGTTGTCGACCAGTTAGAGATCTTTCATTCTTCTTACAATGCTGTTGTTCTTTGACTGGATACTTGGGGTCGGATATCTTTTCACTTCCACGTATGTGTCATCTTCGTTGATCAACGCTCTCATCTTTTGGACAAATCTAAAACAGTTGTTTTGATTCCCCAAGACTGCAGCACCGTTAAAGTAGCTAGATTTGTGGATATATTTGCGGGGGAAGAAGGTGCTTCGGACTACCATACCACAGGAGGCTGCAAAGTTTACGCATCGCTGACCGTTATCATTCGATACGGCGTGCAGGCTGTTTCACCCGATTAAACTAGTTTACAGCATTTTTGAACTCGGTAAGCTGATGATCATTTTTGGTGTAGAATCATGCCGTGTGTTCGAAAACGCGAAGGAAAAAAATTACAGTAGAGCGGAAATTTTTTCGACTTTCCATACAAGGTTGATGATTTGAAATCGATTTTTGTCCTATTTTTAAGCTACGTCGCTCACTTCATACATCTCATTCTTCGTAATCAATGCTCCGATTGAGCTGAATTTTTTATCGTAGTTCGCCTACATATGATATGTCAAATAAACGTTAAAAAAGAATTTTATATTGTTTTTTTCTTATTGAAAAAAAAAAAATACATTTCTTCATATATTTTTGGAAATTTGGCTAAAATTTAAGGAAATTGTCCCAAAAACTCGCCATATCTTAAATTTCATCAATCGGACGCAAAACCTGCATGCAGATGATCGAATGATATTGTATTCAGCTTTTAATTTATGGAAAAAGATTTGAAATTTGTTAAACAAAACGCAAGATATTTGAATTTTAGTAAATTCCATATTTTTAAAAGTTGTAAAACTCGATAGAGCTATTGAGCTAAAACTCAAAAACTGCTTCACTTAAAATTTTTTGAAGCACGGTTTCGAAATCAGTGCTAAATTGTACTTCAAAAATTTTTTTCGTTGATAGAAGTTCACGACTTTTGTTTTATTTTGTAAACTAGTGTTACCGGTCTGTAGATTTCCTCCCTTCCTATCTGCGCGTTCATGTCGCCAACAACGATTTTCACGTCACGCGGCGAGCAACCATCGTATGTTTGCTCTAACTGCGCGTAGAACGCTTCTTTCTCGTCATCATGTCTCGCTTCGTGTGGACAGCGCACGTTGATGATGCTTTAGTCAAGAACCGGACCTTAACTTTCAACAGGCACATCCATGTGTTGATCGGCTGCCATCCGATCACACGTAGTCGCATCTTGCCCATCGCTATAAATCCTGTTTTCTGTTCATTGGTGGTAAAAGTAGCCGTTCGATGTTCGGTTTTTCACACTCTCTGTCCAGATCAACGAAGTTCCTGCAGCGCCATGATGTCGAAGTTGCGGGGATATAATTCGTCGCAGATCATCCTATCACATCTTGCGAAACCAAGTGTCTTCCAGTTCCATGTTTCAAGTTTTCAGTCGTAGCCGTATTTTCTCCTTTGTTATTCACAATGGGGATTCTTGCGGGTGGTTTATTGTGCCTACGCCACCCCTCCTGTCCCGCCGGAGGGCTATCGTGCCAGTTCATTTTAGCACCCCAACTAACACCGGAATGACTATGCTGATGGGGCTACTATCATGGATCCAGCTGGGCGTGATGCATTATTTCTTACTCAGCCGCTGGATGCCAGACCCGACGCTGTTTAAGCCGCACCTCTTTGATGAACAGACGCTCGGGTCGTACCTCCTCAATCAAGCTGAAATCAGAAGGACAACAGTGCCCACGCTGCACTACCAGCTAAGTACACAACTCTTAGCTGACAGTCTTTGCCATCGCTTTACCCGTGGAAGTATGAGGTTGTAGCTTGTGAGGACCAGAGCTATGTCGG
Organism: Aedes albopictus; assembly: GCF_035046485.1. Taxonomy (NCBI): domain Eukaryota; kingdom Metazoa; phylum Arthropoda; class Insecta; order Diptera; family Culicidae; genus Aedes; species Aedes albopictus. Next base: position 120,394,011 of record NC_085138.1, read on the forward strand.
ACGCTTCCCTTATCGATTCACCGTGTTGCAACCCATGACATGAATCATAAATCAACTTTTGCACCATCACTTGACCAAAGATGAGTAATCTAACTTTTGGAAAGGGTGTATGGAAAAAACCCTATTTTCATCTTCGAAAACTATTAACTGAAAAAAAATATAAATAGCAATTAGTTAATAATCTACGTCAAACTCGGAATACGATAGTTGAAAGAAGTCATCGAATCTGCTTGTTGTCGCATTTCAATTCCATCTACACATACATGTAGCACCTGTGGCAGAGTGGACTGGAAGCAACAGGTCGTTCTTTTACATTTCAATGAAAATCATATTGCCATCGTCCCATGTACATAGTGCCGTCGGCGTTGCCGCACTGGCTTTGAATTTGATCACTACATCTTTGATACAATCAATAACATATAGCAATTTCCAAGCCTGGCTGGAATCCTACGTGACTGGCTTTGCCCTTCCATGAACGCAGGTAAATCAATCTCATGTAGCGTACAACGTACAACCGACTCCCACCGAATACAACCAAACTGGCGTCCATAATAATCCGTCGCAGGTTAAATCCTTCCCCATGTATGTATGAAGAGAATTACTTAAATTAAATTCTGCCTCCCTGGTTGCACCGGGTTCTTCCTGCCCTACAACCTCACAGATATACATCGTCCCTGTGTGTACAGGACCGACTGAGCACCGTTCGTTGGTAGGTCGGTAGGTACACGACAACTCAACATCGGCACCATCGGAATTAAGCTTCTGGATGCAATTTCCTGTCTGCTTGCCAGTGTGCATGGGCGTACGATTTTAATGCCACCATGAGCCATCAAGCTGCAACGGCAAATGCATGCAACGCACGTCTAGCCAGTCACCTACCATATAGTATAGAATAGAGAGTACCTAGGGGATAATGTACCTTTGTACTGCAGTACAACAACGACACCATCGCCGACCTCGTCGGTGGAACGGCGATGATAGTTGACGTGAAATCTCGCACTATTTAGAATATCCGGGGTTGCACTGATTGTTTGCGTGTAGCTACGGTTCATTGTGATTCTTATGGAATTAGAAAAGGGAGGAAAGGGAAACGAACTGGGTGGATGTTAATAGATGCACTTGAAATTAATACTTATTTGTGTCGACTCACTCAAAGTGCAAATTTTCGGTATGTAATTATGGTGAGATAAAGGGCCCATATAGCCGAGGCGGTAAACGCACGGGTATTCAGCATGATCATGCTGAGGGTGACGGGTTCGATTCCCGGTCGGTCCAGGATCTTTTCGTAAAGGAAATTTCCTTGACTTCCTTGGGCATAGAGTATCTTCGTGCCTGCCACACGATATACGCATGCAAAATGGTCATTGGCAGAGGAAGCTCTCAGTTAATAACTGTGGAAGTGCTCATAGAACACTAAGCTGAGAAGCAGGCTTTGTCCCAATGAGGACGTTACGCCAAGAAGAGAGAGAGAGAGAGAGAGAGAATTATGGTGAGATTTGAACTCAAGCCTTTCGAAATCCCCGTAAAACCTTCTCGGACCCCATGTATCGCACCAGAGACCCTCACGAACCCCCGAAAACGCATTCGTATCCCTTTTGAGACTCGCCAAAAATCTTCTGAAGCTTTCTGAAATGCCCCCGAAATTCCCCAAAAACCCCCTCGGACCCCATGTTGAGACCCTCAGAAACCTCCAAAAACGCCTACGTAAGTCCTGAAGCTGTTCGAAATTTCTTCGAAATCCCCCTAAAACCCCCTCGGACCCCATGTAACGCACCTGAGACCCTCAGAAAACCCCAAAACGCCTACGTAATGCCTGAGTAACGCATCTGAAACTCACCAAAAACCCTCTGCAGCTTTCTGAAATGCACTTGAAATCCACTTAAAACCCATCGAATCCCATGTAACGCACCTGAGACCCTCAGAAACCCCCGAGAACGCCTACGTAACGCTTGAATGAAGCTTCTGAAACTCGCCCAATTCCCCTGAAGCATTCTGAAATGCCTTCGAAATCCCTTATAAACCCCCTTGCACCACATGTAAAACACCTGAGACCCTCAAAAGCCCCCAAAACGCCTACGTAGCGCCTACGTAACGCCTAAGTAACGCTTCTGAAACTCGCCAAAAATCCTCTGAAGCTGTCCAAAATTTCCTCGAAATCCCCCTAAAACTCCCTCTGACCCCATGTAACGTACCTGAAACCCTCACAAACCCCCAAAACGCCTATGTAATGCCTGAGTAACGCCTCTGAAACTCGCCAAAAATCCTCTGAAACTTTCTGAAATGCCTTCGAAATCCCCCTAAGCCCCCTCGGACCACATGTAACGCACCTGAGAACCTCAAAAACCCCCAAAACGCCTACGTAACGCCAGAGTAACGCCTCTGAAACTCGCCAAAAATCCTCTGAAGCTTTCTGAAATGCAACCCATCGGATCCCATGTAACACAACTGAGACCCTTCGAAACTCCCCGAAAATACCCCTGTAGCCCCTCACCGCTGCAACGCCTCTGACACCTCCCCCCCCCCGCTTCTGAAACTCCCATAAAATCTGCAAATCGTCAGGTCACTCACCCTTCTTAACCCTTTGGAACCGGAGGGACCCCAACATAGAAACGGCTGTATAAATTCACCCATTCGATAAAACAGAATACTGTCTTCGACAAAGATGTTGCAAATTGAGTCCTCTGTTAGGCAAAAATGGGAATACTTGTATTTGGGATTTATTTGATAACATTCATGAACATCCTGAACACCATGAAATTAAGAAAAACGAAATAATTAACAAACCAGTTGTTCTACAAGCTGAACTTTGATGTGGGTAACGTTTATATGTACTCATTTAGCCTTCGCCAAGAATATCAAAAAGTCTTTTGTATTCTGAGATGTTCTAAGTGTTCCAAACTGTCCTATAGTGAAGCCCTTCAAATCTACAAGAATAATTGTATGTGATTTCGCCGCAAATAATAGCATTACATAAGCTACTGGGATCCGTGAAGCTCTTGACATCTGCAATGCCATTTATAGACATTATAGGGATATATTCTAGGTCAGTCAAACTACCTTGGAGTTCAGAACTTCAAGTCTATACTCGTAACGGTAGCCATATTTGTTATACTGAGTAACGTTGCATAATTAACCGCAGTTATTGGAGCAATCTGAAGTCTACCCGCTTGTTATAAACCTTTGAGACATTCAGGGTCGTCCAAACTGTTCGATAATAAAGTCCTTCGAATCTACAAGAATTACATTATGTGTTTTTACCATAAACTAGTTGTCCCCGGCAAACTTTGTCTTGCCTATTGTAATGTTTGACGTTTCACGTATGGAAAATCGATTTTCTAAAACTCTCTATTTCTCAATGTTTTTGCCTCATAAACTTTCCTTGGGTGAAAATAAACAAAACAAAACAAAGACCAAGCCGATGAGAAGATAAAAGTATTGCATAATCTGCTAGGATCCACGAAGCTCTTGATATCTCAAATGTCATTTAGAGGCACTACAGAGATATTCCTAGTCAGCCAAACCACCTTAGAGTTTAGGACTTCAGTTCTACACTCGTAACCACACTCGTAACGTTGCATATTTATCCGTGGTTACTGAACTAATCTGAAGTCTACTTTTTATTATAAACCTTTGGGACATTCAGGTTCGTCCAAACTGTCTATAATAAAGTCCTTCAAATCTACAAGAAAACTGCATGTGTTTTCACCATAAATAATAGCATAGCATAATCTGCTGAGATCCGCGAAGCTCTTGATATCTCAAATGTCATTTAGAGACACTATGGGAATGTTCCAGGTCAGCCAAGCAATTCACAGCCAAGTTCACAAATTTTGCTCAACACTCGTAACATCTGCTATATCTGACATACTTAGTAACGTTTCATAATCAATCGCGGTGACTGGATCAACCTGAAGTCTACTATATATTATTCTGAACCTTTGGGAAATCGAGGATCATCCAAACTATCCTGAAGTTTAGCTCATGATAGTAACAGTAATTATTCTTACAATGAACTTTAGACTGTGATCTGTAATCCCCCTGGCTTATCATGAGTCATTTCAAGATAGTTTTGAGATGTTCCAGATCACAAACACTACTCCTGAGACCGTAGCTTCAGGTCTACACTTGTGATAAAGGCTTTAACCATAACCTCAACTAGTGTTCAATACCCCACTGTATTTACCAAAGCAGTTAGAGTATCAATAATCGTTGTTATATATTTTTAGGATATTATGAGCTTCCTTACTGTTATGAAGCTTAGTTGATAAAAACCAGCACTGTAACTTATAGAAGACTTATTGGACATGAAAGACTACAAATCTTGGCTTTGAATGAAAAAAAAAAAATTACCGTTGCACCTGCAGTCTTCAGGGTCTAAATTCAAGAACAGTTTGGATGCCCTAGGACATCCCGACTGATCTGATACTGTCTATTAATCTTTCAGAAGACTTACTAGACATGATAGATTACAAATCATATCTTTATATAATGAAAGAAGTTACCGTTACACCTGCAGACTTCAGGATCAAAACTCAAGAAAAGTTTGGATGACCAAGGATATACCGACTGATCTGAAACTGTCTATTGAACTTTCAGAAGTCTTACTGGACATGATAGATTACACATCGTAGCTTTGTAAAATGAAAGAAGTTACCGTTACACCCGTAGACTATAGGATCTAAACTCAAGAACAGTTTGGATTCAGTCAGTTTGCTTCACCAGCCAACCGGCCGATGAGAAACAGCGGTCATTGTTGGATCGGTTTCCCTTTGATCCCTATAGGCGTTCGTTTGGAGAAGTGGTTGGCACTGATAACTGGACATATTTATCATATTCACTCAGATTCAAGTACTGCATCCAAACTCTAGAGAAAATCAAATAGGAGAAATTGTCTCCTGAATCCAAGAAAGCGTGATTGGCACAGTGATTAGGACTTCGACGCTGAATCTCGATGTTCTTTGTTTAGTGCTGGATGGAAACTTTTTTGTTTTTTTTTTCGCCAATATAAATGCGTTATCGTATTAATAATCATAAAAAGTCAAGAAAAACCGTCCCAAGCATGTATTTCACATTGCCCCCTCTTTGGTGCATATATAGCAGTTTTACGCATCTTAAACGAATGAATTGGTTCTTATATCAAGATCAATAAATATAAATAAAAATGTTTACTGGGGTCATTCTCTCCCAGGTGTCTGATTTCCACTTCAATCATTAAGACCTCTTCTGCGCATTCAATGCTGTCAGTTTCCAATTTCAGTAATGTCCTGTATCAATTGTTGAATCATCGAGCCATGACCTATCCCGCACCGTGTGCTCCCTTCTCCGGATATCTTCATCCATCTTCGATAGATGGGTAAACAATCCAACCAATTTAATGGCACGTTCCTGCTCGCGCCGCCATTCGCCGACCTTTCGTGTCAAAATTGGCAATCAAAGCGAGGATTTATCACGCTTCACAACTTAATCCTTGGTTGGATTAGCACACCAGTTGTAGTGGATAAAGCTGTCAACTGGTATAGCCGTCAAACGACTGATCTGCAATATGATAATTAATCACCACCACCGTGATTGTTGGTCCTTAGCTGTTCCACTCGGGTGACACTTTGCCTGGCCATCAAAGGGGTGGAATTTAGAGGGGTGAGCTAGAAGCTAAGACGCTAAGAGAGTGGGATCCGCTAACTCCGGGGTAGTTTGGATCTAATTAATTATTTGGGTGCCACTTTGAAGCGTATCCTTCACGTTACTTAAGCTCAACAATCACTCAATTAGGAATTTGCAATTTATGAATTGACTGGAAAAGAAACTGGCTGGGTGCGTCGCAGTTTGACATCAGACGTCGTTACTGCCGTTTGTGGGCGTTATAATGGCTCCATTAGAGGAGGGAAATTTTCATTGATGTGAATTGCATTGAGGGAGCGTCCTTAAAGTACGTCACGTCAAGTTGTGGATTTGTGACGTCGCTTCTTCTCTCTTTATTAGCAATTACAGTGCTTACAACGAAAATTTCCTCTCAACATTGAATTTCGTACTATATGGATGGGTCCTTGATTTTATTAGCTTATTGTACCCACTTGCTTTTGTTTGGTATCAGTAACAGTAACACCATGGTTGCTGTAGGAAAGAAATGAAAAAGCATTATTTGATCTACAATAAGAACAATAATAAAATGTATATGGTTTTCGTCAAATGGAAAATTTATACCTCAGCTAAGAGGCTTTTGTCGATGTTGTGGGTAATGGTCATTCACTTCAACACGTACAGATGAATGATTTGTGGCAAAATGGAAGTGAAGCTACATTAAAGGATTAGTTTCAATAATAAACCGCCAGATAATGCTTTTTTTCATTTTTCAGTTTCATGCCAGCATCTATCTATACCTTCTCCACAATTTCATTACCCCCAAAAACGAAAGTTTAATTCAAGTTTTTTTTTAAGATTTCATTGCTCAACTCTTTTACACGTTCCCAATAAACTCTCTCCATTTAACCCTGTGAAGCCGGATTTTTTCCAAGCGGTATAATAGAGTTTTTTCTACGTATTTCTCTGGTTTTAGGGCTCAAGAGCATAGAAAGGGTATAATATGGTGCAGGATATGTTTTTCTAGATATCCTAGGTAATCCAACTGTTCTTGAATTTAGATCTTAAAGTCTACGGGTGTAACGGTAACTTCTTTCATTATACAAAGCTACGATTTGTAATCTTTCATGTCCAGAAAGTCATCTGAGTGATCAATAGACAGTATCAGATCAGTCGGGATATCCGAGGTCATCCAAACTGTTCTCATTACACAAATTAACGATTCTCATTCTAACATGTCCAGTAAGTGTTCTTGAAAGCACTAGGTATATCCTAGGTCATCCAAACTGTTCTTGAGTTAAGATCCTAAAGTCTAGGCGTGTAACGGAAACTTCCTTCATGATACAAAGCTACGATTTGTAATCTATTATGTCTAGTAAATCTTCTGAATGTGAAATAAACAACATTAGATCGGTTGGGGTCGGCCAAACAATTATGATTTTAAAAATCTAGCATGCAGTCCCTATCCTCAGCCGTGTCCCGCATTTGCCTTGTGAGAATGACTACTGTTACAAACAAGAGCTAAACTTCAATACAGTTTGGACGCCCCTAAATGTCCGAAAGGTTTATCATAATATCAGGTAGACTTCAGATTGGTCCAATACCCACGGTTAAATATGCAACGTTACTGAGTATAGCAGATATGGCTGTTGTTACGAATGCAGACCTGAAGTTCTGAACTTTAAGGTAGTTTGGCTGACTTGGAATACACCTATAGTGTTGCTAGATGACATTTAAGATTTAAAGAGCTTCACGGATCCCAGCAGATTATGTATTACTATTATTTATGGCGAAAACACATAACATTATCCATGTAGATTTGAAGGACTTTATTGTAAGACAGCTGAATGTCCCAAAAGTTAATAATTATTTCTGAAGTTGATCCCGTAGCCTCAATTAGTTATGCAACGTTACTCAGTATAGCAGATATGGCTGCTTTTACGAGCGTAGAGCTGAAGTTCTAATCTCCAAGGTAGTTTGGCTGATCTGGAACATACCTAAAGTGCCTCTAAATAGCATTTGAGATTTCAAGAACTTCACGGATCCCAGCAGATTACACAGCGTAACAAAAATTAACCTTTTGTCTGTCTCAAGAGCAAACTTATGTGTCTCCGAAGGATTTTGGGCCGCTGAATCCGAATCCGGGCTCAGATTTGCTCTAACACGTCACAATTTTGAGCTATACCTCAATTTATAGAGCAAAATATGCGATTTTGGGCTTTTTTGACTGCAACACAGTTCGAAAAAAACCTGTAAATTTATGACGGATCGAATGTAACAAAAGGACCCCGTCATATATGATGGAAATTTTTGTGCGATCTTAAAATTACATTGCAGATATCTGTTGGAAAATATAAAGAAAAATTGAGCTCCGAGCGAGAATTGAACTCAGATCCTTGGTGTAATAGTAACACACCCGAGCTCTCTCGGCTATCTCAGCTTGTTGAAGAGCAGACAGTCAAAGTGAAACTGCTTCTACCATAATGCACGCATTCCCGACATGCTCTGGCTGCTGCAGAGAGTACTGAGAGAGACAACGAAGAAACCGCCATGAAACGGCATGATTTATAGCATATGCATGTAAATTTAAAGCGAATATGCTTTAAAATCTGTAAACAAACCATCTGACCAGCAGCGGACTGCTCGGCTGACGTTCAATGTTGATGATTTACATTTTTCTGCCGCAAACTTCAGTTGATCTTCAATTTACGTGCTGTTTAACTTTCATATTTTTTTGCTGTGAAGCCATTAAGCAAGAAAATATTTTTTTTAAGCATTCATAAGGTTAATTGGTCAATAAACATCTAAATTAACGACTCATGCAAAATATTTCGTTTTACCAAATCGAATTTGATAGTTTTAAGCGATTTATGTTAGGTACGATATTTCCCATACAAGTCACCTTCCAGAAGTTGCATGCAAGTTTTCATACTAACATAAAATGCTTAAATCTATTAAATTTGATAATAGGTAAAACGAAATATTTTGCATGAGTCGTTAATTTAGATGTTTATTGACAAATTAACCTTTTGATTACTTAAAAAAAATATTGCCTTGCTCAATGGCTTGCAGTCAAAAAAGCCCAAAATCGCATATTTTGCCCCATAAATTGAGGTATAGCTCAAAACTGTGACGTGTTAGAGCAAATCTGAGCCCGGATTCGGATTCAGCGGCCCAAAATCCTTCGGAGACACATAAGTTTGCTCTTGAGACAAAAAAAATGTTGCGCTGTGTTATGTAATGCTATTATTTATTGCGAGAACACATTAAAAGTTATTCTTGTAGATTTGACAGACTTCATTATACGACAGTTTGGACGACCATGAGTGTCCCAAAGGTTTACAATAATATCAAGTAGACTTCAGATTGGTCCAGTAAATGCGGTTGATTATGCAACGTTACTCAGTATAACATATATGGCTACTCGTGGAGCGGACCTGGTGTGATGGTTAGAACACTTGACGATAACGCCGAGGACCTGGGATCGAATCCCACTCCCGACAGACTCGGAAAATGTGAGTTATTCCTTCGGAAGGGAAGTAAAGCGTGGATCCCGAGATGAACTAGCCCAGGGCTAAAAATCTCGTTAATACAGATAATAATAATAATAATATGGCTACTGTTACGAGTGTAGACCAGAAGTTCTGAACTCCCAGATAGTTTGGCTGACCTGGAATATCCCTATAGTGTCTCTAAATCACATTGTATATTTAAAGAGCTTCATGGATCCCAGTAGATTATGTTATGTTCTTATTTATGGCGAAAACACATAAAGTTATTCTGGTAGATTTGAAGGACTTCATTACAGAACAGTTTGGACGACCCTGGATGTCCCAAAGGTAATATCAAGTGGACTTCAGATTGGTCCAGTAAGTGCAGTTCATCGTGCAACGTTACTCAGTATAACAGGTATGGCTACTGTTACGAGTGTGGACCTGAGCTCCAAGGTTGTTTGGCTGACCTGTAATATCCCTATAGTATTTCTAAATGACATTTGAGATTTCAAGAGCTTCATGGATCCCAGCAGCTTAAACAATGCTATTATTTATGGCGAAAACACATAAAGTTATTCTTGTAGATTTGAACGACTTTACTACATGACAGTTTGGAACACCTAGAACATACCAGAATATAAAACACATTTTGATGTTCTTGACGAAGGTTAAAAGAATACATATGAACGTAATCCATATCGAAATTCAGTTTTTAGAACAACTGGTATATCAATTAGTTCGTTTCACCAAAGTTTATGGTGTTCAGGATGTACTAGGTTGTCAGTGAAGTCTCAAATACAAATTTTCCCATTTTTTCTTACAAGAGGACTCAATTTGCAACAACTTTGTTGGAAATAGTATTCTGTTTTATTGAATGTGTGAATTTATACAGTCGTTTGTAAGTTGGGGTCATATCTGACCCTCCGTCTCCAAAGGGTTAAGATTCTGGTGTTTTTTTTTGTAAACTCGGTTAGTTCGTGCATTGCGTCGTTCCCCGTGTGAAGATTGGGAAACAACAATTTTCCACAGACACCACCAATATATTGTTGATAAATGTACAAAATTTCATTGGATTCGGTTCACTGGTTTCCGAGACATAACAGTTCAAAAATTTGTTGTCTAAAAAATAGTGTTTTACGAGAACGGTTCTAGCTTCGCGAAAGATTAGCCAATCGAGCTAAAATTTGCATCAAATTTTGCACATATAATAGGTTGTCAAACAGTCAAAATTTGAGATTTTTTGATGCACTCTATGGAAAGTTCCAGCTTGTTGAACTTTTTTGTGAGAGGAAGTAAAAGTTGCCTATCTCAAACACCTTGGCCCCCCTGTACTTTGAAAAATCATAACTCAAGAACGAAGCATCATAGACACAATTTTTCTTGTGAAATTATAGGTAAATTTTCTCAGCAATTAAAAAAATACGAAATTAAAAATGTTTGCAACAAAATGTTCTACTGATGAGGATAATCGGAAGGAAACTACATAGTCTATAGTCTGTGAAACTTTCGAGATGTGGTTTTTCTCCGTTCTTGAGTTATGACCAATTTTGAGGTAATTGTCCACTTGTGTTATATGAGCTGTTTTCTTTTAGAAATCATAACTAAAGAACGAAGCATTGTAGACACAATGTTTTTTTTAGAATTCTTAAGCAATCCAAAAAAAATACAAAATGAAAATTGTTTTCCACAAAATTTTCCACTGTTGAGAAAAGTCGGTAGGAAAATCCGGAAGAAACTATTCAGGAAGTCTAAAAAATTATTTAAAAAAAATATTTTTGGAAGGGATTAACATAAAATATAGCTGTGAAATTTTCAAAATGTGTTTCTTTCGTTCTTGATTGGTCATTATTTTGTGGAAATTGTCCATCATGGGTTCCTCCAGATATTCCTTCAAGAATTAATTTCTCTAGAGATTTCACCAGACATTCCTCCGGGAATTTCTCCTGGAATATCTTCAGAGGTTCCTCCAGTGACTGTTACAGTACTATTTTAAGGAATCCTTCAGGAATTCCTCCAGGGAAATTAAAGGAATTTCACCAGAGAACTTTTTAGGTATTTCTGCAGAAATTTTTTAGAGATTTCCTTAGAGATTTCTCCATATAGAAGTCCAAGTATTTCACTAAAAATTGCTTTGATAAGTTTTTCTGCAGGATTTTTTTTCAGGAACTCCTTCAGAAAAGTCTTCAGAAAAGATTACTCAAAACTATGCGAAAAATTCTTTCTAAATTTTCTACAAAAGTCCCTTTAGAAGTTTATTGAAGGATTCCTTCAATAACTCTCACAGAAATTACTGCAGGTGTTCTTCAGTTCAGATTTTTTTTCCAGGAATTTCTACAGAATGTCTTCCAGGAATTCTTTTAAACGGTTACTTCATAAGGTTCATAAGGTTACTTCCGGAACTCCTCTTGGAGTTCCTTTAGGAATTCCTCAAGTTAGTCTTCAAAGAATTTCTCCAGGGATTCTCTCAGGGATTCCTCTAGGGACTCACTTGGAATTTTCATATAGGATTCTCCAGGAATAGCTCTGAGGGTTATTTTAAAAAATCCTCAAAAAACTTTTCTTAACTCCTCAGGAACTCCTCCAGAGTTCAATCAGGAATTCCTGCATGAATTGTTCTTGGGATTGCTTCCGAGATTCTTTCTGGCGATCTTTCGGAGTTCCTCCAGGGATTCCTTCGATAAGGAATTTAGGAATTCATTGAAGGACTCCTTCAGGAACTCCTCTCAGAATTCATCCAGGAATTACCCAAGGAAATCTCCAGGAATTCATCAAGAAACTTCTCCAGGAATTCATTCATGCATTCCTCCAGGAATACCTCTTGAGATTTTTCCAAGATTTCTTCCAGGAATTCTTCCAGGAATTTCTACGGGGATTTGTGCAGGAATTATTTCCAAAAATGGCGACCAGAATATCCAGGATGGCGGTCTAAAATCCAAGATGTCGGCTGAAAACTCAAGACGGTGCACAGTGGCGGGCCTCCTTACAAAAGTCGGACAAAACCTAAAATGTTAATTGAAATTGCTAAAATTCACAGGTTATTATAACTTTAGTTCCCTAAATCTATTTCTGATATGAAACTTAACACATATTTTGATTTTACTATATTAGGGTTGTTCAAAATTTTGAAATCTGCTGATAATGGAAAGAATGTAAAAATAATCGATAATAAGCTATCACGATGTGCTTTCTGAACGTAGGTTTTGATTAACCTTTTAATTTGGGGGTTCTTAAATCATGTGTAGGTATTGAAATAAACTATAATTGTGTATTTGTTGCTGTTAGGGTGGTCCAAAATCTTCAAAACTACATAAATCATTAGAAAAATGCGTTTACCTACGTTTTCTTCCAATGGATCAATTCAGGTACACGCCAATGTTGGCTGACAAGACGTGGTCTACTCTCAGAGACTGCCCGTAGACCACGTGACATTTTACGGTGGGTGCACAGAGGTGTGTTTATTCAATCGTTATGGGATCAGATAGTCTAATATAATGAACTGCGTAAAATTTGAACTGCTTTTTATCAATCTCGTTTCAACAACTTCATATATGCTCTTCCGAGTTTGGGTTGTAAGGTACATTGATCTCTGCTATCACTTGTCGAAGCAACCAAAACAACCCTATCTATAAAGAATTGGCAATTTATATTCGCAATATTGAAGGGAGTTTTTGATAAACGATCATCAGTGATCGGTAATCATATTTATGAACAGTAGAGTTTCAGCAAAAATTTTCAAAATCTTTATCACTCTGTGTGTCGGTCAGTAGAAATGTGTTTAACGAAACTGCATGAATTACATACAATAAAACTTCAAGTTTAAAAAAACCAATATAAGGGGTAAAATGTTCGCTTCATAAAATTGCGATTAAAATATTCGAAGATTGCCTTGGTGATCGCGACGTTTACGCTGGAAAATATTCAACGTAGCGTTTAACGCCGTTTAGTGAATTTCTTTTATATTTTATAGATGATTGTTGCTTTGAACTGTAGCGATGTGCTTGTAGAAAAGAAACACGTAGATGTCGACGAATTTGTGTTACTATATATAGAAACTTCGATAGAAGTTCGTGAATCGTGATTGCTTCTAAGGTTGTTGAGCAACTCTAACGATTAAGATGAATCGAAGAAATGACCAGTTTAAGAAAATCAATGAGCAATGGTTTGTAGTTATTTTTACATGTTTTTCATGGTTGTTTTTGTCTTTCTTTAATTTTGAAGGTTAAAAGATTTAGTTGTTTCTAGTGAAGCAACATGTGGGTAGTGTATAAGAAAATAAAGGCTTATTCATACTTATTCATCACTCCTTTCCTCTCCAGCTTACTGTTTTAACTAGAGCACCCACCTTCTTGTGTTTTTCTGTCAAAAAATAAAATAATATTTAAAAAAAAAATTAAAAATGTTAAAGCTGTGACCATTACATTATCAGATACACCCATACCCCCAATCCCTCCCCCCCTTATGACCATCTGACTTGGTGAAAGTATCTTACAAGAATGAAAATTACATTAAATTTTTAGGATTCTGAAGTCAATTTGAACTATGTTAAGATGAAATTTAAATTTCAAACAATATCACTTCCTCCGCAACCATGCGGCTCCATTGTGACCAGATACAAAAAAAAATATTTTTCGCGCTTAGCGCAAAAATGCGCAAACAGTGACCTATATAGCCAAAAACTAGACAAAATTGCACGTCAGATCCGGGATACGGCGTCGTTTTCTGATGTTTCCTAAACAAGTACTGGATCTGTTTAATACGAAGTTTTTCTCCAAAATTTCATAAAAGTCAATATATTTGCATATTGTAAAAACATAATAATTTTGTGATTGAATTCCAAACAATCCCTGAAATGTAATGGTTATTCATACCCAAAAACACAAAAAATATTGTCACATTATTCAAGTCTTCCTAATTTTTACAACAAACTCATGAAGGAAGCTCATAAAATAAAGACAATAAATACTAATATTGTAGCACATAAAACTTCAACTTTGAAAAAATCTACAAGACTCAATTTTTGACCAAATGACTTGAAAATTTGAGGTTTTCTTAGTTGAAGTATCTATAATGGAAGAAAAATATCAGAAAAATAAAATATTGAAGTCGATTTTTGAGGTTTTGTCCGGCTTCCGGCCACTGTGGCGGTGGCTAAACGTTTTAGGCTCAAAAATCATTTAGCATGAGTATATTTGGTAGGGGGAAGATGTCCGGAGACCAAAAATGGCGACAAGATTATCCATGATTGGTGTCTGAAAACCAAGATGGCGGCTCAAAATTTAATATGGCGTCTACTAAATGGAATTCTAGGCTCTAAAACCATTCAATATGGGTAATATTTGGTATGAACAAGATGTCCGGAGTCCAAAATGGCGACTAAAATATCCAAAATGGCGGTGTAAAATCCAAGATGGCGGCTCCAAATTCAATATGGCGTCTGTTGAATGAGGTTTTAGGCCTTAAAACCATGCAATATGAGTATATTTGGTATGGGCAAGATATCTGGAGTCCCAAAATGGTGACCAGAATATTCAAAGAAGCGTTCTAAAATCCAAGATGGCGGCTCACAATTCAAGATGGCGGCTGCTTAATGGTGTTTCAAGCTCTAAACCCATGCAATATGGGTATATTTGGAAGGGGAAGATATCTGGAGTCCTAACTGGCGACCAAAATATTCAAATGGCGTTATAAAATCCAAGCTGGCGACTTCAAATTCTAGATGGCGTCTGTTTTAAGGAGTTTTAGGCTCTAAAACCATTAAATATGGTTGTATTTTGTATAGGGAAGTTGATGTCCAAAATTTCGACCAGAATTCAGAATTACGTTTTTTAAGAGTTTAAGAGTTTAAGGCTCAAACATCAAAAGCTAGTGAACAGATATGATGAAATGATTTTTTGTTAAACGTATGAAAGTGTGATATTAATCAACATGTCACTTGACTTTTGTTGAAATGGGTTCCGAAGGCACGAAAAACGCGCCATCACCGCTAGGTGGATTAGTTAGGGTTTTAAGCATTATTTCTTAATTAAGCCATATACAACTCCAAATAGAACTATTGAATATGATGGCTAACAATTTTGATAACTTTTTTAGAGTGCGGCATTCTAATATACTGTACCATCTACTTCGTGCCCTTAACACCTTTATTCTAGGTAGAGAAGGCAGCTTGCAGCTATTTTGCACATAGCTATGCAAGTTTTTCAATCATGGTGAAGTCAAAATATGCAACTAGCTAAATAAACCTGGTGGTTGGTGCGGAATTGAGATGCGTAGTTCCTCAATCCTCGTGTAACGTAGCAACGCACTTCAGCACTTGAATTCCAGCACAGCTCAGTGAACACGGAAGCCTCGATCCTTGATGGTCCACTCATAGGGGAAGGTACTGTAGAATGACACCTTACATGATTCCTTTTTTGATCAAAATTACATTATTATTTTGGTGCTTAGCGTCCATTTTTTTTCTTGATTAGTATATGGAGCAAACGTCAAACAAAACTAAATTATATGTAAGAGCCCATATAGTTGAAGCGGTAAACTTCATGTTTTAATCTTTTTTTTTTCTATATAATGAGATTTTAGTTTACTTTTGAAGTGAAAATACCTGACAGTCTTGCATTCAATATACGATTACCAAAATGCTCAGTTGGAAAATAAAGCTTACAGTTAATAACTGTGGAAATGCTCATTTGTATTAGATTATTTCGTATTTCCGTTCTAACTCTAACAATTCTCCCCTATCTTCTATATGTGGAGCGCATCCCAGACCAACCAGGCAGGCGCCGGTGCTCTATTTGCACAGATATTAACTTTTTCACCGACGCGGTGTGGCTTCCCTGGTTGAGCGTGGCGTGCAGCATCATTATCGTATGCACAACAAGTGAGGTAGGTTGAGCGGATCTAATTTTGCCTCCACCACTCTAGCACCGTCAACCAGCACCGATCCGACCCAGAGACTGGGTGGGACGACCAGGCTACATGCAAACTGTTGCTTCCTTGCCCTGTGACCACGTTAGTGCGGTTCCCTATAGCTCACTCGTTCCTGTTCAGGTTGGTTGGTATTTTGCGTGTTGTGCTGGTACTCGAAGTTTTTGTTGCTGTGGCGCACAAATTTAATTTCCATCCACAAAACAGGTACATGAAATGAAACCCTTGCGAATGCGCTCAACAAGATTTTACTAAATAAAATTAGTTTGTGGAGTCAAATATGCAATGTTTCCAACGGGTTAGTGAGTGGCCAACGTTTAGTGGAGAACCAAAAGATAATGTATCAAGTAAGCGATGAAAGTACAATGTGAGGTATAAGAAGGTTCTCCTAAAAGAATAGCAAAACAATTAGTTCGTTTAGAAACATTTATTGATGAAATAGTTACTTTAAAAACAGATAACAATTCTTATTTCGTTGTGTTAAGTATCCAATAAAAAAACACAAGACGAAACCTACGAATCCAAAACACCACAGTCGACCTTGGAACAGAAGCCCCAAAGTGCGAAAATGCAGCAAATCAATAAGCATGCATAGAGTTCCAAAACAGAAAGCATGGATCAGTAAGCCAAAATTAACACGTGAATGGAGGAACGCTCGCCATGAGGCGCTGATTACTGAATAGCCAAACGTTGTCACCAGATAGTCGAATATGTAAAACAGGGCTTAGTCAGTTAGTGAGCCAGCAAGACATCAAGATTTGAAACACATGTAGCTCTAAATTTGAAAGTGATAAATCTCAGCCCATAAAGTAAATATTAGTATAACTAGATAATCTACGACGAACTACATCCTCGCAACTTCGACATCGTGGCGTTGCAGCAACTTTGTTGAACTGGACAAAAAGTGTGGAAAAGCGAAAAATAGCATCTTACCTCACTTTTCCCTATTAGGCAGAACAGCAGGCTTGAACGGACAGGAACAGATACCAGGTAGAGTCGCATCCTTGACGAACAGGGACAGGATTTGCTCTTTGACGGTTGATCGTTGGAAGGATGGAAACGAACACCAGACAGGACAGCGGGCTTTTCGAACAGCGACAGGACTTGAACTTCTAGGAGTGACCAGGGACGAGGACAGGGACCAGACACTTGAACCTTGACTTGACAGGGCAGGGACGGGGAACAGACTTGACTTGACGACAACCGAAAAGGTGAGGGGATTTCTTGTAGAACTGGTAATTGATGAGAGTTTTTTTTTCTGAATTGTCTCTCCAAATTTCCTGTTAAGACTGATTTTATTTTAGTAGTTTTCCTACGCAGGTCTCCTATGATTAATTTTTAATTTATTGGTTACAACGATAACTAAGTTGAATCCGTGTATTAACTAGTTGTTTTTTTTTCATCTATTAATCCTAAAGCCTGTATCCGCAATAATCGGGACACAGAAATACAGCTGTAACTCTGCAATTGATACATTAAAGTTGCTAAAATATTGTCTAATAACATCTTATGATGTGCTCATTTCACCTATAAAATTTCATGTGAATAGGTGCAGTACTTTTTGTTGTAGCAACGAAAGAGTATAATGTGCGCTATTGAATTTTGTACAGCCCCTAGTTTTGCTTGTCAGAGCTGTAACTTTTGAATTTGGCAAAGGAAATGGCTGAAATTTTGAACACAAACCTCTCAATCTACGTTTGTTGTATGGGCAAAATTTCAAAAAAAAATCGATGCACTATCAACAATTTTATGGTCGAACATGTATTGGGACTGAACGTGATTTTAGCCTCTCAAACAGCAATTAGTCAGCACTCTTTATTGTTTCGATTGTACTATTGAAAGTACTATACCAATAATCATCAAATTTTGCAGGCATAACACATAATCAATTAGCTTCTGTGAAAATTTCATAAAAATTGGTAGAGAAATTCAAAAGTTATGAATAGGCAAAAATCGCACATGAAAATCTTGAAAAATTTTCACTGACACTCACCCCTATCAACACCAATAGCTTTTAAACCAATTGATCAATGTTGATGAAATTTTGCAAGAAAGTGTGTCTATATGTATCATATTTGCTAACGAAATTTCATATTTATCATTCCAGAACTTTGAACTGTAGCGCAAAAGAACCATCTAGTATGCGAATGAAAATTGAGTTTTTCATCCACAGTTAAAAGTAATGCATCGATTTTTATGAAATTTGGCACAAATAATAAACATACACCACATGGGTCTCCAGTTAGCCTAGTGGTTAAGGCTATGGATCGCCAATCCGGAGACGGAGGGTTCGATTCCCGTTCCGGTCGGGGAAATTTTCTCGACTCCCTGGGCATAGTGTATCATTGTACTTGCCTTACAATATACAAATTCATGCGATGGCAGGCAAAGAAAGCCCTTCAATTAATAACTGTGAAAGTGCTCAAAGAACACTAAGTTGAAGCGAGGCAGGCCAAGTCCCAGTGGGGACGTCGAGCCATAAAGAAGAAGAAGAAGAAGAAACATACACCAAAGAGTTCTCAGTTAATTATTTGGCCAATTTTAGCGATTCATTACAGAGGTACAGACGTACTTCTGTGACCCGATTATTGCGGATACAGGCTTTAATCTCTACAAAAGGGAGATCTGATGACGAGAATGAAGCGTTCTACGCGTAGCTAGTGCTCGCTGCGGGACGTGAAAATCGTGGTCGGCTACATGAACGCGCAGGTAGGAAGGGAAGAAAGGCCAAGGAAGTCAAGGAAATTTCCTTTACGAAAAGATCCTGGACCGACCGGGAATCGAACCCGTCACTCTCAGCATGGTCATGCTGAATACCCGTGCGTTTACCGCCTCGGCTATATGGGAGGAAATGTACAAACCGGTAATCGGGCGAAACAGCCTGCACGTCGTATCGAATAATAATGGCCAGCGATGCGTAAACTTTGCAGCCTCCTTGTATGGTAGTCCGAAGCACTTTCTTCGCCCGCAAATATATTCATAAAGCCACCTGGAGATCACCCGACCATCAAACGGAAAACCAAATCGACCACCTCCTAATCGACGGTATTTTTTTCTCGGATATAACCAATGTCTGCACATACCGCAGTGCAAATATAGATTCGGATCACTACTTAGTCGCTGTATGCATGCGCTCAAAACTTTCGACAGTTGTCACCACGCGTCGAAGTCGAACGCCGCGGCTTAACATCGAGCAGCTGCGTAACGTAGAAGTGGCTCAAGACTACGCGCAGCAGTTAGCAATGGCCCTACCAACGGAAGAGCAGCCTGGCGCAGCTACACTTGAAGATGGTTGGAGGGACATCCAATCCGCCATAGGTAGTACCTCGGCTACAGCACTAGGCTTCGCGACTCCGAATCACAGAAACAACTGGTATGACGGCGAATGTGAACAGTTGAAAAACGAGAAGAATGCAGCATGGGCGAGAATGCTGCAACACCGTACGAGAGCGAATGAGGCACGTTACAAACAGGCGCGGAACAGACAGAACTCAGTCTTCCGGATGAAGAAGCGTCAGCAGGAAGAACGAGATTGCGAAGCGATGAAAGAGCTGTACCGCGCTAAGGACACACGAAAGTTCTACGAGAAGCTGAACCGCTCGCGCAGAGGCATTGTGCCACAAGTTGACATGTGCCGACATAATCACGGGAATATCCTCACGAGCGAGCGTGAGGTGGTCGAAAGGTGATGGCAGCATTACGATGAGCACCTCAAAGGCGACGTTGCAAGCACCGAAGGTGGCGCGGTGATAGATCTAGAATTATGTGCGCAGGACGAAAGATTTCCAGCCCCTGACCTCCAAGAAGATGTTAGCCGGTTGAAAAACAACGAAGCCGCTGGAGCAGATCAACTACCAAGCGAGTTACTAAAACACGGTGGAGAAGCACTGGTGAGAGCACTACACTCGATCATTACCAAGATCTGGGAGGAGGAAGTATTACCGGAGGAATGGATGGAAGGTATCGAGTGCCCCATCTACAAAAAGGGCGACAAGTTGGATTGCGGGAACTACCGCGCGATCACACTACTGAGCACTGCCTACAAGATACTCCTTCAAATTTTATGCCGCCGTCTATCACCGATTGCAAGAGAGTTCATGGGGCAATATCAGGCTGGATTTATGGGTGAACGCGCTATAACGGACCAGATGTTCGCCATCCGCCAGGTGTTGCAGAAATTCCGCAAATACAACGTTCCCATCATCACTTGTTCATCCATTCCAAATCGGCGTATGATACAATGGATCGAGAACAGCTATGGCAGATTATGCACAAATACGGATTCCCGGATAAACTGATAGGATTGATCAAGGCGACGATGGATCGAGTGATGTGCGTAGTTCGAGTATCAGGGACACTCTCGAGTCCCTTCGAATCTCGTAGAGGGTTACGGAAAGGTGATGGTATTTCGTGCTTGCTGTTCAACATTGCTTTAGAGGTTGTAATAAGGACTAAGGAGAGCGGGGATAAACACGAGTGGACGATTTTCACGAAGTCCGTTTAGCTGCATGGTTTCGTTGATGATATTGATATTAGGTATTGCTCGTAAATTTGAGACGATGGCGGAAACGTTCATCCGACTAAAGAGTGAAGCCAGGCGAATCGGATTAGTCGTTAATGTGTCGAAGACAAAGTACATGAATGCAAAGGGCTCCAGGGATGAATCACCGCGCCTGCCACCCCGAATTCATATCGACGGTGATGAAATCGAGGCGGTTGAAGAATTCATGTACTTGGGCTCACTGGTGACCGCCGACAACGACACCAGCAGAGAAATTCAGAGGCGCATTGTGGCAGGAAATCGTGCTTACTTTGGACTCCGCAGAACTCTACGATCGAATAAAGTTCGCCGTAACACGAAGTTAACCATCTACAAAACGCTGATTAGACCGGTCGTCCTCTATGGGCACAAAACAAGGACCCTACGTGCAGAGGACCAACGCGCCCTTGGAGTTTTCGAACGGAAGGTGTTGCGTACCATCTACGGCGGAGTGCAGATGAAAGACGGGACTTGGAGAAGGCGAATGAACCACGAGCTGCATCAGCTGCTAAGAGAACCAACCATCGTCCATACCGCGAAAATCGGGAGGCTACGGTGGGCGAGTCACTTCATCAGGATGTCGGATAGCAACCCGATTAAAATGGTTCGCGAGAGTCATCCGACCGGTACAAGAAGACGTGGAGCGCAGCGAGCTAGGTGGATCGACCAAGTGGAGGACGATCTGCGGACCCTACGCAGAGTGCGGAACTGGAGACAAACAGCCATGGACCAAGTGGAGTGGAGGCGGCTACTATGTACAGCAGAGGCCACCCCGGCCTTAGGCTGATCGGTAAGTATCGGTACGGTAAGTACGTCACCAAATTTGTAAAAATGTCTATGTCAAAGCTTATTCCACCAGTTCGGTCGAATGTATTAAAATTAAGATTTTTTTGTGTTTGAGATCCGATTGTATTCATTTCTATTGTTTCTTTCTTTCGTGCTCAATCTCTTCAAAAATCAGAAACAACCTAAATATGTAGCGCTCACCTTTGTTTTAAGTAGGATTAATATAGGTACGGTTCCCTTGCCCTGATTTTTACCAAATATCTTTCTTGATGCGGGCGTCCGGTCCGGGGTATCGATCCTCTCTCTATGTTCAGTGCCTTGAAAACGATTCCTATCGCGAAAAAGACGTGACAAATTGAGCCCCCTCTGGAGAACGGATCATTCACTGACTGTGGACAGCAGCAACCAAAAGATAGGACAACCATCTCGAGAAGGAGGGATTGCTTTCTCCAGTTTGTGAATCCACGATAAATGTGAATTATTTAAGGTCACTGACAAGATTCAAAGAAAGCTCTCCGTCCCCCCGGATGGAGGAGGGTCATGGCTGCGGTCCATGGAAAGTGGAATATCATTCTGCTGTGCCTCGGTACGATGGGGATGCATCTTTTGACTGTACGGAATGCCTCGTTTCCCGTTGAAGGCGGGCAGGTCAGCTAGCAGCAACTGGTCGGTGGTGACAGAAAATGTAAATGTGAGGAAAGTGATGGTTTTTCTTTTTGTGATGATGATGATCCGGTCGGTCGGTCACTGGGGGTGACGACGTAGCGGAAATCCGAGTGAAAATAAAACGGCCTACAGAGCCATCATCGTATGCTGGTGGAAGGAAAACGGATAGAGGAACCGCAATCGAAATTGTTTCCGCTTGATTACACCCCTCGTTAATGTGAATATTCGTGGATGGGTGGAATAGTAGAAAATTATGCAGTGTCAATTACAACTGTCGCGAACAAACCTTTATTTTGCGAAGTCCTAAGAAAAGGAAAATAACACATTTCTGGATGTCTGTTGTTTGTTTTAGTAAAAATTCAGCTCCTTGTTCGAAATGCTGAATGAATGTAGTTGAGGTACGTATATTATATTCATAAGATTAACAACAATTAATTTCTAAGCAATATATTCTCGACTTTACATGATAAAAATATGTTGTTACTTTATTAATATTTGTAGTACATTATTGACCCCAAAACAGTCAATAGCAATTCACACCAATTCAAAACACTGATCTGATGAGAATGCTTTCAACAACAATCTGAGTGGAAGGTTTTTATGGATCCCTTTCAGCTTCAATGCGATGCCTAATGCGGTTCGAAATTTATCGACATCGTAAAATTTGCCTGCGGTATTCTAATACATTATCGGGAAGCATGTGGTAGTCCCATGGTGAAGCTTTGCTCAATTGATGATATTCTTCTTCCTCCTGGCGTAACGCCCGAACTGGTGCAAAGCTATTTTGCCTTTCTTGCACACCTAAGTATACTGAAAGGCTATAGGTTCACTCAAAAAAAAACTCCGTCTAACTCCGTTGGTTTGACCGCATCTAATCCGAACGCTTTTTAATTTGACCCCGATAATCTGCACATCATTCAAATTAAAAATAGTTCTACCGTTATTCTGCTAATGGAACTGGGTGAAACGGAACGCAGAATAAAAAAAAAAACAGCAGTGTTCTGATTTTGTTTATTTTTTTTATTTTTCAGCTGAAAATGTGACTTTTTTAAGAAAAAACGTTTCCGTTTGCAAAATAAAACCTATTTTTGTTGTTCCGATCGTTCGAGGACATCACAAGGTCCTCTAGTAATGTTTTTGTTGTGAGTTTGTGCTATCAGTTAAGCCGTTTTACTGTTATCATAGTCACGGCAAGCCTAATTAAAGTAAAACAAATTTTACAGATATCATTATAACTTTGGTTATTAGTATTATATTTTCATATTCTCAAATTGATTTAACACATTAAATATTGCACTATGCATGACGTAAAATGAGAATTAAAAAAATATATGTCTACATACTTTTACAAAAATTCAAACTATTCCTTATTTTCACACACCTAAACATATATAACCCCTCATGTAACCTCTTAATGGTGTCACCCAGTAAACCACACATCGTATTAAAAAGTGTATTTGAAATCGCATTTCTTGCCGCCAGAATTCAAAATCGTAAAAACCGCTAAATCTTGTGACAAGAATGACAAATCCAATTGTATATAAATCATAGTTTTGATTTAATTACGAGTAACTTTGTTGTGTAAAGATCAAGCCGTAAATAAAGCTAATTGAAATCGTTGCTGTTTGTATACGCTGACATGGCATATATTATGTTAGTGAGCTTTGGTTGGGAATCGCAACAACTTATTTAATGAAATTTTGACTGAGCATCGACACTGATAAATAAAAAGATCATTACGATGTGTTCACCATTTATTTTAAAGGTGATAGGTTATAATTCACTGCAAATTCATGGTCACAGATATGATGTTCAATTTCTCATTCCATCAAATCTTATCACATCAGCCCTCCCCGGTGAGCAACCAACACACTGTAGTCACTGTCATTCTGAGATTGTGATGTGCTTAAATCCAATATTCTTACGCAGATCCTTGCAAGTTCTGCTCACAATATTCAACATAATATTCCGAAAGTCGTCCTGCATGAAATTTGGCACTGCGACGAGGTGATTGGGTGTAATAATCATCTCACTTACTTCACTCAGCACACCGCCACCAATCGCCACTTGCTGATTATGTTTTGGTATACTGGAAACGTTCTATCAATTATATTCGGGCAATCCTTGGGATGTTCTTCGTTACCGAAAAAGGACGCACAATAATTCCCCCATGGGCATTGAACATTTTCCGCGACGACGACGACGGACGGCGACGACGACGGACGACGACAACGCAACGGCGGCACGTACACTCGATGTAGGACTTCTGTTGTAAACAAAACATGCCGTAATTACCGCAATTCAAACACGCTACGAGTTGTATATGTTGACAGCTCATCTTTTGGTATATCATGTATCAGTATAGCAACATGACGAAAGGAATCGCAATGACTTATGAAAAATTACAACCTAGGCTTCATATCAACCTTCATGTAGGAAAGCAAAGGCAAGTTTTACATGTGGGTTAGAAGACTCAAGTTTATATTGGTCAACATTTATGCCTTATTCAAGATTGATCTATTAGTACACTGGTATGAGTCTAGACTCACAATCTCGAGATGCCGTGTTCGAGGCTGGGTGTTTACATATTTTTTTGTTCATGTTTCGGACGTCGTATTACTAATCATTGGAAGTCGTATTTTCTTTCTTTCGATCGATTGTTGGGGCATCGTAATATTGTTCATGAGAAATCGTGAAATATCGTCCGAAGTATGTATATCGCCTCCACTTTGGTACGTATATAGCAGTTTTGTGCAGTTTATACGATTGAATAGGTTCTTATATAGTAGTGTATAACACAAATTATACAGACCAAAATGTTAGCTGGGCAGTGGCTGAACACAATAACAGCTGAATATTAGTTTAAAATATGGCTAGAATTCTTGAAATTCCATAACAAAATCCTAAGTCTTAAAGAAATTCCTATAATTCTAAATTTACTTTGGAAAATTTTTCAGAGGTTACCCTAGGGATTTTTTTAAAGAAATTCGGGAATTCCTCGAAAAGTTCCTGTGGGATTTTTTTCAGAAGTTCCTTCAAAATATCCTGCATCGAATGAAAAAATCCCTCAACTCTTGGGTGACGTAAAAACTTGACGTATTTTTAGGCACAGTACGTTTAATTGGCAAATTGAGAGATAAATTTGTGAAAAAATTACCACTTGTTTTGGTGGGATTCGAACCCACGACTCCGCTATCGCTAGTCCGGCGCTTTAACCAACTAAGCTACAGAACAAGTTACAACTCTGTAGAATAGAATGTCAAACTGGATTCGAAGCACCACCCTAAACGGGGTCCGTCTTTCACAACTTTATCTCTCTTTCGGCTCTTAGATGCCAATCTCCCGCACTCTCGCGGCCTACAAACTCCTGAGAATGGATTCCTAGAGACCTCCTGAAAATATTTTTTGACGAATCGCGAGAAGAAATTATTGAAAGAGATTCTGAAAAAATCCCATCAGGGGCTCCGGAAGGAAACCCGGGAAGGAATTCCTGGAGGAAACCCGAAAGATTTTTTTTTTTGAAGAATTCGGAAAGAAATTCCTGTACGGTTAGCCTCTTGGATTCTTGGATTCCTGGATGAATCTCGGAAGGATTTCCTGGAGCAATTTTCGAATAAACTCCAGGGTGAATCCTGGGAAAAATCCTGAAAAAACTCCTGTGAGAATTGTTGACTCGCAACTCCTTCAGTGATTCCCAAAGGAATTCATGGAGGAATCCTGGGAGAAATCCCGGACGAAAAAACTCCGCGAAAGCTCCTGGAGAAAACTCCAGATGAATTTCATGGGGGAATCCTGGAACGAATTCTTACACGAATCCCGGAAGGAATTGCTGTAAAAGTCCTCAGAAGGAATACCTGGAGGAGCTATAAAAAGCATTTAATTGAGAACTCCGGAAGAAATTCCTGAGGAAACTCTTGGAGCAAACTCGGATGGAATTCCCTAAAGGAATCACCGGGAGAATCTTCGAAGAAAATTCTGGGAAATATATCGAAGAAACTGCTACAGTAAATCCCGAAGGAACCGAATCGAAGAAATTCCTTGAGGATGAAATACCTGGAAGAATTGGGGAAGAAATATCTTGAAAAACCTACAAGAAAAATCGCTGAAGAAATATCTGAATCCCGGAATAAATTACCAAATAATTCTTGTGGGAATCCTTGAGGAAGGATCTCAGAGAAATTCGAGGACGAGCCACGACAGGAATTCTCGACGGATCTCCTGGAATGATTGTCGAAGAAACTCCTGGATTAGTTTCCGATGAATATTCCTGGAAGAATGCAGGAAAATGAGGACAAATGAATCATTTTCGAGTATGACACCCAACCATACGTCGAAGAGTCTGCTCAAACTGTTACTGGTCAGAGATTACTTGAAAAATGGGACATCCGCTCAGGAGGAACGAGAGAAGCAGAAATTCAATTCAAATGGTTGTTAAGCCCTTTTCAAATGTTGGTCTAGAACTGTAGAAATCTCCAGAAGGAATTCCTGAATGAAGACCCCTTCCGATTTTTTTTATAAATTTCTCCAGAACTACAGTAGGAGTCTCTGAGGAAGTATCCTGGAAGTAATTCCTGAATGAACTTCTGGAAGAATTGTCGGAAGAACTTCTGGATAAATCGCACAGAGAGATTCTTGGTAGAATCCCGAAAAAAAATCCTAGAAAAAGTAATGTTCACTAAGAAGGGATGCCTGTAAGAATCCCAATAATGAACTTCTAGATAAATCCCGGAAGGAATTCCAGGAGAAATCATTAGCAGAAACTCCTGGAAGAATCACAAGGAGAAACTCCTGGAGGAATCTCAGAAGAAAATTCTGGAAAAGCTCTGGAAGTAATTTCTATATGAATCCCAAGACGGAATTTCTAGATAAATCCCGGAAGATATTCCTGGAAAATCCTGGAAGGAGTTCTAGGAGAAATCTTGAAGCGAAGTCCTGGAAAAATCGCGAGAAGGAATTCCTTGAGGATTCTTCAGAAGGAATTCCTGGAATAACCCTATGAAACAATCAGCAGTAATCCTGGAGTAATTCTTTAAAAAAAAACATTTGTGTAATTTCCACTGTAATCGCTGAAGAAACCATTGTGAGGATTCCGGACGAAATTCAATAAGAAATCAATGTCTGGGGATCCCAACCAGAAATTTGGGATTCTGGAGGAATCCCAAGACGAACACACTGGAAATCCATAGAATAAGCCGTATGGGGAAAAGCTGTAAGAAATTCCTGGGAGATATGTTTTAGTAGCTGAAGAAATTCCTGGGAATTATGTTTTAGTCATTTCATAAGGATTTACTGTACGGTAGAAATTTACTGTACGGTAGAAATTCTGGAGAAATCCCAGCTGGAATTCCTGAAGGAATCCTAAATTTAAATTCTGAAAAAGTTCCAAGGAAAATCTATATATAAATTTATGGATGAATCGAGGGACGGAGTTATTAGAAAAGAAACATATAAAGTTTTGGATATATCCGTACAGGAGATTCTGTAGAACGTGTGAAGAATTAACTTAAGTTGAAATTCATAAATAAAAAAAATGTCATGCATTCCTTCAAAAGCTTTTCTTGGAAAGCCTCTAATTTCCCCAACAGGGGAGGGAAAAAATCTCCTGCAGGGATATATCCACAAAACTTTATATGTAGGCTGAATATTAAGTTAAATAGAATATTAATTGTGCTAACTTTTGTAACGTTTTACATGTTTGACAAATTGATAACTCTTACAGGCCAGAAAATCCATAATGTTGGCCCAAAATTCAAGATGCTGGTTATTTTAGGAAAATTTAGTTAATAAAACCCTATAATATGAATATATGTGGTGGGTGGAAAGTGTCAAGAGTCCAAAAAATGGCGACCAAAGTAAGTATTCGAAATTCAGAGTAGCAGCTTAAAATTTAATACGACACTTGTTTCAAAGAGGTTCAGGCTCTAAATCTATGCAATGTTTGGTATGAGGAAGATGTCCTAAGTCCAAAAATGGCGACCATAATATTCAAGATGATGACCAAAAATCCAAAAAGGCAGCCCAAAATTCAAGATAGCGTCTGTTTTAATGAGTTTTCAATGCATGATATTTGAGGAATGATAGGACATTTCAATCCTGAGGACCGTTTTATCTTTTTCGTTCCAATTTCATATGTATTCGACTTGGTATTCGTAGTACTTATGTGTTGAAATAAGCCACAAAACAGTAAAAGTCTGCAAAGACTACTCATTCCGATTTCTCTATACAACACGTTCGTTTCTAAGGCAACTCAGAGAATCATACTGCTGCAAGCGATTTTCCTTTTAAGCCAAACCACTCATGCGAAATCATTCGAAATCATTTGTATGCACGTGATAAACATCTGCCAGCTGCCAGTAGTGAATGTGGTTCTTGTGGTGTTTTTTTTATTTCGTTTCGTTCGTTTGAGGATGATGCTTCTTACTACTGTGGAAATCCCCGAGAGCAGATTAACCCGGCGAAAAGCTCAAACGGGGTTGCTCTCTGTGGTATTAGAATAAACCATACTCTGCTAGTCGAGCTTTAACATCCACTGGCTTGAGTAGGGCAACCTCATTTTAAATCCTGGGGAAGAGAGACGAAACAAGCTGCTTGTGGAAAATCACCGAGAACAGATTGAATCTAAATTATTCGTCATATTTTTGTAATCATTTTCCTCAAATGAAAATGAACGTCAACTTACAAATTTTGGTGAATCAGTTTCTTATGCTACATTTTCAGAGCTGCATAAGCTTTGTGACATTTTTGTCAGAGGAAAATAAGGGAACCACATCAAAGTGAGAATTACAGAAATAATTTTGATACATACAAGACCACCAATATAATGGGATCGTTGCATGTCAGAAAAATAATATACTTTCATGATTTTCGTTCTTTCCATGCTTCAAGGTTCAGTTTGTCACATTCTCCCAAAACATGTCGTTGACTTATTCAAACATCCAGCAGCCTGGGTTTATTTTTCATTTGCTACCTCCAAGTCCAGCTTTCAAGTTGATCCTGTTAGCATTCACTACTAGGTAGAAGGTCCGTAGAAACGAAGAATTTCACGTTGGTGCCACAAGAACATACAATATTCTGATGAAGCGCTCACATTCAGCTCAGAAAACTCTAGCTGCTGCTCTTGGAACTTGCGAAAGCAAATCTAAGGTTGTGAGAAAAAAAAATGTCCGAGGGTTAGCATCCCGGTTTATAGGAGAAGATAATGCTAAAGCAAGTGGCATTGAATGACTTCTCCGGTGCATAATGCTGCATTGGAAGCAGCAAAACCTTATAGTGAATTCAAAATAGGCGGCTTGTCTGTCCGTCCAGTAGTAACGAAGAAAAAAAAAGGCCCGGCATTGCAGCCGCCCGCGAAGCATCCCATGAAGGGAAAACAGAACAAACAGAAGGAGGTTGCACCGCAAGAGGAAACATTGGAGCTTGTTTTTGTTCAAAGTACATTGCTCTTCTGCTACTACTTATGGAGTATGTATGTACCTATTAGGCCGTTCGCAATGCTGTTTTATTTTGTATGGCGAGTTTTAAAAATTTTAAAACTCGCCATACAAAATAAAACAGCATTGCGAACGGTCTTAGCGGTGTTCTACCAAACAAAAACATTTTTTTTTCTTCAATTATTTTATTTCATGTGATTTTTTTTCAGTATTATTTTGTGAACAGTGGTGCGTGATTCATATTGGTTTCTTTACTTTTTTTCAGATTGTGATGTTTTTAAAGGCTCAATTGGGCTGAACTTTTTAATTTAAGTTTATTACACAAGTTTACGAAACAAAACGAAAATCGTGAACTTCTGTCAACGACCAAAATTTTTGAAGCACAATTTAGTGCTGATTTCGAAACCGACCTTCAAAAAATTTTAAGTAGAACAGTTTTTGAGTTTTAGCTCAACATCGAGTTTTGCAACTTTTCAAAATATGTAATTTACTAAAATTCAAATATATTGCGTTTTGTTCAACCAATTTTAAATCTTTTTCCATAAATTAAAAGCTGAATACAATACCATTCGATCATCTGAATACAGGTTTTGCATCAGATTGATGAAATTCAAGATATTGGCGAGTTTTAGGGACAACCATCTTAAATTTAAGCAAAATATCTAACTTTTTTTTTTAAGAAATGTGTTTTTTTTTTCAATAAGAAAAAACCAACTTAAAAATTCTTTCTCGACGTTTATTTGACATGTCATATGTAGGCGAGTTACGGTAAAAATTTCAGCTCAATCGGAGCATTGATTACGGAGAATGAGATGTTTGAAATGAGCGACTTCGCTTAAAAATAGAACAAAAATCGATTTCAAATCATCAACCTTGTATGGAAAGTCGAAAAAATTTCCACTCTACTATAATTTTTTTCTTTCGCGTTTTCGAACTCAGGGCATGATTCTACACCAAAAATGACCATCAGCTTACCGAGTTCAAAAATGCTGTAAACTAGTGTTATCAACAAATATCGTGCTTTATCCTATTCCAGCGTAACACTTAGTCAACAATGTGCCACCTTATACTCGGTTTCCAGCTGCAGCTCTCGTCACGCACAACGCTCGCCAGATCACATTCCGCATGAGTAACAAACAGAAACTTTACAGGGTTGTTTTCTGGTATTTTAACATCATACCCTGCCCATCTTTTCTGTAGAGTTTTCTTTTTAGAAGGCGATAATGAACCTCTCCTCACAAATAGTGAAGCAACCCTTGAACTCCTGCCACCCTACCACTTATCTACTTTCATGCCTGAGCGCCCATGGTGGTGCTAGCAGACCGCATTGAAAGATCTCTATCCTAGGCGATTGCCAGCCATATCGCCTTGACCTGTGACCAGGTAAAATTTGTCGACTTGCTTGAATTCGTTGTTGTGGCTGCGCCGCCATGAGCCTGTGGGTCTGTCTCTGCTACGATGTCCTGCTGGGTGCCAATCTAACGCTTGATTGCAGATTTCGTTTCCAGCCTTGCGTAGAATGTGGCCAACCTACCTCCACTTTCGCTCCCGAATTTATTTCGCTATCGCCTTTCTAAGACATCGACGATGGAGCTCCACGTTGGTGATCCAATTGTGAGGCCATCATGCACGAATTATATACCGCAGGCATCTATTTATGAAGACCTGCAGCCGTTGAGTGATCTCCACTGATACGCACCAGGTTTCACTGACGTATAGCAGCACAGATTTCACGTTCGAGTTAATAATTCGGATTTTGGTGCGTCGATTAATCTGTTTTTTTCCATACATTTCTTAAACTCGCAAAAGCAGCCCTCACCTTTTTGATCCGTGCACCTATGTCGATCTTGGTGCCACCATCGGCCGCCATTTGGCTACCAAGGTATTGGAAGCTTTCAACATTCTCCACTGTTTGCCTAAAGGACGAACACGATGAAATTGCCATACAGAAAATATTGTATAACTTTTGATTGCGTTTGCCAAAATAGCTATTTTTTTACCATGAATAGTATATTATGTGTAGCTACTTGAGAATCTTAAGCAAACAAACATTTTGGAAAATATCACTTTTTTGCCGTTTCAACGCTGGCGCCAAAAATACTGAACCGATTTCATTGAAAATTTTTATGTACGTAAAGTATGTATGTAGAAGTAGTTTGTCAAAGTTTCATTCAATTTGATCATATCGTTAAAAAGTTATAGCCATATATGTCGCACTATGTCACAATAAGCAGATGTGGTTTTTGGTATATGTAGTGAAATTCAAACTGCTCTTACTTTGAAAATACTCAACAAAAATGGCTGAAATTTTTACTGTAAATAGTTTAACACAATATTATTACACTGTCAAAGTTTTATAAAAATCGGGACAGTGTTACCAGTTCTACAGTCAAAATAGTGCACGCGGAACTAAAAATGGTCAAAAAGTACCTAAAATTTACCTTGAAGCGATTTGAGCTTTGGATATTTACTAGAAAAGTACTAAACCGATTTCGATCAAATTTTTACCACTTAATTGATACTATGTTAAGAATATCGAGTGAAATTATCAAACGTTTTGATGAGGTAACAAAAAAGTTATAGCCTAAGTAATTTTTTGAAATGGGTGTACAAATTTTCTAAAATCTCATTTTATGATATCGACAATATATGCGCCAATACTCAACCGATGTTAATGAAAATTTTATGGTATTAGCTACACATAATATACTATTCATGGTCAAAAAATAAGCTATTTTGACGAACGCAATCAAAAGTTATACAATATTTTCTGTGTGGCAATTTCATCGTGTTCGCCCTTTACCGGAAATGAAAGTCTATTTAATAAAGACAAATCAATTAATCAATCAATCTTTACCGGAAAGCTGGAAAGGTTGACCGTGTTTACATCCAACGATTTGGTCTTGTTGACGTTGATGGTACGATCTGCTGCCGAGGAGCGATTGGCAAGATCACCGAGCTTGCTCTGCATATCAGAGCGCCGTTGAGCTAGGAGAACAACATCATCAGCCAGTTTAAAGTCATTTAGGTGTTCCATGGTAATGGGCCACAGCAAACCACGATTTGGTTCACGGTCAATCGCACCTACCAGGATCTCGTCGATTTTGATGATGAACAGTAGTGGTGATAGTATACATCCTTGCCTCACTCCAGCAACGACCCGGATGAGATCGGACAAAACACCGTTATGCAGTACTCTGCACGAAAATGCCCAATACTGTGCTTCAATGAGGCCTGTGATTTTCTCAGAGACACACATGCGCCTAAGGGCTTCTCACATGTTTTCGTGATTGAGACGGTCGAATTCGTCATCAATAAACACCAGATAGAGAGATTCTTGGAACTCATTGATTTGCTCCAGAATGATACGGAGCGTGACAATATGGTCCACACAGGATCGTCCGGTACGGAATCCTGCTTGCTGCCATCGGAGAGTTGCGTCAATCTTCTCCTGTATCCGGTTAAGGATCACTTTGCAGAGGACTTTGAGAACGATACACAGTAACATGATGCCCCGCCAATTATCGCATACAGTCAGGTCACCTTATCTTTACTACTACTTCTTGCATCCGGATGCATCCCTTTCATTTCATTTTATTTATGCTAAGGTGTTGGTGGAAAGGCCAACACTACACCCCACTCAATCCAATATATTGTTTTCCAAAAATCCTATTCCTGTGAAATCACATCATTTTTGCAGCATATCTGTCGCGTCGTAAAAGTGAATTACATCACAAATCACACGCAGCATATTAGCCGCCTCAGCTTGAAAGTGGGTTCAGCAATCGCTAGAAGCGGATCGATAGATGAACCATATATAAGTAAAATGTCGGCATGGATTCGTACACTGATCCGGTGATTGTGAAGCATGTCCCTTGTCTCTCGGCTATTTCACCAAGCCAGAAGGTGGGTCATACTATGACACTCAGGCATCCAATTTTTCACTCATGCGATCAAAACCCCCGGATTTATCCGCCTCCGCGATCATGATTATTCATTGCATGGGATGAAAAATAAAAGTCTCTCACTCCAGCGCTCACGATAATTCTCTTTCTCTCCATGCACAACTCACGGATAAACAACAAAGCATCCAAATTTTCACTCCGTCCGCGAGCCACATAACGTCTCCACCGATACACGAGATTAATTATTTGACGTTTAGTGGTACCGTGTTTACAAAAAATCTACTTATTTTCAAGGCCATCTAGATAACACGGCACCGCTCAGACGCCAACCGGGTGAAAACGTAGATTCGTGCAGACTGTGCAACCCTCTTCTCCTGCGAGAGTGAACGAGCGCTAGTTGGAGAGATCATACTTTTATCACTCAAAGGAACCGGAGTGAGCGCCTTTTCAATCGCCTGACGCCTAGTTGTGCAAGGAAAATATCCAGGCTGCTTTATTCAGATAGTATCACTGTGTGATAGATCGTTACTCGCGTGAGTGATGCCTGATGACACTGATACTAGGTGGAACGGATTTATTGACGCTTTCCTAATGCCGCCTTTAGTTCCTCTATGAATTTTTCAAATAATTTATATAGAGAACCTCCCAAAATGGCTCCACTAATCTCTTAGAAATTCCATAATTAAGATCACCCATGGCACTCTTTTTGAAATGGACCTTCTCTGAAATTTGTTTATGGATTATCACATTTTTGTGAACTCCTTCAGCAGTTTCAAGAATTCTTCATGAATGTCAGCAAGAAATTACCTCACAATTTTTTTCATGGATGTCTTTTTTTTGCATTTTAGCAATTTCTTTGGAACTTCTTGCAAGAGTTCTTCGAAGAATCACTTGAAAAATTACGTCACAGCTTACCGAAGAAATATCTAGAAGGTTTCTTTTCAGAATTCCTCCTGCGGTTCCTTCAGAAATGTCACCTGGGATTCCTGTAGGGATTCTTACTAGAGTTTTTTTTTTGACAGATATTTCTCCACATATTTTATCAGAAGTATTTTATGAAGTTACACAAAAAATATTGAAGTAATTATTTAAAGGTGACTTGAAGGAATTGCTAAAGGAATGTTTGAAAATTTCGTGACGAGATTCCTGAACAAATTACATTGAAGCAATTTCAAAAACAATTGTTGGAGGAGTTTCTGGAGGAATACCTCGAGAAAAACCTGGAAGAACACATTTAGATGACTCTAGAGGAATACCTAGAAGAATTTTATGAAAAATTTTTGGATAAATTTTTGGAAAAAAAAATCCTGGAGAAGTTTCTGAGACAATCCATGGAGAAATTTCCAAAGGACAACCTTGAGCAAAAATCTCAATAAATTTCTGAAGGGATTCCTGCAGGATGATTTGAAACAAACCCTGAAAGAGCCCCTGGAGATACTTCTGGATGAATTCTTGAAAGAATTTCTTGCAAAATATCTGGAAAACATTAGTGGATAAAAAGCCATGCAGAATTTGTGGAGCAAATTTTAATGCAATGGAAGAACTTTTAAAACATTCACCAAAAGAAAGGAAAAAATCTTTGAAGCAATGCCATTCAAACTGAAGAATGATGTACAGTAATTAAAGGAAGACTTCCAAAAGAGCTCCTGAAAGAATTTTTGAACGATCCCCTGAAAATTTGTGAACGAATCCCTAAAGAACTTCCAGAAGAAACTCTTGAAAATTTCCTGGAGAAATTCCTGAAGAAACGCCTTAAATAATCCCTGAAGGAATTCCGAAAAAAAAAACCAAAAGGAATTTATATTTAGAGAAAATCATTTAGGATCCTCTCGAGGAACTCCAGCAGCAAAATCAGAAATCTGAATTTCTGAAACAATCGAAGAAATTTTATTCTAAAGAATTATATTCCTTATTAGGAAAAATCATCCAAATAATGTATATAAGGTTCAATTTTAAAATAATTTCCTTAGGCGCATGCTAGTATATGGGGTGCTGGAATTTAACACCCTTGAGTAAGTAACCAGCCCTGATTTTGCCATGGCAACCCTGGTCTAAAATTAGTTTTAGAAAAAATTATCCCCATAAACGTGGAAGGGAAGAGATCAGAGAAAAGCTTACTCTCTATACAAATTTACAAATTTGTGTATACTCAAATGTTCAACTTGCTGAATACAGTGTTTTAATTATCCCAACATAGGGAACCAAAACAAAAAGTAGACGAATAGTGAGAGAAGGTAGGTTGATGTGATTTGAGATGAACAAAACTCTGTCCACATGATTATATGGAGAGCACATTATCAGGATTACGAGACAAAATTAGTTGAAAATGTCCAATTTCACAAGCTTACTAGCTCTCACTAGCGGCAAAATTGCTAAACAAATTGTTTGCATTTGTGATGCCCACAAACTTCTACAAAACGAAGATTCGAAAAACTTTTTATCTCATTGAAATCGTGAAACAGAACTAGTTAAAAATGATCAATTTTGCATGCTTATTAGCGTCACCTAGTGGCAGAACTGTGAACCAAACAGCATGCGATTATGATACCAAAGGTCTTCTGAACAAAATTGCCGAAACTTGAACTTTCTATCTTATCGAGTTAAGAGGTAGAACCAGTTAAAAAGGCTCATTTAGGTATGCCCAAAAGCTTTCGAATTCCGAACCAAACTGCTTACCTTTATGATGTCATTGAACTTTTGAACCACTTTACTTGAAAACTGCTCCTTTGTAGATTAGCAGGATTTCAAGATAAAGCAGCATAGATTTAGTTGTCTTCATGTGATGATAAAGCTTTGCAATGTTCAACTGAATGTTTCAACACATTTTCAAGTCGGCCCGTAGAATTTTGAAAAAAAGAAGAGCATTCCATACACTCGCCTATAACTAGACTCTTCATCATCACATCACATCACATTGATGATGCATAGACTATGTTCAAATAAGCGTTTCTTTCAAAGAGATTTGAAATTGGTCCACTATAATGCAACATATCTAAATTACCAAAAAATCTTAGAAATACAATACTACAAAAAGCTACTGCAATGAGCAGCATCAACCCTCAAGAGGCTACCATTATATTAGTTTTCAATAATCGATTTATGCACCTCTCACTTATACAGCTGTTGACCACATCGTCGTCGTTGTCTTCACAGTCGCGAACCCTAAACTCATTTTACCAAAGCTCTCACTTTCTTACGCGTACGAACGAAACCATCTTCCCATAGCCCAACCAGCCAGACGAGAAACGGTCAACAGCGAAAAACAAAAACGACCCAACTCTATCCGAGTTCAACCGGTCGGTCGGCAGCAATGTCATGGATACGAACTATTTATGGAACCGAGATGCATCTCACTCTGTGCATCCTGGTGAACTTCCAGGAAATCCGGGTTCCTCCAACACTGCAACTAACGCACACGCGGGCCCGTATTGTGTCGTCGCGTCGACGTCGAATCGCAACCCGCCGCACCGTCCGTCCGTCCCCGTTCGAACCGATGGCGACGACTTTTCGAGTCCAACTGAAAACTGATAAGGCACAGGTGGTACGGTTTCCCGCATTTTCCGCCTGTTGCTCGATTCTGTCGATTAAGAGAGAACCTGGGGCAGCCGGTTTTCGTTGATGCTCTCCCTCTCAATTCCGTTCGAAGTGGTGCGTGGCTGATGTGGGGTGTCCTCGGCAGGTGGGGGTGATGATGGAAAGTTGTGCATTGTTTGGGTATTAGACTACATACGCCAGCTGTAGTCCATGTATGCATAAGAGAAGCATTTATCAATTCATCTAGGAATATTCTGTCCGCGCAGCTAATGGAATCACGGAAATGAAGTAATATTCGCAAAATTTGATGAGCCATCATTTGGCATGATTCATAGAAGTGGTATCTGCCATAACATAGAACCCTCTTAGATTGGATGTAGTTGAAATACGCAAATCTGTCAAAGGATAAGCATTGGAGGAAGCAATAAAAAAGCTCAAACATCGGGTAGGGCACTCAATAATATAGAGAGTTTTATTCAATTATATTGATTAAATATTATTTTGATTCAGCAATATCAATTACGCACATCAAGATGAAAACGAAAACTCGCTCATCCCTCCATTTTCTTAACAACACTAAATTTTCTCAAATATAAGAAGCATACGAAGTGCTACATAAATTCCCATTGACTACGGTTATGGACTCGATAGACGAGCCATTGTGTCTTGCAGCAACAATCAGACAGTAGTGTTCGATATGCAATGCACACAATAAACCGTGTAAATAGAGTGAATCGGTGCAAAACACCCGTCGGCAGGAACTGAACTGCATATAATTATATCAACAGGTCTTTGTTCTCGCAACAGATGGACGAT
Organism: Aedes albopictus; assembly: GCF_035046485.1. NCBI lineage: Eukaryota > Metazoa > Arthropoda > Insecta > Diptera > Culicidae > Aedes > Aedes albopictus. The sequence continues at coordinate 120,431,680 of NC_085138.1, forward strand.
TACTATGTGTTCGAGCGTCAAATCAAATATTGGTTTAGCCACACTGCTGCATACAGAAATCGAGCCTGGTTTTATACGTCGCGTCTGCTGCGAAGCGCAATGGAAATGAATTTCAATGTATGGCGCTCAAGCGAAGGCGAGTGCACTCGAACGTTTGTGTGGCGAAATGAGATACACTTCAATTCATCTGCGGTTTCTCATTAATAGAATTGATTTGTTAATTGAAGCTCATTAAAAAATCAATAAAAAGGATAATGAGGATCTGCAACAGGCATATTCAATATAGGAGAAACGTGCTAAAAATACAAAAATATACAAACAAAGGATTTTAATTATGACAACATTCAATCGTTTTGGTAAACTGATACCTATTTACAGTTTTTTACATTACTGTTGAAGGTGATAAAACATATATCAAAGCTGCATATGTCAGAGTTGATTAATTTATTCAAATGATTTTAATTAAAATGTAGAGTATAAAAGCATACATACATGTTCTTGGGTGAAAGCTTTACACAAGTTCATGAAACACATAAAACTTTCTCCCAAGAATATATGTACATTACATACATACATTTATTTGTTAAACATCACATTTAAAACAAGACATAATCAACAATAGTACGCCACAATACTCGGTTTGTGGCTGCCGCTCTCCATTCTCGGACACGCCCAATGCTCGCCAGGTCACGCTCCACCTAGTCCGCCCATCGTGCTCTCTGCGCTCCACACCTTCTTGTGCCAACCTGATCAGTTGCAAACACCAGCTTTGCAGGGCTGTTGTCCGGCATTCTTGCAACATAATAATTTTTGCAACATGCCCTGCCCACCGTATCCTTCCGGCTTTGGCCACCTTCTGGATGCTGGGTTCGCCGTAAAGTGCAGCGAGCTCGTGAGTCATCCTTCTCCGCCACACACCGTCTCCTGCACGCCGCCGAAAATCGTCCTTAGCACGCGTCACTCGAAAACTCCGAGTGCTTGCAGGTCCTCCTCGAGCATGATCCATGTCTCGTGCCCGTAGAGGACCACCGGTCTTATTAGCGTTTTGTACATGGTTCATTTGGTGCGTGGGTGAATCTTTTTCAACCGCAGCTTCTTCTGGAGCCCGTAGTAGGCCCAGCTTCCGCTGATGATGCGCCTCCGAATTTCACGGCTCACATTGTTGTCAGCCGTCAGTAAGGATCCGAGGTAGATGAATTCCTCCACCACCTCGAAAGTATCTCCGTCTATCGTAACATTACTTCCCAGACGGAACCGGTCGTTTTCGGTTCCGCCTACCAACATGTACTTTGTTTTTGCGACAATCATCCTCCAGTCCGACCATTACTGCTTCGCGTTTCAGGCGTGTACAGCTCTGCCACCGTTCCAAATGTTCTTGCAATAATGTCCATGTCCGCAAAGCAAACAAATTTGCCGGATTTTGTGAAAATCGTTCCCCGTGTTGAGCCCGGCTCGTCGCACCACACCTTCCAGAGCGATGTTGAAGAGTAGGCATGAGAGTCCATCACCTTGTCGCAGTCCCCGGCGAGATTCGATCGAATGAACTGGATAGTTCATCCTTACGCAGTTTTGCACACCGTCCATCTTTGCTTTAATCAGTCTAGTCAGCTTCCCAGGGAAGCCGAACATGCCGGACGAAAACATGATTCTCCATAGCTCTGCGCGGTCGATACTGTCGTATGCAACTTTGAAGTCGATGAACAGGTGATGCGTTTGGACCTGGTATTCACGGCATTTCTGGGGAATTTGCCGTTCGGTGAAGATCTGGTCCGTTGTCGACCGGCCGTTGATGAAACCGGCTTGATAACTTCCCACGAACTCATTTGTTTTAGGTGACAGACGACGGAAGATGATCTGGGATAGCACTTTGTAGGCAGTATTCAAAATAGTGATCGCCCTGAAGTTCTCACATTCCAAATGGTCGCCTTTTTTGTGTATGAGGCAGATTACCCCTTCCTTCCACTCCTGGCCAACTTTTCTAGGCCCATCTTGATGAGTTTAGCTGCGATACCATCCTTCCCAGCTGCTTTGTTGGTTTTGAGCCGGCGAATGGCACCCTTAACTTCCCTCAGCGTGGGAGTTGGTTCATTTCCGTCCTCCGCTGCACTGGCGTGCCGTGGGCTCCCGTGCCTACGTTCTCCACGCCGTTCAGGTGCTGATCGATCACCTCATGTCCGTCTGCAAGAGGCCTCCGTCTTCATCCTTGCATATTTCGGCTCGCGACACGAAGCCGTTTCGGGATGCGTTGAGCTTCTGATAGAACTTCCGTGTTTCTTGAGAACGACACAGCAGTTCCAATTCTTCGTACTCTGCTTCTTCCAGGCGGCGCTTTTTCTCCCAAAGAGGCGGGTCTGCTGTTTCCGCTTCTGTTTGTAACGTTCCACGTTCTGTCGAGTCCCTTGCTGCAGCATTACCGCCCTCCAAAACCGTTCTGCACTCTTCGTCGAACCATTCGTTCCGTCGATTCCGTTCCACGTACCCGATGGTGCTCTCGGCTGCGTCGTTGATGGCTGCTTTCACTTTACTCCAACAGTCCTCTAGAAGGGCATCATCGAGCTCGCCCTCGTCTGGCAACGCGGCCTTAAGATTCTGCGCGTATGCTGAGACGGTTGTTTTAGTCGCTCGGTCGGCTCGGTAGTCGCCGACGGTTGCCGGTACCATACATTGTTGATGACGGAGAGTTTTGGGCGCAGTTTGACCATCACCAGATAGTGGTCAGAGTAGATGTTGGCACCACGATAGGTCCTGACGTCAATAATGTCGGAGAAGTGCCGTCCGTCAATCAGAACGTGGTCGATTTGAGATTCCGTCTGCTGTGGTGATCTCCAGGTGTAACTATAAGGGAGGCTGTGTTGGAAAAAGGTACTACGTATGGCCATATTTTTGGAGGCGGCGAAATCAATGAGTCGTAGGCCGTTTTCGTTCGTCTGCTGGTGGACGCTGAACTTACCAATCGTCGGTCTGAATCCCACCTCTTGGCCTACCTGAGCGTTTAAATCTCCTATGATGATCTTGACGTCGTGGCTTGGGCAGCGATCGTACTCGCGTTCGAGCTGCGCGTAAAATGCGTCCTTGTCATCATCAGTGCTTCCGGAATGTGGGCTGTGCACGTTTATTATGCTGAAATTGAAGAATCAGCCCTTGATCCTCAACCTACACATTCTTTCGTCGATCGGCCACCAACCGATCACGTGCCTCTGCATATCACGATGAAAGCTGTTCCCAGCTCGCGTGTATTGCCGCAGCTCTGCTAGATGGTATGATTACCTCTAAACGTGCGCACTACGGATCCTGTCCAACACACCTCCTACAGCGCTACGATGCCGAACCCGCGGTCCTTCAGTAGATCGGCGAGTATGCGGGTGCTCCCAATGAAGTTGAGAGATCGGCAGTTCCACGTACCGAGTTTCCAATCGCAAGTCCTTTTTGTTCGCTGGGGTCGTTGCCGTTGGTCTCGGTTCGTATTATTCTGTTGCTGATTTTCCGTTACAATGGTTTTTTTACGGCTGGCTTGTAGGGTCTGACACCAACCCCCTACTTTCCGGAGAACCATAGTGCACAGTTGAGCTTAGAGTCCTTCCCTGGCACTCGGACGCAGATCAGCCGCCCCTAACATGGGGATCAGACGCTGTTGTGAGCCGCTCCTGCTGGAGAACAGACGCTCAGGTTTGCCGAAGCAAACTCCCCCTTCCCTGTCAGCCTATGACCAAAGTTCCCACCGGGGTTGGTTACCCGATCTTCCCTAAGGTTGCTCATAGTTTTCGGCCGGTACCACGAGGAGGTAGGGATAGTAGTTGCTGGGCAGAGGCTAGTGGATCACAATGGGATCTGAATTGCGCAGCATACCCAGCCTTTACCGTGCCATATGTACATTAGATTTTTCATTCAACAGGGATGAAGTGCAGTTAAGTCGAAAAATCATGCCTCCAGTTGAAAAAAGCCTCTAACGCACATAACCTATTCGAGCTACCATGGCCAGTAACATGAAGCTGTCATGTTAAAACCGAGAAAATAACATAGGAAAACGAGACCCACTCACCGTAACCTCCCGATTTTCGCGGTGATAACGATGGTTGGGTCTCTCAGTAACTTTTCACTGACCCGGAATTCGAAAGCGGAGATTAGTGGACCGGATTTGGGCAACGACGATGGCATTGGCGTAGCTAGGGGGGGTTCCACGGGTGCCTGGCACCCCCTAGAACAAATTTGGCACCCCCTAGAATTTTTCCTTGACTCTTGACAGTCACCTAAAATTTAAAACTTCACACAATAATTACAATATTTAATAATGGCACATTTAAACAAAACTTTAGCACACCTGGTATTACTTATATACCTGTTGTACATTTTGACGTTTTGGATATTGGTAAGAACAATCAACAGGCTTCTCCATGGATTCCTCCAGAAATATCTATATCTATTCATACAGTGATTTCTTTAGGTTTCCTTTATGGATTATTCCCGATATTTCTTCAATAAACTTCCGATAGGATTCTCCAGGCAGTCTTGATGGGGTTGTTCATACTAGAAATTTCTGCAGAGATTGATCCAGCAATTTCTCTTAGGATTTTTTTGGAAATTCCTACTATGATACTTCTCTGAATTCGTCTAGGGATTCCTTCAAATTTTTTATTGGGATTTCTTCAGGAGTTTCTGGTGGGATTATTCAAGACAATCTTCCTGGGATCCTTTCAGAATTTCCCGCGGAAATTCTTCCAGGAATTCCTTTAGAGATTTTGTTCAGAGATTCTTTCAGAAATTTATTATAGCATTCATCTAGGAATTGTGGCTAGGATTCCTCAAGGCTGCGATTCTTCCAGCAATTTCTCTTAGAATTCCTCCAAAAATTCTCACTGTGATACCTTAAGGAATTCTTCTAGAGAAATTCTTCCGGGAAATTTCTAAAAATCATTTCAGTGATTCTTCCGCAGATTTCTTCAAGTGTTTATTCAGAACTTCATCCAGAGGCTCTTCCAGAAATTCCACAGGGGATTTCTTCAAGAACTTCTATTGACCTTCCTCCATAAATTCCAGCTGGTATTCTTCACGAAATTCTCATTAGGACTCCTTCAGAAATACTTCTACCGACCCTTTCAAGGAGAACTGTAGGAATTCCTCAACGAACTTCTCTTGGGATACCTCCGGCATTCCTGTTTCTAGGATTTCTCTAGAAATTACTTCTATGATACCTCCCGGAATTCTAGGAATTCCAGATATTCCCGTTGGGATTCCTCAAGCAATTCCTGTGGATCTACCAGCTTATTTTCCTCCAGAAATTCTAACTGTGGTATCTCAGAAATTATGCTACGGATTCTTCTAGAGCTGTCTCCTGGCTTTTCTGCTGGGATCTTTCCAGGCCATCTCCCCCAGAGATTTTATCCAAAGATTCCTCCAGAAATTCCTCATGGATTTCCTGCAGAAACAACTTTTGGCCTTCCTCCAAGAATATTTCAAACTCCTCCTGCGATTCTTCCAGCAATTCCTCCAGAAATTCTAACTATGATACGTCAAGAAATTCTTCTAGTGATTCCTATACGAATGATTTTTTTTTCGGAAAATCTCCTGCGGTTCCTTCAGGGACTTCTCTTTAGATTCTTCTAGAATATCTCTACCAGTTCTTGCAGGGATAGGGGCTACTCTAGGTATTCCAAGGATTTTTTTCTTTGGATTCCCCCAGGCATTCCCGATGGGGTTTATCTAGAAATTCCTGTATAGTTTCCTCCAGTAATTCATCCTAGGGTTTCTGCTGAGATTTCTACAATGATACATTTCAGAATTCTTCTAAGAATACCTCCTGAGATTTTTTCAGAAGCTCTCCGGTGATTTCTCCAGGAATATTTATCCAAGAAATTTTATCCAAGGATTCTCTCATAAATTTCTCATGGAATTCTTCCAGATACTCCTTTTGGCCTTCCTCCAGGAATTTCAGCTGGATTTCCCAAGCTATTCCTGCTGTGGTTCATCCAGCAATTCCTCCTAGGACTCCTGCAGAAATACTTACTACAATACATCCCGGAATTCTTCTAGGAATTCTTTTAAGAATTTCTCCAGGGATTCCTTTAAAAGTTGCTAGGATTATTCATAGCAATCTTCCTAGAAGCCTTGCAGAACAACCTCCGGTGTTTCCTCCTGAAAATCCCAAAGGAGTTTTTTTTCCTGGATTTTCTCCAAATATTTCTCATTGGATTCCTCCAGGAACTTCTCTTGACTCTAGGGATTTCTCCTGGCATTCTTGCTGGGATTCTTCTTTCCTAGGATGCTTCCAGAAATGCCTTTGATTCTTCCAGGATTTTATCTAAGGACTCATCCAGAAATTCCTCTAACGTTGTTATTCATGTATTTCTCTAGAAATTATTCATGGTATTACTCCTGGAACTTCTCTTAGCCTTCTTCAAGGAATTCCATCTGAATCCCAATAGAAATCTGTAGAGGAATTCCTAAACGAATTTCGGGAATAGTTGGAATTTCCTGAGAAATCCTAGGAGGTATTACTAGGGAAATCTCTAGTGAAATCCTATAGGAATGTACGAAGAAAACTTGTAATTAATTAGAAGGCACAGAATATTTCTAATTGATAAATTGAAATGTGAATTTGTGAAAAAAAAAATTCTGTTGGGATTCGAACCCACTACTCCGTATTCGCTAGACCGCAGTATGGCCATTTCTTCGAGAATTCCTTCGGCATAGTTGTTTTTTTTTAACATATTAAATAATAAATTCTTAAACAAATTGCCGAAGGGGATCCAAAGATATAACCGAAGAAATTTGCCAATTCCAAAGGAATTGCTGAGAGAAATAAATTGCAAAACAATTACCAAATAAATTGCCGGGAACATTCCCTGAAGAATTACTGAAACAATCTTTTATCGAAAGCACAAATTTCTTGTATCATACGCACATACCAGGTGTTGGATAATCGGCCTTACTTACTTCCTTCGATCAGCGGAGTTTTCCTACCGACTCCAACACTGATAGGACCGGTTGGGTGATGATGCCGTTTGCGTAGTACTTGGTTGCCTGGATAAATCCGGTAGAAGTGTGCGGTTTTCAGCATGCGGGATTTGGGGGTTCCTTGGTCCTCGATATTCCTTGCAGACACATTACACAATACACATTACATCTTCGCCAAAGGAACAACACTTTATTTGTATAAAAACGCGACACTCAAAATACTACATTTATTGCAAACTTAATATCTAAACATAAAGAGGGACTACATTAAGGGTTGAAGTGTACCCGGCGGCGATCGGACAGTTACTGGTAACCTGCTCTCAAGTCGATCATCAGTTGACCACCGGTCATCTCTTCGCAGGGATCCATGTAGAGATTCTCCAACACCTTCGGCTATCCATCGGGCTTTAGATTGGTTTCGCAGCTCTGTTTTGCTCCTCTCATCATTCGATTTACTCGCACGATTCTTACTATGAGGCTACCTGCTTCTGGCTCGTATACGGTGGATAGAACAATGTCCAGGCCGGCGGTAGTGATAAACAAAGCTGCTGCTATTACGTGGGTCATCGTCATCTATCGTCAGCCACAAACGGACAGCAAGAGAAGTCCAATATTGCAGGTCAGGGTTGTAGCCTTAGGGGTGATCTCCGTACATCCTCACCCACCCAGAAATTCGCTGAATTTCTGAAAAGAAAGAAACAGATCCTCTTCGACGGGATGGGAGGTAGGGAAAGGTATGGAGCTGGTTTTATGGAGAATCACTTCGAACTTCACAATCATCACTTCTGGTCGGGATCGGCAAGATACAAATTTTCTCTACTGGACGCTTCAATTCACCATTAGCTGTTTTTAGAGTCACAACTCTGACAATCCCATCTGCTCCAGGGTGCACTGAAGTAATCCTGCCCATCTTCCAGCGAATCGGAGAAGTGTTTTCATCCTTGATGACGACGAGCTTGCCCGGTTCTATAGGCACTGCTGGTTTCCATCGCTTGGTTCGAGCTTGAAGTTGGCACAAATATTCTCTACGCCAACGATTCCAGAATTGCTGTAGCCTCTGTTGAACCAACTGATAGTTGTTCAAACGGTTAGATGGAATTGATATCACTTCGATGTCAGAGACAGCCTGCAACGACGAGCCCACCAAGAAATGTGCTGGCGTCAACGGCTCTAGATCATCCGGATCATCCGATAATGGTGTTAATGGACGCGAGTTAAGACAGGCCTCGACCTGTGCTAGGAGCGTGGAGAAATCCTCTGGAGAAACAACGTTTTCGCCGACAACTCGCAGTAAATGCGTTTTGGCAGATCGAACTGCTGCTTCCCAAAGTCCGCCAAAATGTGGGGCACTCGGGGGGTTGAAGTGCCACTGAATCCCGTCTTCAGAAAGTTGAGCAGTTACTCGGTCGCGGTGCTCGCGGTCCTTCAATAATTTGAGTAGTTCGGCTAATTTGTTTCTAGCGCCGACGAAGTTTGTGCCATTGTCGGAATAAATGTCTTGAGGTCTGCCGCGACGTGCCACAAACCGACGAAGAGCTTGTAGAAATCTATCCGTTGAAAGATCAGAAACAAGTTCCAGGTGTACCGCTTTGGTACACATACAAATAAACAACGCTACGTAAGCCTTTACGGCCGTGCGCCTTGGAGCTGGACGGATGTAGACGGGTCCGAAGTAGTCCACGCCCGTTTTAACAAATGGGCGGGAGACGGTAACGCGCGAGGAAGGCAGTTCACCCATGAACTGTTGTACAGTAGACGGTTTCGTACGATAGCATCTTACGCATTGGTGAACTACTTGTCTGGCTATCTTTCTACCTCCCAGAGGCCAAAATTGTTGTCGGACTACTCCTAATAATAGTTGCGGCCCTGCATGCAAGAGTTTTTCGTGGAAATGCCTCATTATCATTTGGGTTAATCGATGTCGAGCAGGTATTACTACTGGGTGTTTGGTACCTTCCTGTTCTTTAGAGTTTTTCAGCCTTCCTCCTACTCTTATCAGCCCTTCCTTACAAATATACGGATGAAACCATCTTAATGGCGATCTTCTTGATACGGAATTTCCATTCATGAGGTCCTTCCACTCTTCAGCGAAAACTTCTCTCTGAACGCTGCGAAGTACAGAATGCTCGGCAGCCTTCAACTCGGTAGTTTTCAGGAAGCTATTCTCACGGCGTATTTCCCTTGGGATTCGTAGGAGTTTTATGAGTCTTAGCCAATACGCTGTTCGCCGAATGAGGTCTGCATAGGATCCAAATTTGTTTAGGTACATGTCATTAAATTCTGCAACTGGGGACACCATACACGCAACCGTAGTTCGTCTTCTTTCTTCTTCTCCTGCTTCGAAATCTTCCGTGATTGCTCCTGGCCACAATTCAGGACCTTTCTTTAGCCAGTCTGGACCACTCCACCAGAGCTCGTTGTGAACAATATCTTCTGGGTTCAGTCCACGAGATATAAGGTCCGCAGGGTTGTCTATTCCAGCTACATGTCTCCAGTTCTTTCCATCCGTTATACCCTGAATCTTCGCCACTCTGTTAGCGACGAAGGTGGTCCATATCGCGGGAGTAGCTGCAATCCAACGCAACACACATGTTGAATCCGTCCAAAAGTAAGTCGGGACTGACAATCTAGTGGCGGTCTTGACCTTCTCGAACAATTTGGATGAAAGAAGAGCTCCACATAGTTCCAGACGTGGAATTGATTGACTGCGTAGTGGTGCGACCTTAGATTGGGTTGACAGAAGCCGTACTTGGACTGTTCCGTTGCTGTCTTGACTTCTAATATAGAGGCATGCACCATATGCCTTCTCGGAGGCGTCCGAAAAACAGTGTATTTCCACTGAAATGGCATTTGGGACTACCACGCAGCGGTCAACGCGAATTTGGTTCAACAATGGGAGTTTTTCATGAAACTTCCGCCAGGACTCACCCACCGTTAAAGGTACTGGCTGGTCCCAATCCAAGTTCTTGCCATTTTCACCTTGCAGCGTCCACAATTGCTGCATAAAGATTTTAGCAGCAACCGTCGTGGCATCAATTAGACCAAGAGGATCGAAAAGAGTGGCTATCAACGATAGAATTCGTCGTTTTGTGAGTGAAACGTCAGCCTCCAGCGATGGAATCTCGAATTGAAACCGGAGTGTATCAGTTATGGGCATCCAAGTCAATCCCAGAGTCTTAACGAATTGGTCAGGGTTAAGATCTACTCCAGTGGTATCCGGTATTGCCAGATTCTCCGTGGGTACGCCCTCCAAAACTGCAGGAAAGTTACAGGACCACTTCCTTAGTTTGAAGCCACCGCAGTCCATCATCTCCGTCAGTTGGGTTCTTAGACAAGTGGCAGTACTAACGTCGTCCGTTCCGGTGATGACGTCATCCATGTAAACGTCTTCACGAATTGCTCTTGCCGCGAGCGGAAAATTGGTTTCTTCATCAGCTGCCAATTGTTGAAGAGTCCGGGTTGCCAAAAAGGGTGCAGGCTTCGTTCCATACGTTACGGTATTCAGCTCAAACACCGTAACTTCCTTATCAGGTGAAAACCGGTAAAGGATAGATTGTAACGGTCTGTCCTCTGGTGTAGTGAGTATCTGTCGGAACATTTTCTCGACGTCCGATACGAGAAGAATCTGTTTCGTCCGACTCCGCAGGATTATGGACCTCAAATCTTCCTGCACTACTGGCCCTACCAGAAGTGCATCATTCAAGGACACTCCGGATGACGTTTTGCAGGAAGCGTCAAAAACAACTCTGACCTTAGTGGTGGTACTGGCTTCCTTGACCACCGGATGATGAGGTAGGTAACACCGTTTTAGGGATTCCTCATCGGTACCTTCGATCTTCCGCATGTGTCCCAACTGTAGGTACTCTTCCATGAAAGCGACGTACTGCTTTCGCAAGTTCTCGTCTCTAGCCAATCTTCGTTCCGTTCCTAGCAGACGCCGGTAGGCGATTTCCCGTGATTCGCCCAGATTTGGAAGGATATCTGCATTTTTGGGTAAGGGAACTGTGTATCGACCGTCTGAACTTCGTTGGACTCCTCGTTGAAACATATCTTCGCACAATTTCTCCTCCGGTGAATAGGAATTTTGGAATTCCTCCTCTTCGCAGGACCAGAAACGTTCCATCAACCTTTCTAGCTCCGTGGTTGCTGAGAAATGGCAGTTGACTTGTTGGGATTTGTTGGGAGAAGAGTAGCCACCGCAGACTACCCATCCGAATACCGATTCCGTGAGGGTTGGTAGATGATTTCCGATAGAAAGCCTCCGCCCAGTTTCGAAGAACTCGAAAAAAGCTTCGATACCGAGGACCAAATCGACTTCTTTGGATTGGAAGAATGCTGGGTCCGCCAGCTGGATTCCGTCTGGTAGATTCCACCCTTTCGTGTTGATGGAAGCCGTGGGAAGGTTCGTGGTCACCTTGGGTAATACCAGGAATGTCATTTCTCGCGAGAAGTCCGAAACCCGCGAGCGCAGAACCATTTGGATTGAGTGTTTAACCTTCGCTACTCCTTGTCCTATGCCGAGGACCGAAACGTCGACCTTTTTCCTGGAGACCTTCATCCGCTGGGATAGTCGTTCAGATACGAAATTGCTTTCTGATCCGGAATCCAAAAGAGCTCGAGCGTTGAACCTAACACCAATGTCATCCTCGACAGCAACTACCGCTGTTGCAAGCAGGATTCTTGATGATACCTGAGCAACGTTACATGCCGAAACGTCTGTGGCCGCCACGTTGGCCACTTGGGTAGAATTGGAGCTTGTGGATCCATGTGAAACCTGGGAATTCGTTGGTTGGTTGCCCCCAGCAACCGCCGTCGTGACGTTATTGTCCTTCTCCGCTCTGAAACATATCAGAGTATGGTGTCGCTTCTTGCAGATCCGACAAGAGAACTTTGATAGGCAATCCTTCGCCTGGTGCCCAGATCGGAAGCAGTTTCTGCAAAGTCCTTTGGATTTCAGCAACGAGTCCCTGTCCGCCACGGATAATTGTAGGAATGCGGAACATTGGTATAGAAGATGGCTATCCTTGCAAGCCATACATCTTCCTGGGTTCGGTTGAACCGAGTTGTAGCTCGTTTTCACTGTCGGTAACTTAGGTTTGGATGAAGGTAATGGAGGATGGGACCTGGGTTCCGCCGGCCTTGGCGGAAGCGATTCTAGAACTTGAATTCGTTTCCGAAGGAATTCGGTTAGGTCCTCTAGTGAATCTTGTTCCTTAGTAGCCGCACATTCTTCCCATGCGCGGCGGGTATATGGGTCCAGGCGCATAGTTAGTAGATTCACTAGCAACAAGTTCTTATAGTCCGCCGGATCCACGATTTGATCGAGCGTTTGGACGATCTGATCGAAACCTTCCACTAGAGTTCGCAACTCGGATATGGATTCCTTGGAGAGGGTCGGAAGCTTGAACAAAGCTTGAACTTGCTTCTTCTTCAGCAACTTGTTGTTGTTGTATCGCTTACACAAGGTGTCCCAAGCGATCTGATAATTGGCCTTGGTAATCTTCAGTGAATCGACCATACTTTTCGGTTCACCTTGAAGACATCCTTTCAAGTAATGGAATTTCTCCACCTCTGGCAAATCGGTTCTCCAGTGAATCAATGAGGTGAACAAATCCCTGAAGCTCAACCGTTCATCGATTTCCCCGCTGAACGTTTGCAGCTTGATCTGCGGTAAACGAACGTGATCGAGAACACCCAGCATAGACGGTTCACGAACGGATTGTTCCAAATCGGACGGCTCATGCAGTTCCTTAACCTTATCCTTCAAAAAGGACTTCCCTTCATAGTACCGTTCGCTTATTTTCACCCGCAGTTTCTCGAAATACTTCTCCTCGTCTTCAAAATCTTCATGCGATTTCAGTTCTACTAAAGCATCACTGAATTTTTCCCATAACTCATCAATTTTCTCCAAACGAACTTCAACTTGTGAAGCTGTAGTCTGGTCATCAAACTTCTGGATGAAAGATGCAATATCGTCAAAGGAAAGCGTTACATCTTCCAACTGCATCGTCAGCTGCCGCAGAGATGCTCCTTTCCTTGTAGTGGGTGCCATATTGTGACGTCAATGGAGTGATACAGGAAGAAATTATGTAATATTCCGCGTGTCGACTTGCTTCGGCGGACATATACTGTCCAAATTCACTGACCTGACAGAACAGGTAACTGTTCTAAGAATCCAATTTAATCAACACGCTTCGATATTCCGATGACGTCACATCAGTTTTGGAACGGTAACAGCTCAATTCCAGTTGGGGTTCAGAGAAGAGGAGAAAGCAGGGTGTAATATCCGGAGAACCTTGGCTTCGGCCGGGCATATACTGCGGCAACCTACCTGGAGGTACCTACAGCGGCACCAATCCCGGATTCCGATACTTCTGACCAAATGCGGCAAAGCTCAGCGATTGATCGTCAATTACTGGAGGACTTACAACTCCACAAAACCAGATCCAAGAGACGAGAATGCTTGATGGATTTACTTCCAGCAGACTTGCTCTAACGAGCAGTTCTCGAGGGCTTGCGTGGCAGTAAATGAAGAGGATTCACAGAAAATTCATTCAAAATGGTGTATTATCTGTACGCCTAGCTTCGGCAGTGCAGTACATATACTAAAGTTCACTCACCAAGAAGGGAGGAGGATGGCGCTCCCTCTTCCTAACTGTCCACCACAAGCGTCGACTAGTATCCGCTACCAGCCCTGTGCAGCCCATCCACGGGCAGCGTATAACGAATGATCCGGTACGGCCTCCAATGGTTCACGGTTGACGACGGTTGTCGCTTGCATCCATGCAACGAGTCCAACAGCATGCATCGAAAAGTGGTGTTAGTAACTTGCAAGCATTGCTTCGGCTAGACATACACCGAACTAATGAGTAATTACCTGAGAGACCAGATACTCCGGCCGGTTTGGTGCTCCAGCGCAAAGCAGTTCCTTCGAAATGTCCTATTCGTCAGGTAGCCCAAGTAGTTCCTCAGGTCCGATCGCAATTCACCGACGGTCGTTTAACCATCAAACGACCACCGCTCCAGCTTCCCGGTTTGCAACAGCCTAAGTGCAATGGTTGAATTGGTGCAATGTAATTGCACAAAGCCGACGTCACTCCTTTATCCCGTGCGAAAGGTGTTGCTCGACAATAACTTGGCTCTGATGGCGGTTCCTCAATTGTATCCTGACTTCGATGCCGATTTACCACCGACACGATGGCGACATCCTCGCGTTGCTGTACCGTAGCAACAATGGTGGTTTTCCGTCCAACTGGTCCCCGGGTTTGGCATCCGGTTCGAAGGACCAAAATGTTGGATAATCGGCCTTACTTACTTCCTTCGATCAGCGGAGTTTTCCTACCGACTCCAACACTGATAGGACCGGTTGGGTGATGATGCCGTTTGCGTAGTACTTGGTTGCCTGGATAAATCCGGTAGAAGTGTGCGGTTTTCAGCATGCGGGATTTGGGGGTTCCTTGGTCCTCGATATTCCTTGCAGACACATTACACAATACACATTACATCTTCGTCAAAGGAACAACACTTTATTTGTATAAAAACGCGACACTCAAAATACTACATTTATTGCAAACTTAATATCTAAACATAAAGAGGGACTACATTAAGGGTTGAAGTGTACCCGGCGGCGATCGGACAGTTACTGGTAACCTGCTCTCAAGTCGATCATCAGTTGACCACCGGTCATCTCTTCGCAGGGATCCATGTAGAGATTCTCCAACACCTTCGGCTATCCATCGGGCTTTAGATTGGTTTCGCAGCTCTGTTTTGCTCCTCTCATCATTCGATTTACTCGCACGATTCTTACTATGAGGCTACCTGCTTCTGGCTCGTATACGGTGGATAGAACAATGTCCAGGCCGGCGGTAGTGATAAACAAAGCTGCTGCTATTACGTGGGTCATCGTCATCTATCGTCAGCCACAAACGGACAGCAAGAGAAGTCCAATATTGCAGGTCAGGGTTGTAGCCTTAGGGGTGATCTCCGTACACCAGGCTCGATTATCCAAAATGTACGAAGTTGAAATTTTGACTTATTAATACAATATTGGTTTTAAGCAAGTCAACACTTTACCTTTATATAGCCAGATATATTATCAATCCAGACGAAATCGGAATTTGGTGCAAGCATCAGACTCACGAAGAGAAAAATCGAAGTTCGCTCGCACCAAATTCCGGATTTCAAATGGATTGATAATATGTTCGCGAAGCTTCAGAACGAAACTCAGGATAATCGAGTTCAAATTTTGTATGTGAAAATGTATTCTTACAGACTTGTCTGTTTTTAATCCATAAAACAAAGGGGTTGTCGCGATGATTGTTAAGCTCAAACTGAAAATACAAATTTTATGTATTATACACAATCAAGTTATCAAGTTTTCAAACCTCACATGGCAGGGAAAGCAAGGGCCCATATAGCCGAGGCGGTGAACGCACGGGTATTCAGCATGACCATGCTGAGGGTGACGGGTTCGATTCCCGGTCTGTCCAGGATCTTTTCGTAAAGGAAATTTCCTTGACTTCCTTGGGCATAGAGTATCTTCGTGCCTGCCACACGATATACGCATGCAAAATGGTCATTGGCAGAGGAAGCTCTCAGTTAATAACTGTGGAAGTGCTCATAGAACACTAAGCTGAGAAGCAGGCTTTGTCCCAATGAGGACGTTACGCCAACAAGAAGAAGAAGATGGCAGGGAAAGTGTTAAATCAGTACAACGAATCGGATTTTCAAAAACAAAAACTTTCTTCAAAATAGGTATAGCGCGTTTAAATTTGCGGGCTATTTTTTCCCACGATGCAGTATATTATTTGTACTAAGAAATTTGAGGGTGGATCGATATTTCCTTTCACAAAAAAAAAAAACAAAACATCCTGGAGGCCTCTGAAACTGGCACCCTCTAGGCACCCCCTAGGAAAAAATCCTAGACACGCCAATGGACGATGGACAAGGTAGACTAATGCAACAGCAGCAAACACTGAAAGTGTTTTCAGACTTGCACTAGTAATACGTTTCGGTTCGCACAGGTGGTAGGTTTCTCAGGAACTGAGAAGGGTTTCGAACTACTTGGGCATCCGCGTCAATTCCCGCCACCATTTTCCAAACGCACTTCCGTAGGTATTTATCTCCCGCAAAATTTCCGCAATGAGATCCACAATCAATAACCTACACGTTCACTCTGAAGCCGTACAAGTGCTCAAAACAACTTTTACACGCAGACGGGTGCACTTCCTTAGCACAAAGATGGGTGCCGAAGTGATTTCCCATTTCATTTTGTTGGAAATTCGCCATTGGTGACGAGAATTGGCGCTGGACTAGGTGCAGTAAACTCGTTCAAGATCAACTTTCCGGCAGAAAATCTTCACAGCAATCACTGTTAACAATATGTTCACACAATAAGGTTTCTTAGGGGCTGTTCATAAACCACGTAGACCAAAATTTGGCCATCTCAGACCGCCCCCCCCCTCCCCCCTCGTAGACTTTTGTCCATACAAAAATTTTGGAATTTGTATGGAGCGTAGACTTTGGCCAGACCCCCCCCCCCTCCCCCCCAAAAAGTCTAAGTGGTTAATGAACGGCCCCTTATTCAGATAGAAGAAGTGGACGAAAACGGTCGTTTCGTTGTGAATTTAGGTATTGTACAATTTTGTTTACCTGTAGAGATGAGAATGGAGTCAAAAACCCTATGTATTTCGAGATGGAGCTTCGTATGTATAAGGCACACTGTTTTAGCATTAGTTCTAAGGTGTTGGTTAGATACAAGATAGTTCAATACAATAGAGATAGGAAGTCAAGGCCAAAGCAACTTTCTATTAACAGGATCACGGGGCAAATTATAATGTGTTCTTAACTGAGGGTAACTCAAAAATTATTTTTTATTGAGTGATATTTAACAGAACAATTGCAGGAATTTCTTCAGGAGCCACTGAATACCTCAAGGCATACCTAGAGAAACTCATGGAGCAATTTCCGAAGGATTTTTTAAAGGAGAATGGAGAATTTTATGAAAAACAAATCCATGGAAGAAATCCCTTGATAAAATTCCTTAAGAAATTCTGCAGAATACTGTGAAAAATTTTGGTGATAATACTATGAGGAACTTCTAGAAAAAAAAACTGAAGGAACCCGAAAAATCTCTTTAGAAATTTCCTAGGAAATATTTCTGGAGTAATTTCTGAAGCCATGAAAAAATCCTCGAGATATCCTTGGAGGAAATGCTACAGAAATTTTTGGGGAACTCCAGAAAGAATCTTTTTTTTTTGCATTTTCGAAGGTATCTCCGTAGAAATTCCTGCTAGAATCACTGAAGCGCTCCGAGCAATACCTGGCGGTAAGCTGGAAGATGGAGTTGCGTAAACTACGAATTGTATCAAGTATATAAAGAGATGGCCACAGTGAAGCGAATGAAGCACGACAGGCTGCGGTGGGCTTGGCACGTAGCTCATATGCTGGAGAAACGACAAACTTAAATCATACCTATTTATCAGAGAACCTGAAAGGAGCCATCGGTTTTAGTTAGGCCACGCCACGTTGATTTTTTGCAGTTGAGGAGGACCTAAGGATTCTAAGCGTGAAACGCGACTGGAAGCGTTTGGCCCAGGGCCGAGACCAATGGAAGCGATTGCTTCATTCTGCGTAGAGTCGCCGCTACAACTTTTAACACTTGACACACTGATTGGATAGTTTATTTGATTGTGTCATTTTGGTTTCACTCGAGCAAACAGTTGGAGTCAGTGAAAAGCATTAAATAATCCACCAAAGCGAAAAACACCCAGTAAATCTGCCTAATTTTACATACATTACCACGTTTGTTTGAATTAGTCACGCCTAATAAAAAAGCAACACCTTCCAATAATGACTTCCTAGTTTCCTAATAATTACCTTTCGTGCCCACTTTAAGTCATAATTTGAATTTCATGCTCGTGAAAATGTCAGCTCGCATCAAGACTTTTTCAATTAAAAATTCAATTAAATGCCTCCCGTTTTCGCAGCTTCCGCTTCCACCTGATACCGGTGGTGCGGTCGCACATTCGTGTGCACGCTGTACCTTCGTCAACACAAAGTTGCAATTTGCTCCTGTTTCTCCTTTTCAATTTTACACCAAATCCCACGCCGCCACCGCACCCGCTCATCCAAGCAGCAGCCCCGACATCGGCCGGTGTTTGTGAACATGCTTTTAATTGCCAACTAATCCTCTTAAGGTGGCCGAAACTTTTTCCTTAACGCTTTAGTGGTCCGTCGACTATTTGGCACACTGTGGCCACCCTCCATCAAACACCAAAGCCACCGACGGTTTTCCCATTTTCGTTTCCGCTCTGCTGCTGGGGACAGGACCTGCTAATTAGCATACGGAAACATGGAAACTCGTTTTGCACAAGTTTGAAACGGTTTCTGTAGTGGCAGCTAGGGGTCCTCAGACGACGACGGTTAGTTCGAGTGTTTTTTTTTTCTCCACAACTATGTAACTAAATGCAAAATGTTGTTTCGAAAAGATTTCCTTTCATGACCAGTTTTATAACTGGGATTGAAACAGCATTTATTCAAAGGAACTCGTTCATGGTCCAAACTCGAGCAGCAGTGCCGCTTGGTGTTGACGAGAATAGCTTTTCTTCCGCTCCGTTGGTATTAACGGTAATCCCCGAAGGGAGGCTATTCTTCGGGGTTGAAGGCTCATTAAATCAATAGACAGACAAGTGGTTACACATTTGTTTTCCGCTCGTTTGAATATATTGTCCAGAAGAAGGACCAGACCGTGGGAAAGGCCACACACTCGAGTCGTTTGTTCTGGCATACAAACTTCTAAAGGGGATACACCGGAAAGGTTTCCAAAATGTGCTTGTTTAAAGAATGTTGGCCAGAAGGTTTCTACAATCTTTGGCTCATCATGATCCAGATAATATCAGTAAATCCTTGCTGAATACTTAATTATTTTATTCAACAACAATTAAACTTAAAAAAATAATGAACTGAGACAGCTTTTCAGAGATCCTGTCAGGTATTTTTCCTGCAGATTCTTCAAGGTTTCATTTGAGAATTTTTCAGGAATGCTTCCACGATTTCCTCCTAAACTATTCCGTTTGGGGAAAATTCGAGCGTCTGTTCTCCAGAAGGAGCGGCTCCAGAAGGAGCGGCGTATGATCTCTGAGTTAGGGGTGGCTGATCAACGTCCGAGTACCAGAGAAGAACTCTAAACTCAACTGTGCACTATGGTCCTCCGGAAAGTAGAAGGTTGGTGTCAGGCCCTACGAGCCAGCCGTAAAAAATCATTGCAACGAAAAATCAACAACAGTACAATACGAACCGAGAAAATGGCAACGACCCTCAGCAGACGAAAAGGGGAGCAGACCGTTAGGCCGAAAGGGTCGTTAGGCCGAATAGTCGACAGGAACACCTGGTAGCGAGCTGGGGGTAGAATATTTGAGAGTAATGCTACAATATAAGAGGAGTTATGAAGTCAATTAAAGAAATCGTGAGAGAAGATAATCGCAAAATAAAGTTCCAACTTAGAGAGGATTGTTGAAGGACCAATATATACAATATCTAAACTGATTGTCGACAACAAAATCTAATGTTCGAAAAGGAGCTCTATAAGTGTCATTACCATCATGCATCATACCATCATCTAGTATTGGGAAAATCTGGCTGAGACATCGATTTTTGTGAATCGATTCGAATCGGATCAGCAGAATCGATTCACCGATTTAATCGAATGCTTTGAATCGATGTTTTCACATCGATTCGATATTATAAAATATTACCAAACTATGAAATGATTCGTTTGCTGCATGTAGTTCAAGTTCATGGCATGTTTTATTTGTCTAAATAAATTAAATATCAAAATTTGAGATTGCACACCAAACACTTTGCGAATCTGATTTGAGAATGGATATAACGTTGAGACAATGCATTCTGAAAAAAAAATTTTTGAATCGAAAGACAAATCCTGAGATTCTCCAGAACTCTGAGAAGTACTCCCATAGAGTATTGGGATCAATTCCCGCAGACTGCTTAGAGAAATTTCCCAAAATCTTTAAAGAGACTCCTTAAGAATTCTGGAAAAAGTTCCTCTTGAACTATAAGAGAGATTTCTTCAGAATGCAGAAAATACACCAGAATTCTAAGCGACATAATCTAGAAAAGTAAGCAAGACACTTCTGGTATATTGGTAGAAATTCTCACTGAATGTTATTGAGGATTTTCCTAGAGTCCTGAGAGAGGTTACTCCATATCTATAAGATGGGTTGACTCAGAGTCGCGAGAGGAATTCTCCCAGAATCCTGTGGGATTCTCCCAAAATGTTCCAGAATCCTAAGAGGGATTATACCAGAATCCTAAAATTTATTCTCCCAGAATCCTGATAGGGATTCCAAGAGTGGTTCTTCCAAATTCTTGCGATAAATTTATCTAGAATACTGAGAGAGATTCTTAAAAAAAAAGATGTTCGGATTCCTAAGATAATTCCCTAAGAAACTTAAAATAAATGACCCTGAATCCTAAAAAGGGTAGCTTAGAACACTAAGAAGGATTACACCAGAATCCTGAGAAAGGTTCCCTCAAAATACTGGGCGAGATTGCCAAATAAACCTGAGATATACTCTCACAGAATTCTGGGAGATAGGACCTCAGAATTGTGAGAAGAATTCCTCCAGAATCCTTTTAAGTTTTCTCTCGGAGTTCCCAAAATATCCTGGGTGGAATCCATTAGAATGCTGAGATTAATTCTGCCAGAATCCCGAAAGGTATTCCTCAGAATTTTACAAGTGATTCCCCAGCATTTTCATATGGATTATAAGACCCAAGCAACACACATGTTATAATAAAGTTACGACAGCGCAAGTTTTGGTTGTATAGAAGTTTATTTTACGTAATTTCAACATTGTGTTGAAATAACGTGAAATAAACTTATATACAACCAAAACTTGCGCTGCTGTAACTTTTATATAACATGTGTGTTGCTTGGGGAGGGGTAATTCCAGATTCTTGAGAAAAATATATCAAGAAAACTAAGAGATTTTTTCGAAAGGATTTTCCCTGGAAGGGATTACGAAAACTTCTATAACGGACTTCCCCAGCATCATGAGAAAGATTCTCTGGAGTTCTGAGAGGTATTCTCATATAAAACAGAAAATTACCGCATATTCTTGAAAGACATTCCCTAGAATCTTTGAAAGGACTCTCCTAAACTTCTGAAAGGGATTGTCCCAGAACTCTAAGAGTGATTCCTCTAGCATACTTTAAACTATCACAACAGAATCTCAAGAAAATTTCCCCATAATCTTGACAGGGATTTTCCCTGATTACTAAGAGGAATTCTCCAGGAATCATAAAAAAATATTTATGGGAGCAGGCTGAGAAGGATTTCTTCCGAACCCTAAGAGGAATCACAAAATCTATGCGAGGGATTATCAAAAATCCAAATTTCTCTAGAGAATTTTGCCCAGAATCTCGTGAGAGATTTTTCAATAAATAATAATTCTGAAATAAAGTGCCATCTTGAAAAATATAGCCCCACAATCCCAATGATTTCTCCAGAATCATGAGAAAAATTTCTCATAATCTTAAGAGAAATTTCCCTAGAATCCTGACCGGGATCACCCCAGAAAGCCGAATTTTCAGAGAATCTGAGGAAGAGTACCCGCAGAATACTTAGTTATATTTCCCCAAAATTTTAAAAGGATCTTACGCAGAATCCTGATAAGGTGTGTGGGATTTCCACCAGACATGAATTCTTTCATAATCTTTAGAGGAATTCTTCTAAAATCCTGAGGGATTCCCGAGAGAAGTATAAATGCAATCCAGTCACAGGTTTAGTTATTTTTAAGCTTCAATCAAATTATTAAGCACAAAAATGTCCGAAACGCCAATAAAAGTGAGTTTTTAGATCATTGAACACACAAAAATATTTCTATTAAATAGGATTACATAAGATAATGCTAAAACCAAGGCTTAATGGCGTGTTTAGGACATTTTTGTGTTTTACAATTTGTTTGGAGCTTAAAAATAACTAAACATGTGACTGGATTGCATTTATACTTCTCATGGTTCACTGGGCAGGGCCCATATAGCTGAGGCGGTAAACGCACGGGTATTCAGCATGACCATGCTGAGGGTGACGGGTTCGATTCCCGGTCGGTCCAGGATCTTTTCGTAAAGGAAATTTCCTTGACTTCCTTGGGCATAGAGTATCTTCGTGCCTGCCACACGATATACACATGCAAAATGGTCATTGGCAGAGGAAGCTCTCAGTTAATAACTGTGGAAGTGCTCATAGAACACTAAGCTGAGAAGCAGGCTTTGTCCCAGTGAGGACGTTACGCCAAGAAGAAGAGAGAAGGAGGAGGTTCACTTGGCAACATACAACATGCTAATATATCTGCAAAAATGTTGTAGTAATTCATACAAAATAGTAAACTTTGAACGCTAATTAAAAATAAATCATCAAATATCATGTTGGTGAAAAAAATTACATGAAAGCTTATGTATTTTTAGGTGATCGCCGATAAAAATACTTGCCCGAACTTGCCCGACTGCAAGAACGTCCTTTATACATTTTGTGTGATTTTCAGGAAGTTTCTATAAAAAAAAATCAATGCATATTTTGTTTTTGCCAAAAAAATTTCTTTGATATATGTTTTATTTTAGTATTTTGCATTACACTGTTCGACAAAAAAAAAAACTTTACCGTGATCAGAGACCCCATTAGCAGGGCATAAAAGCGCATGGAAAATGTAGAAAAATGTCATTCTCAAATCTGTTGGAGCACCCCTAGAAACTTTTTGAGATGAGTTTGAATTTTATTCATTTTTGAAGGTTTGACACGAGCTTTAGAAATCATCATAAACACTTTTGAAATACAATATCTTTGAAATGCAATTTTGTGAACCGCTGAAATTTTCACAGATCTGAGAAGTAACTTTGATAAATAACTAGTCAAAATTTCAGCCTATTAAATACGACATTCCATTTCATTGATACATATCCGGGAATAATCAAATATGACTTATATAATACAAATCCTTGAAGTTTTCTCTAAATTCAATTACAAAAAGCAAGCCCCTATCCTTATCTAATCATTACAAAATAACTATTTTACTTTGATTTGACTTCGAAATGCTACACTTATGATCTAAATAATTGAATTCAATTTTTCGAGAAGAAAATCCGGTCGACTTTTCAAATTACTAACGTGGTAAGTCTGTGTAAAAATAAACATAAAATCTAATACATTTATATTTTGCGATCAGTACAAAAAAAACGTTTCCAGTGTTTTTTTGTGGGTTGTCTATATTCACTTAATGTTTCTAAGAACCCCCTAGCCATACCAAGGTGGTAAAATTGATAACTTTATTGAATAAAACAAACCTATTTCATTACAATGAATTGAAGCTGGCATTGCGCAGAAAATATGGTTTAAGTTCATGACTGTTCAAAACAATACAACCCTAACAAAATGCAAGCCTAAAATGAGAACATTCTCCATTTACTATTAGTAATAGTTGTTTTGAGTTAGTTTCAAAAATCTAATTGTGTATGTTGGGGCATTACCATTGAAGACACTTTTATGAAATTAATTGAATTTGTCATGTAGTAAAATATTTCCAATCTTAGTTTCAAGCTCAATAATGTCTTCCACGATTGTAAAATTGCTTTATAAGTTCCAGCGGCATAGGGTCTGGAACCATTTAGGCAGGATCAACTATTTTGGGCACTTGTGTCTATGACTCAGTCAATTTAGAACCGATTGACTTGATTTTTGAAACACGATCAGATACGCATAGTATGTAGTTATGTGCAACAATTCAAGTCAATCGGTTTGGAAAGGACTGAGTTATAGCAGCAAGTGCCCAAAATAGGTGATCCTGCCTAAATGGTCCTAGACCCTATTTGTTAATATAGTGTTAAATACTATCTATCCAGAAGCACTAAGACGAGTTAATATAATTTATGTAGTCCAAATAGTCTAAATTTGTTTCAATGCAGAGGTCGTTGGTATTTGAATATATTTTCCGCATCGTATTTAAATTTTTAGGAACATGGAACTGCTTGATATCCACCAGGTCAAGCAATCTGGAACGGTTACACACAAAATCATTGAAAAGCATTTTCATCCATATGTGATATATAAATTTTGGCACGACTCGAAATTCGATCAAAACAAAATACTTCCTTGAATTAAGTGGACGAAGTGTATTTTGCCTGAATTGGGATCCTAATTCATCGCATTCAAAATCGCAGTTTGGTATTGGTATTTAAACATGATTATGAAAGTAACATTTGATGTCAAATGTTACAATAAACTTTGTTCATTTTCATAATCGACAAAAAGTTTTTGAAAACTACAATTAGAACATTAAATTTATTTGGAAAAGTTTTTCCTTAAAACTCTCATGCTGACCTCAATGAATTAATTTAACTTTCTTCCTGTGGATCCTTTGTAATCATATCCTAAAATTTCTCGTATAGCTTTCCAAAATCATACTTAGTTAAACCAGATGTTTGAAATACAATTTTCATCTTCTTCAGTCAGAGACTGAAAAATACATTAATACTAGAAAACCGACGTCACATCTAGTGACCTAGTGGAGAACTTGTAAAGAATCGTTTTCTCCTACTGGAGCGGAAATCCATCCAGTATTCTGAGGCGTTCGAAGTATCCGAAAGACTGACGCTGCAGAGCATTGACGCATAGAAGTTTTTTTTAAATGGATATGACTATGGGCGTGCTTTATGGGGTTAGAAAAGAAAACCTTAAAAATTTTCACTATATAAGTCAGAGTTAAGCCTTCGCGGATATGTATCAATGAAACGGAATGTCGTAATAGGTAGACATTTTGACTAATTATTTATCAAAGTTGCTTCTCAGATCTGTGAAAATTTCAGCGGTGCACAAAACTGCATTTCAAAGATATTGTATTTCAAAAGTGTTTATGATGATTTCTAAAGCTCGTGTCAAACCTTCAAAAATGAATAAAATTCAAACTCATCTCAAAAAGTTTCTAGGGGTGCTCCAACAGATTTGAGAATGGCATTTTTCTACATTTTCCATGCGCTTTTATGCCCTACTAATGGGGTCTCTGATCACGGCAAAAGTTTTTTTTTGTCGAACAGTGTTATTATAACTCGAAAACGGACATTAAATTTGTTAACGTTTGTTTACAAACGTGATTTAATGAAATAACTCGATTGTAGGTAGGTATTTTATAAAACGACTAATACCTCAAGAACAGTAGGCTTTGGAAATTTAACGTCTTCGGCAAACTTTTTTAGCATAAATAGCCGAACAACTTTGCCAAAGACACCATACCGCTAAAATAAAAGATGGCCAAAATGATTTATAGGACTTTTATGCGAATAACGTAAGAAAAATATGCTACCGTTCAGAATATCGACCTTGTTCGTAGAAATATTTTCTCTGAAGACACCAAGTGTGGATCTCGACATCTCGACGGGCTAGAGGTTTTTTCCGTGTATTTTCAATCCTGCCCCAGTGTGTGACGTCATGACCTATCGTGGCGCCAACATCGACTCCGACTACTATCTGGTGATGGTCAAACTGCGCCCAAAACTCTCCGTCATCAACAATATACGGTACCGGCAACCCCACGGTACAACCTAGAGCGACTGAAACAAACGGATGTCGCCTCAGCATACGCGCAGAATTTCGGGGCCGCGTCGCCAGACGAAGGCAAGCTCGATGAGGAACCTCTAGAGGACTGTTGGAGTACAAAGAAAGCAGCCATCAACGACGCAGCCGAGAGCAGCATCGGGTACGTGGAAAGGAATCGACGGAACGAATGGTTTGACGAAGAGTGCTGATCGGTTTTGGAGGAGAAGAACGTAGCGAGGGCGGTAATGCTGCAGCAAGTGACTCGACAGAACGTGGAACGTTACAAACAGAAACGGAAACAGCAGACCCGCCTCTTTCGGGAGAAAAAGCGCCGCTTGGAAGAAGCAGAGTTCGAAGAAATGGAACTGCTGTGCCGTTCCCAAGAAACACGGAAGTTCTTTCAGAAGCTCAATGCATCCCGCAACGGCTTCGTGCCGCGAGCCGAAATATGCAGGAATAAGGACGGAGGCCTCTTGAAGTGAGGGGATCGAAAGATGGAAGCAGCACTTCGATCAGCACCTAAATGGTGTGGAAAACATAGACACGGGAGACCACGGCAATGGAGGAAACGACGACGCCAGCGCAGCGGAGGACGTAAATGAACCAACTCCCATGCTGAGGGATGTTAGGGATGCCATTCACCAACTCAAAACCAACAAAGCAGCTGGTAAGGATATGATATCGCAGTTGAACAGGATGAGCTCAGAAAAGTTGGCCACCTACCTGCATCGGCTGCTAGTCATGATCTATGAAACCGAACAGCTACCGGAGGAGTGGAAGGAAGGTGTAATCTGCCCCATTTGGACCATTTGGAATGTGATGAAGTTCTCTATTTTTATCTGGATCACTATTTTGAATGATGCCTACAAAGTGCTATCCCAGATCATCTTCCGTCGTCTGTCACCTAAAACGAATGAGTTCGTGCGAAGTTATCAAGCC
The DNA here is from genome assembly GCF_035046485.1 of Aedes albopictus. Taxonomy (NCBI): domain Eukaryota; kingdom Metazoa; phylum Arthropoda; class Insecta; order Diptera; family Culicidae; genus Aedes; species Aedes albopictus. Next base: position 120,458,174 of record NC_085138.1, read on the forward strand.
GGCTCCATCGACAGCTGGTCGACAACAGACCAGATCTTCACCGTACGGTAAATCCTTTAGAAATACCGTAAATTCCAGGTCCCAACGCATCACCTGTTCATCGACTTCAAGGCGGCATACGACAGCATCGACCACGCAGAGCTATGGAGAATCATGGACGAAAACGACTTTCCTGGGAAGCTGACTAGACTGATTAAATCAACGATGGACGTTGTGCAACACTGCGTAGGGGTTTCGGGTGAACTATCCAGTTCATTCGAATCTCGCCAGGGACTGCGACAAGGTGACGGACTCTCATGGCTCTTCAACATCGCACTGGAATGTGTGATGCGACGAGCCGGGCTCAACAGCAGGGGAACGATTTTCACAAAATCCGGTCAATTTGTATGCTTTGCGGACGACATGGAAATTATCGCCAGAACATTTGGAACGGTGGCAGAGCTGTACACGCGCCTGAAACGTGAAGCAGCAAAGCTCGGACTGGTGGTAAATGCCTCAAAAACAAAGTACATGCTGGTAGGCGGAACCGAACACGACCGGATCCGTCTGGGTAGTAATGTTACGATAGACGGGGATACTTTTGAGGTGGTGGAGGATTTCGTCTACCTCGGATCCTTACTGACGGCTGACAACAACGTGAGCCGTGAAATTCGGAGGCGCTTCATCAGCGGAAGTCGGGCCTACTACGTGCTCCAGAAGAAACTGCGGTCGAAAAAGATTCACCCACTCACCAAATGCACCATGCACAAAACGCTAATAAGACCGGTGGTCCTCTACGGACACGAGGACACGACTATCTTCAGCGGTGTGCAGGAGAACGATGTGTGGCGGAGAAGGATGAACCACGAGCTCGCGGCGAACCCACCATCCAGAAGGTAGCCAAAGCCGGAAGGATACGGTGGGCAGGGCATGTTGCAAGAATGCCGGAAAACAGCCCTGCCAAGCTGGTGTTTGCCACTGATCCGGTTGTCACAAGAAGGCGTGGAGCGCAGAGAGCACGATGGGCGGACCAGGTGGAGCGTGGCCTGGCGAGCATTGGGCGCGACCGAGAATGGAGAGCGGCAGCCACAAACCGAGTATTGAGGCGTACTATTGTTAATTATGTCTTGTCTTAAATGTGATGTTGAACAAATAAATGTATGTAATTATGAGTTTGATGATTTTCACGTTTATTAAATACCTGGTATTATTTAATTCGAAAGAATTGATTGTAAAGCAAAGGCATTAATGATACTGAAGGCAACATTCTAAAACTCATTTCAATAAAATTCTAATACTCCACTCAGAAGTAAAAGACAAATAGCTCGTATTCACTATTGCTGTGCAACTACCCTTGAAATTGTGCCCACTTGGAGAGTAAAGTTTTTCAACCGAATTGAGTTGTACTGAACTGATAGAAAACTTTTTTCCCCATTCCATATTGCCAGCTACTTTCACCTGCCATGCCCACCTCTGCAGCCTAGAAACGAACCAGAAATGTTGGCATGTAAATTTCCGGTTCGAAGCTCTTTCAAGTTTGTACCATCTATCGGTCGGTCAGAGGTATGGCCTGGTGCAGCGTAGTACAAACAACGATGCATGCTGCAGCTAGACGACCATATTGCCGTACCTACATACCTGTGTTCGTTCATAGCGCAGACCCACCACCGCAGGTAAAGTGAGTTTCTGTTGACAGTTTCTGCAGATGCTTTGAAGCGACCCGGTAAGTTTGAACTTCGAGCAACAGTTTTTGCTGTCGCTTTTTTTTCCTGTATCAATACTTTGAAACTTCTTGCAAGATGAAATTTTCCTTCAACAACGTTCACCTGTCCAAAGTTGAAACAAATGTGTTAGATGTGGCTTTCGACCCATTCCCTGTAGTAGTGTGCTTGGGGGAAAGTGCACTTGTCTTTTCAAGGAATTGAAGGAACTGAACTTCATTGCTCTGAACCGCATAACTTACGAATATATTATTAATTTATATCAAATTGATTTGAATGTGAATAAGTGGATTATTGCGATCCAACCTGCTAACGAAGTTGAGATCTTGAAAATATGCAAATACAATATATAGTTCACAAAATTCAAAGTCCTTAAAGATAAAGTAAAGCTAACAATGTTTTTCCTCTAAGGATATGTGCTAATGGTTTCAGAGGCTCATGGATGGTAGACATGGTTGAGGATTGAAACAAAAATTGCTTATCCACTCACTATTTACATCAATCTGTGTTTGAGAAAATTCCAATGACAGCAGTCTTGAACATCTATTCTAGAACTATAGCATGACGACAGACCGTACATGCGTTGTGATTCACCGGCAAAAGACGGTTTATTGATGAAACCTGTTGGATCCCTTTTTTACCCTTGTTTTACGCCACCCTTTCATATTTCCCAGCGAAAGATGCCATTCCGGTGCCAAACGGTTCCTGGAAGTCCAATAAAAAGATTGCCCCTGATAAATCAACATTCCGGTCCGTCGTCGTAATCCGCTACTTCATGAAGTACGTGGTCGATAAAAGCTTTCGTCCTCGTCCTCGATACAAACAACCTTTTCCCGATGTAGACTGATAGATTACTGCATTGAATTCGCAATGATCGTAATCATTTCAAGACAAATCGGGCGCATGTTTCAGTCTTCCATTTCGGTACAACGAATCATGACTCGTTTGGCGAACGAAAATAATGATTCCACCGAATCGATACTTTCCCGTGGGACTTTTATTTGTTCCCCGTCAAATTTTTAGCCCTGGCTGTCAATCAACCGAGCGAATTTAACAACTGTTTGATTAGCATGTGCTAGCTGTCTCGTACCTTGTGTGTCAATATTGAACCCCCGGCTAGCAGATCCGGGACTCTAATTAGTAACATTGTTTACTGGATGATGATTTCCAGTTTGATATATTCTGCACTGCCGAAATGAAATTCATTGGTAACTCCATGTAACCTTGTTTCAGATTTATTTGGTCGATGTGACAAAGGTCATTATTTGGAACTAGAAAAAGCGGTGGTGTGACTGATTCATCAAAAAAAAAAATAATGCTATGCTTTTGAAAATTAACAACACTAATAGGGGTGTAATGATGGTTTAAACCTTTGTATGCATTCCAAGTAAAACCATTTGGCCATTTCGAAAATGAGAACAATCACTCCCAATCACACAATCCGGATAATTATGCTTGCATGTGGCATCGTGGTATAATGTATTTATTGTAAAACATTTCGCCGGATCGTATTCATTGGAGACTTATTCAGCTTGATTCTACTTGCACGTGGCCAAATTAATGAACATTAATTAACTTAACAAAGAAGATGCATTGTAATTTACAGCTATTATTTGCAAGGATCGACTGAAATTCTTAACTTTGAACTTTTAGTGGCTACGCAGTCTTTATTCTTGAAACGGGTTTATTATCTACCCACCATCCCTAATTGCCGAAACGTTGGGTAGATAATAAACCCGTTTCAAGAATAAAGACTGCGTAGCCACTAAAAGTTCAAAGTAATTTACAGCATTTTATATACGCTTAAATATGCGGCCGTATGGCCGAAGCAGTATAAGTGCAAGTGTTCAGCAAGACCATGCTGAGGGTGACGAGTTCGAATCCCAATCTTTTGGTATTGGGAAATTGTTTCTGACTTCTATGAGTACAGAATGTCTGATCAACTTGCCTGTCACAAGATATTTAATGCTAAATAAATTGACAAAGACATCTTTCAGTTAGTATTTATGAAGAATCATATTAACCTGAGAAGCAGGCGCTAATCCCGTTGAAACGTAGTGCCAGAACTGATTTAGGAGTCGTGCTACAAAACATTTTAAAAAGAACAGTTTTTGAACTGTTTTACAAAAGCTCAAGAAAATTGACTATGGAATGGGGAAAATTTACTAAAACTCAAATATCATTCGTCAAAGTGAAACGATTTCAAACCATTTGGCGTTAATAGAAAGCTGTATTTCGATCATTTCAACACAGTTTCTGTGTCCGAATAATTCAGAGTCCCAGACAATTTCCCTCCAGCAATTAACTTTTCCAACAATTTGTGATTTTGTCCATAATCAATCTTGTTATAGAATTTTACCAAATGAATGGATAAATTGTTCATGAAATATAAAAACGATATGACAAATTTTCTGGATATGCTGGAGCCGGTTCCAGTGGAGAACGAGAAGAACTTTCTAGAACCATATGCTGCTAGCGTGGTTTCTAGAAATTTCATTAATTTTCACTAGTATTGAATTTAAGGTGAAACGGGACGCCGTTTTATTTTTTCTATCTTGCCTCTCTTTCTAACAATTCGAGTTCTATTGCACTGAAGATGCTGAAAACCAATCAGCTTATGCACTGCAAGTGAACATCCACAATGATAGGTTTTTGTTGCAGTAGAATCTCAGATTACCATCTTAGTACCAACAGAGCAATGGTGGATATTTGCTCAACCGCCCCGTTCGCCCTTAAACAAACGTCAAACAACTAAGAGCAAAAAACTCTAGGTTTCTTCATGAATTTTTCCAGGGATGCATTCAGAAATATTTCATGGTATTTCTTCAGGAATTTCTCAACGGACTATTCCAGGATCAGCTCCTCAGAGAAAAATTCCCCAAGTATTTCTCCAGAACCTCTTCGTGGAATTCCTTCACGAATTCCTCCTTGAATTCCTTCAGGAACTCCTCCAGAAAATTCATCCAGTAATTGCTTGGGGATTGCCTCAGGAATTCTTATTGGGATTGCATCCGGGATTCCTCCTGGGGATACTTCATGATTTCCTCAAGGGATACCACAAGGAACTGCTGCGGGGATTCCTCCAGAAGTTCCTCCAAAAACACTGCTTAGGATTCCTTAAGTAATTTTTGAAGAGTTTTTTCTGCGATTTCTTTAGTACTTTCCTGGAATTTCTACAAGAATTCTTGGTGGGATCGGAGGGTCGTTGTAGACTGCTTGCGCAAACGAGTGCATTTTACAGCCGGTTGTCACGTTTTGTTCGTTTCCACGATTATTATTGATTCGGTCGGTTCGAGAGGAAAATATTGGCGTTGCTACGCCATCCGATTGAGAACAAAATTGTTACCTCATGAAATGGTTCTGCCGGGTGGATTATAAGAATCCTAATAAGTTCCTCTCTCCATTTATGCGGCAGTGGTGTGCAGTGTTTTTTTCTTTGAAATTTAGCTAGTGGTGCTTTCATGTGCTACGGTTTGATGTTTAACTAATATTTTTTTGCAATTTCTCATCGTAATAGGCTGTTTTACCCCACTCAAATCTGACAGGAAAAGGCCTACTGTCCCACACCAAGTAAACAGTGCTGTAATGGTTCATTACAGCACTGATTTGCGTTGCGTAATGAACCATTACAGCACTGTTTTCAGTTTTGATCAAGATCTTGTTTCTTTCTGGACGCAGTTTTGAAAAATTGTGACAACTTAAGCATAACCTGCTACGGTCAGATTTTCTTAAATAAGGCTATGAACATCAGTGTGCAGTTTGATGGCAAAGTTTTGTTAAAAACTATCCTCAAGCAGTAATTTATGAAATTGCAAAAAACGTTGTACGCAACTCGGTGCTGAACTTGATTTTTACAGCACTAGTCGTAATTATCCAACTCGGCAAGCCTCGTTGGATAAATGTACGACTCGTGCTGTAAAAATCCTCATTCTGCACCTTGTTGCGTAAACTACTATTTCCGCGTACATGAAAGTGGCTCTGCTCCGTGTATTACCTTGTGGTGCAGAGTTTTGTAAAATGTGCTAGTTGTTGAGCAGATACGCGATAACAAGGGAAATCAAACTGTCTTGAACGGAGATTCGAAACGGAATAAATATATATTTCTCTCTACCTGTCAAACAGTAGGGTACACACTTAATTTTGATTACCGAGTTCGGTAATTTTTTGACGAGATTAAAACTGCTGAGCACCGAACTCGTTCAGCAAAAATGCATTGTTTACCTTTTCCATACGATTTTGACAGTTGTTTTACTGAACCTCAGTAAAATCGATTACCGAAACTACCGAGATCGTACTGCTGTTATAATCTCGTCAAAAAATTACCGAACAGGCAATTCCGAAATAAGTGTGTAGGTAATCCAAATTTGAACCAAATTGCGGCTTTCTAAGGCAGTTCAAATTTTAAGTGACTTTTTCTCCCACAAGGAGATAATTTACTACGGCAAAATCGTATGTACATGAAAGCCACGGGTGTAGGCTTCCTGTTAAATGGTAAAAAGTTTGTATTTGCACTGAATTTCATTGAAATATTCGATTTTTCATCAACAATGATTTTAATCTTAATTTGAACCATCGTAATCATAATTTGAACCAATTTTAATCTTAATTTGAACTACTGGCGGCAGCAGCTCGAGCAAATCACAAAACAGCCAAATCCATGCTTAACAATTAAAAATCACATGAATCTGCTAATTCTCATACCTATTTTTTCATTTGGCAGTGGAATCTCAATTCAGAATGTTCGAAATTCTTTAGGAATTTGGAAACTAAATTTGGAATTTTTCATCCCCCAAGAGTAAACAAACCAACCACTAGCGCAATCTACAGGCCAACACTAGAAGCTTACCCCCGTTTAGTTCAAATTTAGATTACAAATGGTTCAACTTAAGATAACATTTTTCAAGTAAGAATCACTTAAATTTGATAATTTTATGACAAATAATGCGGAATATTATTCGGTTGGTCGATTCTATGATAAATAAGCTTTCATTTGACGTACCGTCGATGGGGGTGACAATGGGTCTGGGAGGTGAGATTGGGTCAAAACGGAGAAACATAAAATTTGAAATATCTCATAAACTATCGATAATTTATATTGAAAAATTTATATTATTTCAAAGAGGAGATATTTTTACACGACATGGTGCAGAATAAGATGTTTAACAATAATCGTTTTTTGTTAAATTTGTGGCTTAACTTAAATGATGAAACTACTAGTAAATCACTCTGAAAAAAATTCTCCTTTGTATTGTTTCACACAAGTAGCTAACCATAAATTTTCTCATAAGTGGTTAGCTGTAGGTATTACCTGGTTGATGCAACGAAAAAAGCGGGCTGTTATTGCTCTTTTTATTCAAAAATTCAATATTTTCGACCCTATGTCTAAATATTAAGAATGGGGGTGAGATTGGGTCAAGCAAGTTATCGAGTGCACATAACCTTAACTAAAAATTCAACTTTTCATTCAATCTCCATCTGACGTTAGAGTGGTGCCATGTTTACCACATCTTCATAAAAGCACGCTTTTTCTTCGAAAATATGTCGAACAAGTGTCCAGCGATTGTGTTCATACGTTTAGTGCCTAAAATCATTTATTACAATAAACCCATGCGTTTGGATAGCTCCTCTAATCATCAGGTAATCTTTAGTGTACTGCAATATCGTAAGCTCACAAAATAGACTTAATAGCGTTTTTTCTTCTCCACTCATTTATTAAATTTTAAGGAAATATCGTGAAACTACCAAACGACAGTGGGATCCAGGAAACACCGGTGCTATAAAATCGGTAACATAGCACAATGTCGGAAGACGAACGAACGTCGAAAAATATCATGTTTTTTTTTCAATAAATCTTGCAATGCGCCACTCCCTCATTGTAATCCCCCCTCCTCTCATGGAGGTTGAAACTTTAAATGAGGATGATTATGGTGGCTAAAAATGGCGATACAACATACAAATTTTATTTTATCAAATTTCAACCATTTTTCGATTGTATTAGCCCTTTATAGAAGTTATTTCGACGTTATTTCAACATTGTGTTAGAATTACGACAAATAAACTTCTATACAACCAAAACTTGCGCTGCCGTAACTGTTATATAACATTTGTGTTGTTTGAGTTCTGTTACCTGCATAAGTGCTCCTTGAAGTCTTCTCGCGCATACTTTCTAGCTTGTCACAGTCACGAATCAAATGCTCTGGGCTTCCACATGCGTAGCACAATCGCTTGTTCTCGTTCTTCCGGGCTGCTTTCACCACCATCGCTATGGAATCTTCGAATTTTCCCCTTTGAGTTCGCCGATCATATTCTTCCAATAACTTCGTCTTGACAAAATTCATTGAGAAACTTCCATTCTTCCCTGAATTGCGAGGTATGCACTTCAAACGGAATCGCTCAAGTAATTATCGTTCAGTGCATTATTTTTCCGTGACCGGAATGGTCAAGAAATTTAACACAGAAAGCCCCATTTGATTTGACGTTACGTTTCAGCTCCGTACTAGGATCCGGAATAAAGCGACGCTTTATTATTTCTTGACCGATTCCTTGCCTGAATTTTCCACGCATCGAGATAGGCCAGGAAATTTCTTGCTATCTGCATACTACCCATATCACAGCAACCGTGTTTTCGTATGATTCCGGAAGACTAGCAAGTATGAAAGCCGCCTTCATATTCTCATCCATGCGACACCCCGCGTTCTCTATCTTCTCGAAAAGCTGTTCCAAATCCATCAGATGTTGACGCAAATCACCTACCTCGGAAAGTTCTGTTTCCGATAATTTCTTGATCAGAGCAACTTTGCCCACCGATGAATCCTTGATGTAATATGTAGGTCCGCAGCCTACTCCAAGCATCCTTGGCAGTTACCGCGTTCTGAATCAACCCCAACTGGGCGTCTTCAACTAGAAAACCGATGGTCTGCAGAGCCAGTTCATTCTTCGTTTTCCATTCCGTTGGCCTAACCTCCATGTTAGGCAAGTCGTCCTCCACGTACTTCCATAGCCCTCCACGCGTCAAAACTTGCCGTGCACGCAACTTCCACGTTTCGTAGTTGTCGTAGCCGAGCCTTTGGAAAACCATTTTCGTGAACTTCATGCTTCTGGATGGTGTACCAAATCGCAGATACTAGAGTATTGGTTCCCTTCTTAAGCATGTGGCTCCCATTTTCATCCTACGAAAAACAAAGGATTGAAGCGCTGTTTGTTTTGTTTCTTATTTTTGTATTTTTTTGTTAGAAGTGAGCACCCATGAAAACAAAAAGAACGGAATCAATCGGTGCCGTAATCGCTTGTTTTCGAATAGGATGAATTTGGGAGCGTGAGATTAATGATGGAACACATACCCTAATACTCAAAACTTTCATCAACAAGATTCAACACTCTAGCATTATTTTCGATTTCCTGCTACTCTGGGCACCATAACCTGTTGAGCAGATACGTGATAACACAGGAAATCAAACTGTCTTGTACGGAGATGCGAAACGGAATAAACATATTTTTCTCTCTACCTGTCAAACAATATAATCCAAGGCAAACTTGATCTTGCACAACATGATGTATCGTCCAACTGTGGTCCAACACTAGTTTAACCTAACTAACGAGTCTGGAATAACAAAGAGGAGAAACGTCAAAATTGGAACAGCCGATTTGCTGTCATCCCCATAGTTCCAATCGAGCAGGAGACCTGTCAAAACGACCAGGATTCGCCACTTTGGTATACTCGAGACAGTTTAGTTTACCCGTATCCATTTGGACAAAATAACGTTGCCATAATGAAAGTGTAATCAATAAGTGCATGAGTGGTTGATGAAAAAAAGCTGTCACCCACAAAAGTACCTATGTTAATTGTGTTTTATTCAGGCGAAAACTCCCAAAGTGTGATGCTGATGTTGATTCTGAATCAGTTTGAAACAATCTTGCAAAAACTCTCCAGGGATACGTCTACGAATGCCTCCATGATTTTTTTTTCCAAGAATTCCAGCAAGTATTGCTACAGGAATTTCCCAGGGATTCCTCCAAAAATTCCTCTCAGGAGAGTGTAGAATCATCCTAAGTTGAAATGCACATGAATAAAATTTTAAATAATCCTCTTATAATCTCTTCAAAAACTTCAGAAATCTTCCCATCATCTTTTCCAGGGATGCACTAAAGAATGTGATATCAAGCTTAACCTACGACTCAGTGTGCTTTCTAGATTCGATGAAAAAGCACATATTTTTAGCTGTCAATTTTATCTACTAATGACCCCCTACGCCCTACCAAAACCAGTTCCGAAACATCCAGATAACTGTCCAAGATCTCTTCCAATGATTCTTCTTACGAAAATAACTCCAGGAATTCCTCCCAAGATTGCAATCATCCAATAATGTTTCCTAAAATTCTACCTTCATGATTTCTGATAGGATATTTTCATTGAATCCTACAAGGATTTCCGCGAGAATCCAGCAATAGTAATCTCCCAGGAACTTCTCAACGAATTCTTACAAGTATTCTAGGAGAAATCCCTTCAAGGATTCCCCAATAACTACTTCAGTGAATCCGCCAAAATGTGTTTCTGAATAATTTCATTTCTTTTTTGCCAAAGATCACTTCAATAACTCGTCTAAGGGTGCTCCAGTTACCCTAGTGGTTAAGGCTACCCTAGCAACACACTTGGACATCAATAAGTTTCTGTAATTTGTATGCAACTATATTGAAAGTTATGCCATTTGAACCAATCGTCTTAATAACGACTAAATTGCAACCAAAAAAGCGCAAGAGGTGGAGCCAATATAATACATCCATTCGTGATATAAACGGTTTTAATACGCAATCGAATTATAACCAAGGTACAACTTATACTCGACTTACGAATTGTGACCGATTCGACAACTAGTCAGCTAGTCACCACTTTCGTCACTGCCATTAATTATGCATCAACAGTTTCGTTCATGTGGCGGTACACGGAACCACCAAACCACCCAAAATTGGTTTCTTTTGACGCAATCCCATAGTTCGGCCCAATGAGTCCTCATTTGAGTGAATCGATTAAACACGCAACAGTGAAGAGAATTGTCAGACAAAAGAGGCACAAAACAAGCAACAAAGAAGGTGCGACGATTACTCTTTATCCCTACTGGTAACAGATAATGACATGATCTCGAATTTTTTTGTTGCAGACAAAACGGAAGCTGATTTTGTTGCGTACTTTTCAACTCGTGAATAATCAATTATTGCTAACCCAAAGTCGAAACTGTTTGATGATAGAGCTTCGCCAGAGTTGCAGTGTTTACCGACTCGAAGTTACCGTTCGAAAATCGCAATGCAAGGCTAAAAAATCTCTAAACTCGTGGTGTACGATGTTAATCCCATTATTTTCAAGTTGGGACAAACTTATGTCGCATGGGTTTGTTTGTCGCAACAAATACAGGTTGCGACATTGTCATTATTGTTGCGCGATGGTTGAATTTTGATTCACTGACACGCAAGGTAAATTGCCTTTACCTCCAGCGAAAAATATACTCAAGAGTAGGTAAATTCAACCCAAGACCCCCTTCATTCAACCCAAATTTGGGTAAATCCACATTTACCCAAAATTGGCTTATTGCCCTCAAGGACCAACGTTGAATAGATGCATCACTGTTTATTTACGACAACATCTGTGGGGGAGAAAGAAAAAACAATCTAATATTGGGTAACTAATATATTTAATATACTCATTTTAGGGTAAAATCGACCCAAAATAAGGTATGTAGTTTGAATTTTCTGTGTAGGACATAAATAACCAAAAAAGCAGAAACTTGGACGTGTATTTCCCATTTACGTCGACAAGAGGCTGTCCATTTATAACGTATCGAAAATTTCACGTTTTTTTGTGAAACATGTGAACCCATTGTAAATTTTTTCGTGGGAAACTCCTTATATTTTTGTACGTTACGTTAGATTTCTCAAAACCCCATATATTCAAATCTTCCTAGGTAGATACCAGTTGATCAGCTCTGCGAAAATGAGGCAGATTTTTTTTATTGGGTCAATATTATACTTCCAATCAGTTTTTTTTTCTATTTTACCACTTTAATTTTATGAAATTTGGAATATGTCGATAAATTTATGAAGAAAAGGTTACATTTTATTTGTACATGTTTTCGTTATTTTTGAAACATTTTGGCTTCTTTTATAGTGTATTTTATATTTTTCATGATCACAAAAACATTTTGCCGCACATTTTGGAATTTCTACCTCACTTGTCACAATTGTTCGTTATGTTCTAAATAAGTTCCAGGTGTAACATGTTTACAACAATCAGAATCAATGTTTTGGTTGATTTGGTTTGTAAACGGTTGTAACTAAGATTCGTTGAAACAATCAGATCATACTTCAGTTACAAATTGGTTTCGTAAGTTTCGACTAATGATGACGTTTGTTTTCATTTTGCTAGTTGTTATAAAACTGTTACACCTCAGTTTGGCATTAACAACAGCATTTTAATAGGTTTTAATTTTGTTTGTTTCATGAAAACTCAGTTGCAACATGTTTGCAACGATGATCATTTTCATTTTAGTTGCAGGTGCTACCTGGGTATGGATCGCCAATCCGGAGACGGCGGGTTTGATTCCCGTTCCAGTCGGGAAAAGTCTATCGATTCCCTAGGCATACTGTATTATTGTCCTCACCTCACAATATACAAATTCATGCAATGGCAAACAAAGAAAGCCCTTCAATTAATAACTGTGGAAGTGAACACTAAGTTGAAGCGAGGCCGGCCAAGTCGCATTGGGGACGTATTGCCATAAAGAAGAAGAGGAAGAAGAACTCGTCCAAGAAATCCTCCGGGACATTTTCCAGAACATTTTCCACAAATTCCTTCATTCACTCTTCCACAAATTCTTTCAACAGCTCCTTCAAATTTTCCTACATTAATATTTTCAAAGATTTCTAGCAATTCTTAGAGGTAGTATTCATCAAAATATTTCTCCACAAATTCCTTCTTGAGTAATTTTCTCCAGAAATTCTTCCAAGAATTTTCCAATTGCTCTGGAGGGATTTTTCGAAAAATGTTTCGAAATAAATTTTACAAAATAATTCCTGTAGGAATTTTCTGGATAAATCTATGGAAATGTTATGGAAATGTTTGATGGAAATCCTAGACAATATATGCAGGAATCCTCAGAAAAACACGAATAACGAAAAACTTTTAGAATAACGAATAACTGGTGATCGATCGACTGTAAGGTTTAATTTTATGATTTTCAGGAGGTACTGTAATTCAATGTTTGTTTGTACAATTGGGTTCTTTAGGGGTATCCGGATTATTTCATAATCGGATTCTCCACCCAACAATTAGTCTAAATCCAAAATTTCATAATTTTCGGAGTTCGCGAACTATTTTTAAAATGCATTTAAAGTTTGTATGGGGATTTTTTTTTTGTTCGGGTCGAACTGTCACTTTATCGATTGAACTGTCATTCTATCCACAAAAATGAAAACTGTTTTGTTAATTTGACCATCAAAACAAAGGTATTGAAATCCAATAAAATCACGTTATACTCAGAAAAATGAGCTCTTTCGATTAGGCTATAGAAAACAACAATATATTATTCACTAAACAACCCAATTATGTGTTAATTTTTAGTTGCTATGGCTTACAATATTCGTTTCGTTATATGTCCAATGTTTAGTCTAACGGTAACTGTCGGGGTTGGTTGTTTTAGGTACATACTGTGAATTTTAAATTTGTTATGTTATGAAACTGTTGCAAAATAGTCAGGGGCGCCTTTAGTCATGAAAAAACGATTTTCGTAAGAGTCTCTGAAAATTCATAGCGAAAACTTGGAAAAATATCCGAAGCAATTCTAGGAGATTTTTCAAAATAAGTAATTGAGAAATCATTCTAATAGTGCCTGGAGAACTAATTGAAAGAATTCCGGAAATATAATCTAAATTTCTGCAAAAATTTCCTAGAATTATTTGAGACATCTTACAACAAGCTTCTACAGAAATCCTTGAAAGAATTCCAGGAGGAATTTCTGGAATATTTTCAGGAACAAATTTTGGAATATTTGCTGGAGAAATAATAAAAAAGAAACAATTTGGGACTTTTTTGATGAATTTAATAGCGGGGAATTATAATTTGCAGACTCTTGGTAGCGTTCTTAAAAAAACTGCATAAATCCTTGGAACGATTCCTGAAGAAATGCATGCAAAGCTTGCTGAAGATGTTTTAAAATTGTTCCTTGAGAAATCTAAAAACAAGTTACCGGAAAAAAAATTTGAACGATTTTTCAAAGAAATCCTTATGATTCCAAAATTTTCATTGTCCATGCTTATAATCCAAATACCGTTGAAATGCTTAGATTTCCAGAAGAATTATTGGAAAATTCCTTGTCAAATCTAAAAAGAAATTCCGGAGGATTCGAAGGAAAATTCTTAAAAGAAATCCTTGGATTTTTCTTTTTAGAAATCCCTGAAAGAATTCCTGGAGTAATCCTTGGTAGCATTTCTTGAGGAATCTTTGCATGAAAGAATTCTTAAAGAAATTTCAGGAAGGTTTCCCAAAATTTTCCCAGGAAATTCGTTAAAAGGTCGGAGAGTTGTCATTTTTTTCATTAAATCCTGAGCATGCATTCCTTTGAAAAATTATTTGAAATATTTACAAGTATTTCCTGGTTGAATGATTTGAATATTCTGTAATGAAATCTTTCAATAATTATTGGAAAAATGCATGGATTTCCATAAGTATTTTTGAAATTTTATGAGAAATGCTTAGAATTTCTGCAAAAATGCTTGTAAGAATTTCTGGATCAATCTTTTGAAAAGCTCCTACAGGAATCTCTCAAAAAAAAAAAAAGAAATATGCGCGGATGTTAAGTAAGATCTTGCCCAGTCTTATATGATGTTGGATAGGAAGCTAAAGTGCAATATGCGTACATGCTTCCATTTAACTGCGTGTAAAGTGTGCGTTTATCGCCTCCACTTTTGCATCCTATTTAACATCATATGCGATCGTGTGTTGACTGGGTACACTCAGAAATTCGCAATGAAATTCTTTGTCTTCCTTGGTATATAAACGTAAAATGAAGTCGGCCTACTGATTCTGACTCACTCTTTCCAGAGTGATTTAACTAGAAATTAACTGATTACCCACACAGATAAAAATTCTGAACAGCATTGCACTTTGATGAAGTCATTTCTCATTTACTTGGACTAAAATAAAGTTTCTATCATCGTATTTGTGGGTAATTCTTGTCTGTTTGCAATAACTAACAAGTGTGAATGTACACTTCTATTGAACTGATGTATAAGTAAAATATAGATCACTTCCATCGCCAAAGCTCGTAATCGGTTGAACAAGAAAATCACGTTCCAGAAAGTCAGCAACAAAACAGATTTTCATAATTTAAATATCCAATACCTCGTGTCAAGTTTGAAAGCAAGTGAAATTCAATTAGTTTTTGTTTTGTTTTCCTCGATTTAATTCAAATTCGTCTTCGGAACCGTTTCTGGGAGAAGTTTGTTCGACTCTGTGGGTATTTCCATATTTGATCTGATAACTAAATGGAAGTTTTCTTTTTGCTTCTTTTTCATGCGGCTTCCATGCATCTCGCATCGACACGAACACAGTTTGACTGAACTTTATTTGTTTTGACGCAAACGACTGCAGGCAGCTAGAACGTGTTTTTGTGTTTAAGCTGTCGAAGATTCAGATGAGAGCGTATGAATTATTCAAGTTGTTGAACAATTGTTTGGAATGTCTCCGGTGCTTTTGCACTCAATCAAAATGTTTTCCACTGTTTCCAATTTAAGAGTCTTGCAAGACTATTCAAAATTCTGTTTACCTTTTTTTCGTGTATAACCATGAATATGTGATCAATGCTGTAATTTACACTTTAAAACTCGTTTAGTCACGGTTAGTTATTAGGTATCATGTTCATTACAAAGACATAAGGACTGTTCATTTTATAAAGAGGACACCTTATTTGTGTGATATCTTTTTTATTTTTCAATAAAACCATTATCGGTTTTTTGCATAAATTTCCATAGCTATTCTACAGTGTAGGAAAAATATAACATTATACAAATTGTCCTTAGTTATGGAATTGAAGCGGTTTTCGTTAAAACTCAATAAAACTCCATTTCTCAAAATTCTACACAACTTTCCACATACATAACTTTAAAATTTTCATGAACTTTTCAATGTGTTGGGATCTAATACTATTCTTCTAAAGGTAGAGTGTAATAGTTGGTCAGTAATAATGCACCAAGCATTATACAGCTTGATATAGTGAGTTGCCTTGTTATCAATGAAATTGATAAAAAATACTTGTTTAAGTCCAGTGATGCAATAACACTACGGAATCAGTTCAAAATTTGTCCAGTATAGAAGAGAATCGTATTCTAAATGATACCGAAGAAAAATATGCTTTAAAGTACATTCTTCATCATAAATTTAATACTTAATGATGGCCATAATGAAAAATTGCATACTTTTCGCTCCATCAATGCAAGTTTTTGATTCTAGAGAAGCTTATTATTATTTATTTTCAGCAAGGTCTGACCCTATGTAATTATATACCTTATTTGAAAATAACTACATGTTAATTTTTATTTTCGACATCATTGTTACGTTGTATTCGCAATAGAGTACATCGTTATTTAGAAGAACCTTCATAGAACGAAGCGGTTTTATCTCCGGTAACTGCCATGAAGCACAGTAACCAAGCCAACAATGCTATCAAGAAGCGGTTTTCTGCATTTGAATTTGCATTATTAGTACCTTCGACTAGATCCATTGAAAACATTCAAAATTTAATATGTTTATACATTTTTGTTTAACAAATAAATTTTATTCTAAAAATCGAGTCCAATTTGTAACTTTAATATCTCAACAACCATTATTCCGATTAGGTTTATATTTTGCCAGAATATGTATCACTCAAACTGCTGCAGCAAGGCAAACACTTTTTTGCAATTAAAAACGATACACCGATGTTTTACAGAAATTTTGTGTTTATCTATAGTTTTTGGGAATTGAAAAATTGATCTCTCGAAACACTTTGCCACATTTCTATGAAGTTCAATAATTTTAAACCAATTTATTTATGGTTATTATCTGCTAATATAATGTACTGAACAACTAACCAAGGCTGCTCAAATTTGAACTACGCGTTTTCTTTTTATAGCCTTGCAAAGTTGTCCTCTTTATAAAATGAACAGTCCTTATTTCAAAACGTCAAAGCACAAAATTTTCATAAAAACTTCAATATTCCAACACACACTTTGCAAATCACGTTCCATTTCCATTGGGTGGTATCTGAACAAGCTACGCATCATTTTCCCCCGGGGCGATAAACAGCCTAGATTAGTTGACATGTGGCTTCAATCACATGTCACCTCTGGCGTCATGCTGCCACCAGAAGGAACTGATAGCTATCTCCCATAGTTTACGGCCTCATTTTTGCAATCGATTACGGAACGGGGGGAAAATCGCATCGCAGCAGACATCCCAGTGGGGATCCTCCACCAGCCGTCACCGGCCGGCCGCCATAACACGAGACGGGGGGAGACAACTCAGTTGAATTATCTGGTAATCGCACCACCAGTGCCGAAACGTAATCAGTGTTGATTAAAAATATTGATTTTTCATTACACTAGGTATCTCCCGATGGCTCCCGTCTATTGGTCGCCGTCGCAATCATCGCCAATAACTCTGAAAGCCGGTTTGGTATCGCCCTTTTTTATGCGATTGCGATCTATCTAATCCATAAAAAATGTTGTCAGCTGATGGACCGAAACATGTCATAGTATACGGCCAACATAGGTGGTGGTTTGTACGATTATTAAATTTATTCAATAATTCAATGAAAAGCTCGTCAGATGTTGGTCTGCTGTTGCTGCTTGAACAGAATAAAAGAAATATTGGTAGCATGAATGTGATCGTGATAGTAACTGTATTGTTTTCATTACTAATATATTTGACTTTTAAATTTTCTTGATGGCAATGCGTATACTAAAGCTAAAACAAAACAATTTAAGTGATTTAATGATAAAAAATTTGCAAGCAAGCTCAACTTGGGCTGATTTCTTTGAAATTGGCCGTTATTAGATAAACATCATAAAACGTAAATTTTTGATGAAATTTACCACAATAGGGATAAGCATGAGAATGATGTGAATCAACAAAATAAGATGCAGCCATGCTTCTTAAACACAACAAATCTCATCAACCCGTTAACGCCCAAGGTGTCTCACAATTTTAATCTTCAAATAAATTTGTTATCAAAGGTCAAGTTCCATTAAAATAAGCATGCTTTGATGAAAAAAATGGAGGTCTATGGTGTAGTTCCAAAAAAATTCTTCATTGTAGGTCTTCAATGTCTGATAATTTTTTCGAGTTCTATTTCAGCCCAACTTCTACGCTATCGTTATATTCTGATCCGTATAGATACAATACAGCTCTAAACAAGTGAGAGAGATGATAACCACTCAAAAAGAATAGAAAAATGACTTAAAAATTGGTACAGAAATATAACCCGATCACGGCGTGTGTATGGGAAAAGTTTATAACAAAAAAATGGGCATCGTCAAACTTTTCACTATTAAAAAATAGAGGCTTTCAGCTTTCATTTGCAGGGTCCCTCAAAAAAATCCACCGAGGGATCCCGAACAACTTTTTCAGAATACTGTTTTTTTCCATACAAAATGCACGGTTCCATTAATTAATCCCTATTTCTACTTAACAAACATACCCAATTTTTGTATGAAAAAGTTCCCCCGATGGAATATTTCGATGTTGGGCTTGAATGAAAGCTGGTAGCGTCAACTTTCACGTAGCGCGAAAATTAGCGGTGCACATTTTTTTGTAATAAATTTGTTCTACCAGACACACCGTGCGATAATCGCCTAAAAGTATGCTATGCATGATTCTAGTAATTTCATGTAATTTCGACTGCAGTGTTCAACATGTCTCATTTTTTTTTTAACAAATCAAACAAAGAGAGCTCACAATGTGTGGCATAAGCAAACGTTAAAATACTGTAGTAGTTACACTCCAAATTTTGTTTGCTGGTATTCAGCAAATTTTGCTGATTTTTTTTGTGCTGATTTCATTCAGCAATATGAATTTACTGAATATCAGCAATTATTTTTCAACTTGCTGAACCATCCAGCAATTTTGACAGTTGATCAGCAACGTTGTGCTGAAGTTCAGCAAAAAATTTGCTGAAATTCAGCAATTTATTTTGCTGATTTTTTTTGTACTGGAAGCGTTTCGAAAAAATTGGTGTGTAGCTATCGATCGGTAGCTTTTTCGGAATTCGCACTCCGTTCATAGGGGTATGCCTATATCGCGGCGTGTTCTTCCTATTAGCTTTTTCGATCTTATAGGATAGAACACTTTTCTTTTTAAGCCAAACTTTTTATATCATATTCTGGTTTAACGACCGTATTCTATTACTAACTTGATGATTTTGTGGCTATATCGGTCTCTTTCTACTCATAGTAAAGGGAGTAGAGATCAAAGTGGATAATGAAAATGATAGATATGATAGAATTCGCTAGGTAGCGAACAAGTGGGAAAATTTATAGAAGGTGAAATTAGGCAAGTAGGCCATGTATTGAACGAATAATACATCGAATGCGTGAAACTTCTGCCGTGCGACCTGTGCTTTTAAACAGATCGGCTTGGTTGGTAGTTCTTACCACCTTACCAAGACTGGCAAAAGTTTCAGGCACCCGACTGCCTATGTATTGTCCTGTTTTCATCACAAATTCTATCGATCGGTAGCTTTTTCGGAATTCGCACTCCGTTCATAGGGGTATAGAAAAGTGTTCTATCCTAGAAGATCGAAAAAGCTAATAGGAAGAACACGCCGCGATATAGGCATACCCCTATGAACGGAGTGCGAAGTCCGAAAAAGCTACCGATCGATAGAATCTGTGATGAAAACAGGACAATACATAGGCAGTCGGGTGCCTGAAACTTTTGCCAGTCTTGGTAAGGTGGTAAGAACTACCAACCAAGCCGATCTGTAAAAGCACAGGTCACACGGCAGAAGTTTCACGCATTCGATGTATTCGTTCAATACATGGCCTACTTGCCTAATTTTACCTTCTATAAATTTTCACACTTGTTCGCTACCTAGCGAATTCTATCATATCTATCATTTCATTATCCACTTTGATCTCTACTCCCTTATACTATGAGTAGAAAGAGACCGATATAGCCACAAAATCATCAAGTTAGATTTTACACATGACGAATTTCGCGTTAACCCTTCTATGGGGCTGGCAGCACCCTCTCAGAATCAAATGAAGCTTGGTGGACATAAACAATAGGTGTTTCTAAGCAACTTTGCATACTTTATTTTTCGAAATTGTTCAAGAGTAACTTTTGAAGAGGGCCTATTTTTTTTCATTGATTTTTTTTAAATCGATGTAACTCAAAAATGACAAGAGCTACAAAAAAGTGTTGTATGGCGGAGTATCGTGAAATTCTTTGAAGTTTTGTATCAAAATATAAAAAAAATATAAAACTACTTTTTACACTGAAAAAAAAGGTTTTAAAAATTAAAATCAATATTGCAAAAACCTTATGTTTTTTAATCGATGATTTTTTTGTGGCAATACTATTAAAACTCCTCGGGAGCTTTACGAATGGGCAGTTACACAAACAGACAAAAATATCACAAAATTAAATTTCTGTTAGGGTATCGCGCCACTTGGGCGGTGGCTTCTATATTCGTCTGTTTCCCACTATAACTCAGTCAGTTTTGAACCAATTGACTTGAAATGTTGTACACGGATAGATACTATACCTATCTCACCACATTCCAAAAGTTGTGTCAATTGGTTCAAATTTGACTGAGTTATAGTGGAAAACAGACGAATATAGAAGCCACCGCCCAAGTGGCGCGATTCCCTACATATCGAATGAACAATACACAACGACAGCAGAAGACTTTGATGAACTATTCAAAAAAGCAAAAACTATATCTGGCACACAAAAATTTCATTCTTTTGTACCAATCGCTCACAATAAACAAAGGTTTTCAAATTGTTCGATTAAATTAATAAAAATATATGAATATTCAACTAGAAATAAGAACAAAGTGTAAGGCCACATAAAATTAAAGAAAAAAAATAAAAATTAATATCAAAAAAAATGTTTAATATATGCGTTTATCCGAAATCCCCACAATGAAATTATGCGCCTACCATTGAGCGTCAACAAAATTCAGTTCGATCATTCAAAATTCGTATTAAAAAAAATCCTGCTTTTTTGCAATATAAATATAATCTTTATATTGATTAACTGTTTATCACTTCCGACAATTCTACAACAGTCCACAGTATATCACATATATATTATATATATATATATATATATATATATATATATATATATATATATATATATATATATATATATATATATATATATATATATATATATATATATATATATATATATATATATATATATATATATATATATATATATATATATATATATATATATATATATATATATATATATATATATATATATATTATAATTTTGTGTTACATTAATATAAAAGTTAGAGAAAATATATGCCCCTTTCAAATGTAAGTCCAGATAAATGTTAGATTTTTGAAAGTTGATACATCCATAAAGTTTCATTGGCTGATGAGAGGCTACTGAGCCTATATATGGTTATGTTAGAAAAACTTTTTTTCCTTAAATATGTCACAGCAACATTGTTCGGAGAAAATGTAGGTAATTGAAATACCTTTCTCCAAAAAAAAAATCTTCGATTTAAAAACATAGGGTTTTTGCAATATTGATTTTAATTTTTAAAACCTTTTTTTCAGTGTAGAAAGAAGTTTTATATTTTTTTGATATTTTTCTAAAAAACTTCATGGATTTTCACGATACTCCGCCATACAACACTTTTTTGTAGCTCTTGTCATTTTTGAGTTACATCGATTTAAAAAAAAATCAATGAAAAAATTAGGCCCTCTTCAAAAGTTACTCTTGAAAAATTTCGAAAAACAAAGTATGCAAAGTTGCTTAGAAACACGTATTGTTTATGTCCACCAAGTTTCATTCGATTCTAAGAGGGTGCTGCCAACCGTTGGTCGAGTTGGCGCGAAATTCGTCGCCATCTTGAATTTCAATATCCCTGCTACCACCTCCAAATCCCAAAGAATGTGTATACCAAGTTTGATTGAAATTTCTTGACGCATTTCAGAGTTATGCCTATGTTCCGGCATACATACATACATACATACATACATATACTCCCGATCAAAAGTTTGGGGTCACCTCCTCAAAAACATGTCATATTTTTAGGCCCATATCTCCGCCAATTTGCGTCTAATTTCAAAACCCTAGGTTTCATTCAAAAGATAATAAGTCAAAGAAACTTTAAACTTGATTTAAAAGAAACTTTTTCAAACAATTTTGTATGTAAACTTAACCCAAAGTTGCCAAATTTTCTAAAAAATGAATATAAACTTACGGCAGTGTCGCTGGAAATTGGGTCGACCAAATTTTAAGATAAGAGTGGTAATATAACCCGTCTTCTATTAGCTTTCAACTGTTTTTTACAGAACTAAGCTAAAAAATCTAGGAAAAAAGTTATTAAGTAAATTAACTCTTCATGTCATCGACCAAAAGTTTGGGGTCACCCCTGAATATGATGTATCAGCCAAAAGTTTGGGGTCACTATCGTAAAACATGGAAAAGTGATTTGGTGATATCTTCGTCATCTATAGTTCAATTTTTATTCTTTTTGGCTCATATCAAAGATAATTAACTAAATTTACGTTTGATGTCTTTAACTTAACGTATATAACGATTTTTGTATTAAAAAAATGTTATGTAAAGTTAACACATTTCACCACATTTCAAAAAATGAGGTTACTTTACGTTAAGTTTTAGTATGTAAATTTCAACAAATATGTGTGGTTCAATGTCTATGCAGTAAGTATATTTTTTTATGTTTCAAATAAGCCAAGAAGAATTAAAATTGAATGAAAGATGACAAGGATGTCAACAAATAACTTTTCCATGTTTTACAATAGTGACCCCAAACTTTTGGTCGATGACATGAATGGTTAATTTACTTAATAACTTATTTTCTAGATTTTTTAGCTAATCAGTTGAAAGCTAATAGAAAATGGGTTATATTACCACTCTCATCTTAAAATTTGGTCGACCCAATTTCCAGCGACACTGTCGTAAGTTTATATTTATTTTTTAGAAAATTTGGCAACTTTGGGTTAAGTTTACAAACAAAATTTTTTTAAAAGTTTCATTTAAATCTTGTTCAATGTTTCTTTGACTTATTATCTTTTGAATGAGACCTAGGGTTTTGAAATCGGACGCAAATTGGCGATGATATGGGCCTAAAAAAATGACATGTTTTTGAGTGGGTCACCCCAAACTTTTGATCGGGAAAGTACATATAAACAAACAAATAGACAAACATACAAACATATAAACATACAAGCATACATACATCGACTTTTGTATGTATTGATTAACAACTCTGCGGAAGAAATGAACTGTAAATTATTAACCATAGTCAAGATTCCAGGGAAATATTTTTTTTTTCGCATTGGAAATGAAGCTCACAGATCGTGACAATATGCATTCTTTGCAGCATCGTTTACGCCACCTAGAGAACCTATGAGCAAGGTATGGGTGTGGAGAACATCTTCTCTGAAGAAAGTATTCTAAAATTTTGCATAATTCAGGAGATATTCACATCAAAAGGACTGTCCTATTTATAGGACGCTGGGCGTTCGGGGCATCTGTCCTATAAATAGGACGCTGGGCGAATATGGGTTAAAGCAGGTAATAGGTAATATTTTTGCTCTTCTGGTCATAGTTGCTACAAGCAATGGTGAGGACAGGAACCTTATTTGTTTCAAATTAGGCTGATACAAATTTTATTTTGACTTTTTGTCTCTCCCCCCCTTCAAAAATTTCCGGCTGGATTTAGCATTTTGAGGGGGCAGATAAAAAAATATTTATCAAAATTTCGGGTCTTGCTCAAAATTCTTTAACAAATCCGATGAGTTTTTAATATTTTTCAAATTAAATGCTTTATTATTTTTATCCCCCCCCCTCGACCTGCCAAAGAGTGGTGGGACAAAAAGTTACATAAATATTTGTAACGGCCTTACAATCACTACTCGTTAAAATGAGACGAAATTCCAATGAAATGGCGTGCGTGTCAGCTGAAATTAACTCACGACACATACACTCCCGTGCAAAAGTTTGGGGTCACCCCCTCAAAAACATGGAAATGTTTTTCGGTCATATCTAAATCATCTTTCATTTAATCCACTCGTTCTTAGGATCTATCGAAAGATAAAGAGTTAGATTTGATTCGTAGGTACTTTTCACAAATTCCATATGAAATTTTTAGTACAAAAAGTTTACCTAAACTTACATGTTTTTCCTAAATCTGTACGAAAAATTGTTTTCTGTGTAATTCAAAATTGGGTCGTCCAAATTTTGAAATTAAAGTTGCATTAGTTGCTATTTCTATCCTCTTTGAGAGCCATTCATTAGATTTTAGCGAAAAAATTCATAACATAATTTAAATTATCGAGTTAGGTTTACAAGTCATCGTGCAAAAGTTTGGGGTCACCTTCCAAATGAAGTCTGAGTCAGTTTTTTATTCCAATCGTCATTTTTTTTGGCGCAACTCCAATTCCTTCTATGACAGTTGAATGGCAAGATACTGAAATGGCTATGAAATGTTCATAAATTAAGTTCTAGACTAAGTGAAGGTAGAAAATAGTATGTATATAAAACCCATAATAAATCAGCTAAGTTCGTTATATAAAGTGCGAAAGAGGATAGAAGTGAGATAAAAATGACTAATTCGTGAATTCTACCCTAAATAACTGTAAGTGTTAAAACCA
The DNA here is from genome assembly GCF_035046485.1 of Aedes albopictus. Lineage (NCBI taxonomy): Eukaryota > Metazoa > Arthropoda > Insecta > Diptera > Culicidae > Aedes > Aedes albopictus. The sequence continues at coordinate 120,482,770 of NC_085138.1, forward strand.
CAAATACTCAATTTTCCCAAAAATCATCACAATGAATGTCGTTTCTCCGAATGTACTATTAAATTCGAGATTAAGTGTTTTGGTGCAAAGCAAAGGGATAACTTTTTGATGAAAATGCCATTTAAATTAAAATATGTAACATCTCTTAAACTTATGGATTTTGAGGTAATAGTATGTTTGTGGTTATAACACCCACAGTTATTAGGTACAATTCACGAATCAGTCATTTTTATCTAACTTTCATCCTCTTTGGCACTTTATATAACGTACACTAAATCCTTTTATGCAATTGAGTATCATAATTTACATTTTATATAACTCATTTTGATATCATAATGGTTAATTTTTTCGAACGGGCTCATTATGCAACTGAAATGAGTTGCATAATGAAAAATAGTTCTATAATGTTCATAATGCAACTCATTTGAACATTATGCAACTCAAATGGGTTGCATTATGAAAAAATCATTGCATAAAATTTTGTATGGAACTCGTTGCAAAACTCGATTTTTTCAGCACTCTTCGTATTTATCCAACTCGGCAAGCCTCGTTGGATAAATGTACGACTCGTGCTGAAAAAATCAACTTTTTGCAACTCGTTACATAAATAACTATTTTTACACGACTTTTTTTACGCGATTTTATTTTGCACGATTTTTTTACGCGATTTTCTCGAAGTTACGCGACTTTTTTTACGCGATTTTGGTTATTTGCGGAGGGCAAATCGCGTAAAAAAAGATTTCCCTTTGATTTTTTTACGCGATTTCACGAAGTTACGCGAACTTTTTTACACGATCTTTTTTTGCGCGTAAAAAAAGGATTTAGTGTACTTAGCTGATTTAGTATGGAATTTTTATAGCATTTTCTACCTCAACTTAGTCGAGAACTTAATTTATGAACATTTCATAACCATTTCTGTGTCTTGCCATTCAACTATCAAAGAAAGAATTGAAGTGGCACCAAAAAGAAATGACGATTCGAACAAAAATCCGACTCAGACTTCATTTGGAAGGTGACCCCAAACTTTTGCACGGTGCCTTGTAATCCTAACTCGATAATTTAAATTATGCTATGAATTTTTCCGTTAAAATCTAGTGAATGGCTATCAAAGAGGATAGAAATAGGGTTTTAATGCAACTTTAATTTTAAAATTTGGTCGACCGAATTTTGAATTACACGGAAAACAATTTTTCGTACAGATTTAGGAAAAATATGTAAGTTTAGGTAAACTTTTTATACTGAAAATGTCATAGAAAAATTGTGAAAAGTACCTACGAATCAAATCTAACTCTTTATCTTTCGATAGAGTCTGAGAACGACTGCATTAAATGAAAGATGACTGAGATATAACCTAAAACAATTCCATGTTTTTGAGGGGGTGACCCCAAACTTTTGCACGGGAGTGTAAGCGATCAGCAAATAAGAATAAAGGACATTTAATTTCAAAACATATGCTGTATTTGACCAATGTTAGATGGCCTTTCAATAAATGAATTTACTTTGAAAATCCTGATGACAGATGTGAAAACAATTCAATTTGATGTTGTATGAGAACTTTTTGGACACGGTGTATATTTCCTCTACGTGTGACGATATGCTCATTTGCATAGGTTGCTTAATCATTGTGTCTTAGGAGAGAAACATTCTGGAAAGCCGAAGTAACATCTCTTTGGTGACGGTTTTTCATAGTTAAGGAGTTTTTTCAGTCTCAATTTAATTCAAATGTCAAGTAAATATCAATATGTAGAGAGTCAACTGTACTTGCAGAAAATGGCTTGAGGGATCCGCTTAGGAACAGGAAGCCATCATTTCCACTATTCACTGTTCCATTCAAACTCAAGCACACATTTGTAAACACTTTTAAAGACCTACACTCTACAACTCAGCATAACAAACTTGGCAAGGTGTGTTACCCCGAGAGACTAAGAACTGAATAAAAAAAAAGAAAGTTCACATCTCCATGGTTTCGCATTGTTGCCCCGAGGCTGACATGTGCAAACGATGTTGAATAAGTTTGTTATCACAAGTTCTGGAGCGGTTAATATTTCCCCCCATCTGTTTCTCTCTGACACTCCATTCCTCTCCACTAGACTGCCTGAAGAACGCGCAGTAGCACGTGAAATAGACATCAATCATCTGTCCCAGTTCACTGCTGTTTACTTTCCGATTGATGGGCTCTGCCGCTCTGATCCGAAAGGATACCGGGAGGTGTTTATTCAGCGCCCAGGTTTCATGTTTCACTAGTTGAGTAAATCAGTGAAATTATGTTGGAGACGTCGTAATTGAATATTGTGGAATCCGCACAAAGCACACGTATTTGACTATCATAATGAGATGAGATCTAAACAACTTATCCCTCATCGGATAAAGTTTCTTCCCCGTTACTGACGCGTTGATAATCAACCGCCTTTGGTCCCACATATTTCTCTGATCTGCTCTTCCCGGAAGAGAAATCACGTCGTTCCCTATCGGCCTTTCAATCGCAGCCGTCACTCCTTTAGCAAATCACACGATGAAACCGGTGGGATTATGACCTCTTATCAGAAGAACATCCAACTTGATAGGTACCTAGATACGAGGGCACATTCTCGCTCTGCCGATAGATGAAGATGTGCCACTAAAAGGTAGAGCTGTACCTGTACGTCGTCGTTCCTTGATATGGTGAATGCTAAATCTAAGCCAAACGAAACCACCTGTCACGCCCGGTGTGCTGACGAGTGATGTAGATAGTGTTTAGAGGGGAAATAGACATAACGAATCAACCAGATGAAATGTAATGGTGATGGGATACGCGTATGGTTTAAGATGATGATCCATAACCCGTTCCAAAATTTGGCCACCCAACTACAGGGGATACTCAAAATAACTGTGACAGGTATAATTTTCACTTATCAAAAAATGTTCAACTAGCTGTAACCTTTCGAAAAGGGCATCAAATATTCTCAAATTTTTACTGTAAGCTCATCAACTAGATGTGTATCGTATCAGTGGTTCAAATTTGGAAAAGATCAAGCTATTCTACACGAAGTTAGATAGATTCTAGAAAAGGTATAATTATCCGATAACCAACTTTGAGCTGTTATATCTCCGGGTTCAACAAACCGAGTGCAATGAAATTTTGATCAATGACGACTAATATAATGAGCTATTAAAAACGTTTGACTAAACTTGAAATTCTTTTAACGAAAGTAAATTATAACGATTAGATTATTTTTCTAATTCAACACCAATTTATCCAAAACTTTATCATCGTTTCAAAATTCGAGATAGTAATTATAGTTCACTTAAATTCTCTCCAATTGACTTGAATATATTTACGTTATTTATGTTTATGGTAAAGGTTGGGTATGCTGTGCAATTCAGATCCCATTATGACCCACTAGCCGGGCTCAACAGCCGGAGAACGATTTTCACAAAATCCGGTCAATTTGTGTGCTTTGCGGACGACATGGACATTATTACAAGAACATTTGGAACGGTGGCAGAGCTGTACCCCCACCTGAAACGCGAAGCAGCAAAGGTCGGACTGGTGGTAAATGCCTCAAAAACAAAGTACATGCTGGTAGGCGGAACCAAACACGACCGGATCCGTCTGGGTAGTAATGTTACGATAGACGGGGGTACTTTCGAGGTGGTGGAAGAATTCGTCTACCTCGGATCCTTACTGACGGCTGACAACAACGTGAGCCATGAAATTCGGAGGCGCATCATCAGTGGAAGTCGGGCCTACTACGGGCTCCAGAAGAAACTGCGTTCGAAAAAGATTCACCCACGCACCAAATGCACCATTTACAAAACGCTAATAAGACCGGTGGTCCTCTACGGGCACGAGACATAGGCCATGCTCGAGGAGGACCTGCAAGCACTCGGAGTTTTCGAGCGACGCGTGCTAAGGACGATCTTCGGTGGTGTGTGGCGGATAAGGATGAACCACGAGCTCGCTGCATGTACGGCAAACCCAGCATCCAGAAGGTGGCCAAATCCGGAAGGATACGGTGGGCAGGGCATGTTGCAAGAATGCCGGACAACAACCCTGCAAAGCTGGTGTTTGCAACTGATCCGGTTGGCACAAGAAGGCGTGGAGCGCAGAGAGCACGATGTGCGGACCAGGTGGAGCGAGACCTGGCGAGCATTGGGTGCGACCGAGGATGAAGAGCGGCAGCCACAAACCGAGTATTGTGGCGTACTATTGTTGATTATGTCTTGTCTCAATGATGTTGAACAAATAAATGTATGTAATGTATGTATGTGATCCACTAGCTTCTACCCAGCAACTCCTATCCCTAAGTACCACTAGGAGTGCCGCCGGAAACTATGAGCAACCTTAGGGAAGATCGGCTAACCAACCCCGGTGGGAACTTTGGCCGTAGACTGACAGGGAGGGAAGGGGGGGGGGTGTTTCTGCAAACCTGAGCGTTTGTTCTCCAGGAGGAGCGGCTCACAACAGCGTCTGATCCTCATGTTAGAGACGGGTGATCAACATCCGAGTGCCAGGGAAGGACTCTAAGCTCAAATGTGCACTATGGTCCTCCGGAAAGTAGTGAGTTGGTGTCAGGCCCTACGAGCCAGCCGTAAAAAAACATTGTAACGGAAAATCAGCAACAGACAATACGAACCAAGATCAACGGCAACGACCCCAGCGAACAATAGGGACTTGCGATTGGAAACTCGATACGTGGAACTGCCGATCTTTCAACTTCATTGGGAGCACCCGCATACGCGCCGATCTACTGAAGGACCGCGGGTTCGGCATCATAGCGCTGCAGGAGGTGTGTTGGACAGGATCCATGGTGCGAACGTTTAGGGGTAATCATACCATCTACCAGAGCTGCGACAACACACGCGAGCTGGGAACAGCTTTCATCGTGATGGGTGATATGCAGAGGCGGGTGATCGGTTGGTGGCCGATCGACGAAAGAATGTGCAGGTTGAGGATCAAGAGCTGATTCTTCAACTTCAGCATAATAAATGTGCACATCCCACACTCCGGAAGCACTGATGATGACAAGGACCTATTTTACGCGTAGCTCGAACGCGAGTACGATCGCCGCCCAAGCCACGACGTCAAGATCATCAAAGGTGATTTAAACGCTCAGGTAGGCCAGGAGGAGGAGTTCAGACCGACGATTGGTAAGTTCAGCGCCCACCAGCAGACGAACGAAAACGGCCTACAACTCATTGATTTCACCATCTCCAAAAATATGGGCATACGTAGCACCTTTTTCCAATACAGCCTGCCTTATCGTTACACCTGGAGATCACCACAGCAGACGGAATCTCAAATCGACCACGTTCTGATTGACGGACGGCACTTCTCCGACATTATCGACATCAGGACCTATCGTGGCGTCAACATCAACGTCGACCACTATCTGGTGATGGTCAAACTGCGCCCAAAACTCTCCGTCATCAACAATGTACGGTACCGCTGACCGCCACGGTACAACCTAGAGAGACTGAAACAACCGGATGTCGCCTCAGCAGACGCACAGAATCTCGAGGCTGCGTTGTCAGACGAGGGCGACCTCGATGTTGCCCCTCTAGAGGACTGCTGGAGTACAGTGATAGCAGTTATCAACGACGTTCGACAAAGAGTACATAACGGTTTTGGAGGAGAAGAACGCAGCGAGGGCGGTAATGCTGCAGCAAGGGACCCGACAGAACGTGGAACGTTACAAACAGAAGCAGAAACAGCAGACCCGCCTCTTTCGGGAGAAAAAGCGCCGCCTGGAAGAAGTGAAGCGTGAAGAAATGTAACTGCTGTGCTGTTCCCAAGAAACACGGAAGTTCTATCAGAAGCTCAACGCATCCCGCAACGACTTCGTGCCGCGAGCCGAAATATGCAGGGATAAAGACGGAGGCCTCTTGACGGACGGACGCCCGGTGAGGTGATCGAAAGGTGGAAGCAGCACTTCGATCAGCACCTGAATGCCGTGGAGAACGTAGGCACGGGAGACCTCGATAATGGAGGAAACGACGACGCCAATGCAGCGGAGGACGGAAATGAACCAACTTCCACGCTGAGGGAAGTTAAGGATGCCATTCATCAGCTCAAAACCCACAAAGCAGCTGATAGGGATGGTATCGCAGCTTAACTCATCAAGATGGACTTAGAAAAGTTGGCCACCTGTCTGCATCGGCTTATAGTCAGGATCTGGGAAACCGAACAGCTACTGGAGGAGTGGAAGGAAGTGGTAATCTGCTCCATTCACAAGAAAGGCGACCATTTGGAATGTGAGAACTTCAGGGCGACCACAATTTTGAATGCTGCCTACAAAGTGCTATCCCAGATCATCTTCCGTCGTGTGTCACCTAAAACGAATGAGTTCGTGGGGAGTTACCAAGCCGGCTTCATCGAAGGCCGGTCGACAACGGACCAGAACTTCAACGTACGGCAAATCCTCCAGGAATGCCGTGAATACCAGGTTCCAACGCATCACCTGTTCATCGACTTCAAAGCGGCATACGACAGTATCGACCGCGCAGAGCTATGGAGAATCATGGACGAAAACGGCTTTCCTGGGAAGCTGCCCAGACTGATTAAAGCAATGATGGACGGTGTGCAGAACTGTGTAAAGGTTTCGGGTGAATTATCCAGTTCATTCGAATCTCGCCGGGGACTGCGACAAGGTGACGGACTCTCAGGCCTACTCTTCAACAAAGCTCTGGAAGGTGTGATGCGACGAGCCGGCTCAACAGCCGGGGAACGATTTTTACAAAATCCGGTCAATTTGTGTGCTTTGCGGATGACATGGACATTATCGCCAGAAAATTTGGAACGGTTGCAGAGCTGTACACCCGCCTGTAACGTGAAGCAGAAAAGGTCGGACTGGTGGTGGATGCCTCAAAAACAAAGTACATGCTGATAGGCGGAACCGAACAAGACCGGATCCGTCTGGGTAGTAATGTTACGATAGACGGGGGTACTTTCGAGATGGTGGAGGAATTCGTCTACCTCGAATACTTAATGACGGCTGACAATAACGTGAGTTGTAAAATTCGGAGGCGCATCATCAGCGGAAGTCGGGCCTACTACGTACTTCAGAAGAAGCTGCGGTCCAAAAAGATTCACCCACGCACCAAGTGCATCATGTACGAAACGCTAATAAGACCGGTGGTCCTCTATGGACACAAGACATGGACCATGCTCGAGGAGGACCTGCAAGCACTCGGAGTTTTCGAGTGACGCGTGCTAAGGACGATCTTAGGTGGTGTCACACCACTGGTGTGCAGGAAAACGATATGCGATGGAGAAGAATGAACGACGAGTTCATTGCTCTGTACGGACATCCCAACATGCAGAAGGTGACCAAAGCCGGAAGGATACGATGGGCAGGGCATGTTGCAAGAATGCTGGACAGCAACCATGCAACCATGTTATCCTTATTATAATGTTGTGAAAATAAATGTATTTCCATGTTTTTGCCTTTCTCGTACACTAAGTGTACTGGAAAGGCTATATGTTCACTCCAAAAATGACTTTTTGATAGAAGGCCCGGAGTGTCGACTCACATATACCAATCAACTCAGCTCGACGAATTGAGGTGATGTCTGTGTGTATGTATGTGTGTGTGTATGTGTGTGTGTATGTGTGTGTGTATGTGTACAAAAAAACTCACATCACTTTTTGGCAGTAAACCTCAACCGATTTTAATGACCAACGGGTCATTCGACGCGGAATCTGGTCCCATTGTTTCCTATTGAAAATGGTTCGGATCGGTCCAGCCATTCCGGAGTTATGGCCATTTAGGTGTTCCGGACCAGTACCCTTGGAAGGGGCCATACATAAAAATGTAACAAACACATACATGCGACACATCAAACTGTGGCATTTCGGATAACCTGATGAACGTTTAGCAGGAAAACAGTCTCAGACCATATCTGAACCGGTAGTGTTCCGGAACCGGTTCCGGATGTCCCGCCGGAAGTGGCCAAATATAAAAGTGAACTAAAGCCATGCATGCGATACATCAAATTGCGGCAATTTCGATAACCTGATGAACAGTTAGCAAGAAAACAGTCTCAGACCATATCTGAACCGGTAGTGTTCCGGAACCGGTTCCGGATGTCCCGCCGGAAGTGGCCAAATATAAAAGTGAACCAAATCCATGCATGCGACATATCAAAGCGCGACTTTTTTATAACCCAATGACAGGTTGGCATTAAAAAAGACTCAGACCATATCTGAACTGGTAGAGTTTCGGAACCGGTTCCGGATGACCCGCTGGGAGTGGTCAAATAAAAAAGTGATCCAAACCCATGCATGCGATACATCAAACTGCGGCAATTTCGATAACCTGATGAACAGTTAGCAATAAAACAGTCCCAGACCATATCTGAACCGGTTTTGTTCCGGAACCGGCTCCGGGTGTCTTGCCGAAAGTGGCAAAATATTAAAGTGAACCAAATCCACGCATGTGACATATCAAAGCGCGGCTTTTGTGATAATGAAAGGTTGGCATAAAATAGACTCAGACCATATCTGAGCCAGTAGTGTTGCGGAACCGGTTCCGGGAGTTCCGCCGGAAGTGGCCGTATATAAAATTTGACATAGTTTTTACATGCGGCACATCAAATCACAGATTTTCCGACAATTTGATGACCTTTTATGCTAAGACCACATTATGGACTGTCAGTAGTTCCGGAACTAGTTCCGGGTTTCCCTCCGAAAGCGGCTGAATATAAAATTGTACCAAACCCATGCATGCGACATAGCAAAGCGCGGCTTTTTTGATAACCTAACAAACGTTTGCAAGCAAATAGGCTCAGATAATTTAAGAGATTATCAGTAGTGTTCCGCAACCGGTTCCGAGCCGAAAGTGAAAGCAAACCCGTGCATGCGATTGAGGTATCACGGCTATTTAGGTAACATGATGAACAGTTGCAGAAAAATAGACGCAAGCCATATCAGTGTGTTATGGAACCGATTCCGGTTGTCCCGCCAGAAATGGTCAAATGTAAAAGAGAACCAATAAATGTAACATATCAATGACTTATTCAGTAACATGATAAACGATAGCCAACAAATAATCTCAGACCATATTTGGGAGAACCGGTAGTGTTCCAGAACTAGGGACGAGACGAGTAGCCCACCGGAAGTGGTAAAATATAGAAGGGAACTGAACCATAGCGGCGTTTTTTTATAATCTGATGTAAGGCCAACAAGAAAATAGTCTCAGGCCACATCTAGAACTTGTAATAATATTTCGGAATCGGTTGCGGGTGTTCCTTCGGAAGTGATTTAATAGAAGTCTCCAGTTAGCCTAGTGGTTAAGGCTTTGACTCCCTGAGCATAGTGTATCATTGTACTTGCCTCACAATATACAAGTTCATGCAATGGCAGGCAAAGAAAGCCCTACAATTAATAACTGTGGAAAAGCGCTCAAAGAACACTAAGTTGAAGCGAGGCAAGCCAAGTCCCAGTGGGGACGTCGACCAAAATCATGCATGCGATACATAAAATCGTGGTTTTTCAAAAAATTGTTGAACTGTTGCAAGAAAATAGCATCAGATCACATTAACTTTCAGCTTTTTAGTTAACTCGATGAACAGTTAACAAGAACATAATCTCAGACCACATTTGAGACAACCAGAATTGGTTCCAGGTGTCCCACCGGAAGTGCTCAAACGTAAAATTTAACAAAACCCATGCAAGCTGCACATCAAATAGCGGAATTATAAAAGTGAACAAAATAAATGTCAAAGCGATAAATCAAATCGTGGCTTTTTTGATAGCCTGTAAACGTTGGGTAAGATTATAAGTGAAGAAATGGTCAAAGTCTTCAATATGCAAGAGAACAAAATCGTGACCAAAGTGATATCTTCAAATCACACCATTTCAGATTCCAGCGGTGTAAATGCATAGTATAATGGATCAACGTTTTATGGAAAAATTAAAATCTAATCGCATCAACACCTTATCAATTTTCAATCTTCAATCTACTTTTGCTTCTAAAATTACTGCTCACAATTTGGGTGCGGTTAGTTGAGCCCTCGCTCTTCTCATTGCGATTGAAATTTGAATGGAAATTTTTACATTTTCTGCATTTTTCTCGTCAGAAGATCACATTTTACATGAATCGTGTTACATTTGGTAATAAAATATAGCCTAAAGTGTACTGAAATAAACAATGGCGAAGATCACAAAGTGATCTACGATTGTGAATAGAGTTGACCTTCTTCATGCATTAGCTGACGCTCACCCCGCTGCCGTAGTGCATGGAATGGAGTCATAATGACCCCAATCAGAGATGCCAGATTATTTTTATCAAAAATCTGTATCATTACATATTTTTCTGTATCGCCGTATTTGAGAGTATAGCAGACACCGAGAGTCCTAGATTTCAATAGGAACTAACAAAAATGTACTACTTTCTGACAGTTTAAAACTTTTGCAGGTATTTATTTTTCTAAAACATTTGTGAAAACGTACAAATTTTCATAAAATCTTCAAAATTTAAGCAACAATTTATAAAGTTTTCAATAAATTTATTGCAAAAAGCTTCAAATTTCATGCTTTCTGGAGAAATCTGTATAACATTTCAAATTTCTGTATTTTTCTGTACTCTATATCTTGTCTGTATAGAAGGTCAAAAATCTGTATGATACAGAAAAATCTGTATATCTGGCATCTCTGACCCCAATATACGACCAGGGTTAAGGTGGTCAAGCAGTCAACTGAGATGTCTGATATTTTTCAGCTCTGCTTTGATCTTGAACATTACATCGGCATATGTACCATGAATAAGTTTCCAAAATCGATCATGGATTTGTTAAAATTGTTGTTTTTCTATATAAAGTATTATCAGGATTCAGGAACATTTTGGCTAACGTCGACAGAAAGTTCATGAGTACATATTCGACGAGAAAGGCACTATCACCACTAGGTGGATAAATCTGGGTTTTTTTTTAATAATAACAGTCACTTCTGGAATCATGACGTCAGGTTTCCATGCGGACTTACTGAAAACAAATGCTTTCGATACAAGAAAAAATCGTTAGATTATCTACCAAACAATGAAATAGGAGCATTCTAGAGCACTGTTTCCTACTCTATTTCACATCGTAAGCAGCGATACTGACGGTTTCCGCCAGGAAAACTCCGTGCGGCAGTTGGTAAGCGTAATATTGATTTTTTATTGCACTCAACCTGTCTTGTCACTTATCGACACTTCCATCACTAATGCTGCTTCACGATACCTGCTACCATCGAACTTCACCTGCCAACCAGGTGTATGTGTGTGAACCGTAGGATGTTGACTGGCAGTGAATTACATTTTTCATTCAATGTAAACAGCCGGTGCACGAGATTTTTCCCACTCCCTTGGCCGAGTAAGAATGAAGTGCACAAACATTCCCTTCACCGTTGTTGCATTGCACTGATCGCCAAGGGAGAGCCCATTTCCATACTTGACGGACGGACAAGTCCAGACAGACAGACAGCCTCACACCCTAGAGAGGGGCTCGTCGTCGTCGAAGAAATGCATCAGACTAACAGCATCACCACACCGTCATCACCGTGATGAGCGAGCACACATTCCACCAATTGGTAAACCACATGTTCAGCCCCGGGACGGGAATGAGCACCATGGGGCGGAATCTATTCATTCAAATGGAGCCGGAAAAGCAAACCGCAGAACTAGAGAGTGTGGCTGTGTGTGTGTGTATGTGCTTGTGGTGCATCACTTGTAACGTGCCGAACGTGCAAGACACTTCAATTTCCGTTTGGGGTTTTCTACTTTTCCAGATGAGTTTGTTTTTAATTTTCCATACCGACACACTCGCAATCTGGTGCACACGGCTAGGAGGGTCATGTTTGAGGTGATAGGGACTGATCACAGCTGCTCCCTTTTGTGCAGATAACTTCCCTGTGGTCATGCAGTTAAACTGTACCAACCCCCATCATGGGTTTGAACTACTGGGTCATGGAACTTACGTCTCAAGCAAGATGGGTTTAAAGGGGATGACAAATTTTGGACGCCTTCAAGGAATAATGTTTGGAAAACGATTTTACTTTCTCAGTTCAGTCCAGAGGTGGAGAACAAGGGGTCCATTAATTTGAACCAACCAAGTGGCTTACATTCTTTTATATCATTTTGTAACGAATAAGCTTAAACACTACGGCCCAGTTCAAGTGGTTTTGTTTAAATTTGATCCGTTTATTATTATTTTTTTTTTTTTTTGAACGAGATTTTGGTGTCCTACGTATGTGATTTGGGTCTCCAGTTAGCCTAGTGATAAGGCCAATGGCAGGCAAAGAAAGCCCTTTGCCTTTAATAACTGTGGCAGTGCTCATAGAACACTAAGTTGAAGAGAGGCCGGCCAAGCTGCAGCGGGAACGTAGAGCCATGAAGAAGAAGAAGAAGAAGAATGTGTTATTAAAATGCGAGTATGCTACTGTCAACACTAGTAGGTAAGGTAGAACGAAACAAATACGAAATTTGAAATGGGTGTGTCCCATGGTATGTATGTCCACTTTTATCTATGTCAATCAATTATTCCATTACAAAATTCCTCAAACACGGAATGCTCTCCCACGTATGTATAAAATGCGTACCTAAAAACTGATACTTTTTATTTCTCTTGCCACCCCATTTGTTAAATCTAATCCAATCAGTTCGCGTTCCGATTCTAAAAAATGTAGAGTGCCGTACTACCCGCAATCACATAACTGCCCAATATGAAAAGCAAAGATGGAATACGATTACAGGCAGTATAGGTCAGTGAAATTGAAATGACATACACCTACCTTTTGCATTCACAAACCAATTTGATTTTTTTTGCAATTGTCATTCATCAAAATAGATTGTGCAGTTCATTGTCGTACACTAGCGGTAACGAAAAAAATGCGAATGAAAAAGTATAAAAGTTCAGTTACCAACCTACAAGGTAGGACGAAATCAAAAATTACATCATGATATTTTTTTCAAACCAAAGTTGTTCTGATGAGGCTGCCGGAGTTGAGTGAATGTGATGTGAGCTTGTAAAAATAAATTTGGTACCAACATTTCAAAAGGGTGTAACTGCTGTTTGACAAATAATCTCCTTACAAGACAGGATCATATGTTATCCTTTCCACGTGTTTTATATCCACTCATAGACAAGAAAATTGCTGCTCTGCTCATCGTGCTCTCTGCGCTCCACGCCTCCTTGGACCAATCGGATCAGTCGCGAACACTAACTTTGCAGGGATGTTGTCTGGCATTCTGGCTCACCGAATCCTCCCGGCTTTGGCCACCTTCTGAATGCTGGATTCACCGTAAAGTGTAGCGAGCTCGTGGTACAGTTCCACCACCGTTCTGGCGATAATGTAAACATCGTCTGCAAAGCACACAAATTGACAGGATTTTGTGAAAATCATACCCCGGCTGTTGAGCCCGGATCGTTGCATTACACCTTCCAGGGCGATGTTGAAGAGTAGACATGAGAGTCTGCCACCTTGTCGCAGTCCCCGGTGAGATTCGAATGAATTGGATAGTTTACCCAAAACTCTTACGCAGTGTTACACACTCCATCGTTGCTTTAATCAGTCTTTTCAGGAAAACCGTTTTCGTCCATGGTTTTCCATAGTCTTGTACGGTCAATGCTACCGTATGCCGCTTTAAAGTCGATGGACAGGCGATACGTTGGGACTTATGGTATTCACTGCATTTCTGGAGGATTTGCCATACGGTGAAGATCAGGTCCGTTGTCGACCGGCCGTCGATGAAGCCAGCTTGATTACTTCACACGAACTCATTTGTTTTAGGTAACAGACGATGGAAGATTACCTGGGGTAGCACTTTGTAGGCAGCTTTCAAAATAGTGATCGCTCTGAAGGTCGCGCATTCCAAATGATTACCTTTCTTGTGAATGGGACAGACTACCCCTTCCTTCCATTTCTCCGATAGCTGTTCGGTTTCCCAGATCCTATCAACTATCAACCGGTGCAGACAGGTGGCCAACTTTCCTGAGCCTACCTTGATGAGTTCAGCTGCTTTGTTGGTTTTGAGCTGGTGAATGGCATCCTTAACTTCCCTCAGCGTGGGAGTCGACTCATTTCCCGTGCTTACTTCCTCCACGACATTCAGGTACTCGTCGAAGTACTGCTTCCATCTTTCGTTCGCCTCACGTCCGTCCGCCAAGAGGCCTTCGTCCTTATCCCTGCATATTTCGGCTCGCAGTACGTAGCCGTTGCGGGATGCGTTGAGCTTCTTGTAGAACTTCCGTGTTTCATGGGAATGACACATCAATTCCGTTTCATCGCCATCCGCTTCTTCCAGGCGACGCTTTTCCCCCCGTAAAAGGCGGATCTGCTGCTTTCGCTACTGTGTGTAATGTTCCACGTTCTGCCGGGTTCCTTGCTGCAGCATTACCGCCCGTGCTGCGTTCTTCTCCTCCAAAATCGCTCTACATTCCCCGTCGAACCATTCGTTTCGTCGACTCCTTTCCACGTACCCGATAGTGCTTTCGGATGCGTCGTTGATGGCTGCTATTACTGTTCTCAAGCAGTCCTCTAGAGGGGCAACATCGAGCTCGCCCTAAGTCTGGCAATGCTGCCTCGGGAATCCTCGCGTATGCTGATGCGACATTCGGTTGCTTCAGTCACTCAAGGTTGTACCGTAGTGATCACCGGTACCATACATTATTGATGACGGAAAGTTTTGGACGCAGTTTGACCATCACCAGGTAGTGGTCGAAGTCGATGTAAGCGCCACGATTGGTCCCAACGTCGATAATGTCGGATAATTGCCGTCCGTCAACCAGAACGTGATCGATTTGCGATTCCGTTTGCTGTGGTGATCTCCAGGTGTAACGATAAGGAAGGCTGTGTTGAAAAACGGTGCTAAGTATGGCCATGATTTTGGAGTCAGCGAAATCAATGAGTCGTGGGACGTTTTCGTTCGTCTGCTGGTGGGCGCTGAACTTTTCAATGGTCGGTCTAAACTCCTCCTTCTGACCTACATGAGCGTTTAAATCTCATATGATGATCTTGACGTCATGGCTTGGGCAGCGGCCGTACTCGCCTTCGAGCTGCGCGTAAAATGCATCCTGGTCATCATCAGTGCTTCCGGAGTGTGGGCTGTGCACATTTATTATGCTGAAATTGAAGAATCGGCCCTTGATCCTCAACCTGCACATTCTTTCGTCGATCGGCCACCAACCGATCACCCGCCTCTGCATATCACCCATCACGATGAAAGCTGTTCCCAGCTCGTGTGTGTTGCCGCAGCTCTGGTAGATGGTATGATTACCTCTAAACGTTCTCACCACGGATCCTGTCCAACACACCTACTGCAGCGCTACGATGCCCTACCCGCGGTCCTTCAGTAGATCGGCGAGTATGCGGGTGCTCCCAATGAAGTTGAGAGATCGGCAGTTCCACGTACCGAGTTTCCAATCGCAAGTCCTTTTTGTTCGCTGGGGTCGTTGTCGTTGGTCTCGGTTCGTAATTCTGTGGCTGATTTTCCGTTACAATGGTTTTTTTTACGGCTGGCTCGTAGGGCCTGACACCAACCCCCTACTTTCCGGAGGACCATAGTGCACAGTTGAGCTTAGAGTCCTTCCCTGGCACTCGGACGTTGATCAGCAGCCCCTAACATGGGGATCAAACGCTGTTGTGAGCCGCTCCTCCTGGAGAACAGACGCTCAGGTTTGCAGAAACATACACCACCCCACCTTCCCTGTCAGCCTACGACCAACGGTTCCCACCGGGGTTGGTTACCCGATCTTCCCTAAGGTTGCTCGTAGTTTTGGCCGGTACCACGAGGAGGTAGGGATAGGAGTTGCTGAGCAGAGGCTAGTGGATCACAATGGGATCTGTATTGCGCAGCATCCCGAGCAGAAAAGAATAGCAACAAAATAACATATCGAGGTATTAATCTTAAATAACATTATACCTCGATATGCTCTTCATTAGGTGGACACAAGAGGCAAAATATCAAAAATGCATACCATAATTTTGTATAAATAACACCTGAAAAATAACAAGACTTGTAATGAATGCATACCATAAATTTTAAGTGCTCTATTTGTTATCCAGAAGGTATGAAATAACAAAGTAATAAAATTTCTTGCTATGGAATTGAACATTTTTCAATAGCTCCATGATGTAATAACAAATCTTGTTCTTTAGTTATTTTCCCAGCTAAATCAACAATACCACATCACTACCTAACATTGCTCAAATACCTCCGATTGTTATTGTGGTGTTCTCATAACATTGCGTAGAATAATATAGCAATACTAATTTAAGATATTAAAGCAGAGGTTGCTCTTTGCAGGGTATTTGTAAGGTATGCCCTTCTGCTCGGGATGCCCAGCCTACTACTCAGTCTTACTGAGTTAGGCCCAGCCTACAGAACTTACTCCTACGCCCAGAGAAATAGCTACCGTAATTGACCCCGGATTACGGATTGATCACTTTAAAACAACTTTTACGGATAACATCAGTTTCAATTCACATATTGTCAAAAGAATTTCTGTAAAACCAGTACCCAGTGGATCTCCATGGAACCATGTGACAGAATTTTGTTCAACAAATTTAAACTTTAAGTTAAATTACTCCAAAAATAAAAAAAAATGGAAATGCCACTTTGGGGCGAAATTGATCAGTATACAATTAAGCATCGGTTGGAAAGAAAAATTTCCTTCTCCGCATAATTTTGCTCTTCTAAAACGAAACGAATAACGCGTTTAAAATCTTACAACTAGTGAATTTAATACTTTAAATGCAGAATTAAATTTTGAAATTTCCCCTTAAACGCCTAAAGGTAGGTAATTTCATTTGAAATAAGTGATTTCTATCACAACTCAGGTGGAAATTCTTAGTTTTCCCTGACACTACTTACTTTGAAAAATCATAACTCAAGAACGAAGCATCGTAGAAACAAAGTTGTTTAATAAAAATAAGACCAAATTTTCTCAGGAAAAAAAGTGGAAAAAGTTTTCCACAAAATTTTCCACAGTTGAGAAAATTCAAAAAGAAAAACCGGAAAAACTATTCCCGAACTCGCGGAAAACTGTCAAAAAAATATTTTTGAGAAGGTAATTTCATAAGCTTTGATCGCTGAAATTTTTGAAATGGACTTTCTTGAGTTATGGTCATTTTTGTGAAAAATAATCATGTACGCATATCACATAACACAGCGTAATAAAAAATAATTTTTGGTCTGTCTCAAGAGCAAACTTATGTGTCTCTGACAGATTTCGGGTCGCTGAATCCAAATCCGGGCTCAGCTTTGCTCCAGCATTTCACAATTTTGAGCTATACCTCAATTTATAGGGCAAAATATGCAATTTTGGGCTTTTTTTACTGCAAGCCATTAGGTATGGAAATATTTTTTTAATCAATCAAAGGATAAATTGGTCAATTAACATCTAATTTAACGATTCATGCAAAATATTTCGTTTAACCAAATCAAATTTGATAGTTTTAAGCGGTTTATGTTAGGTACGATATTTCCAATTAAAGTCACCCTACAAAAGTTGCATGCAAGTTTAGGTACTGACATAAAATGCTTAAATCTATCAAATTTGATTTGCTTAAACGAAATATTTTGCATGAGTCATTAATTTAGATGTTAATTGACCAATTTATCCTTTGATTGCAATAAATTTCCATGCTTAAGGCAAAACTGGAAGCATTTCCTCATTTTATTGGTTTTTGGTTTTTTATAAAATAACAAAGCAATATTTTCAAAATCGGTTTTCGTGCACATGTAGAGTATGGATCAAGGTATCTCCTGTTTTTTTTTGTAGTGGAAAAAGTTTTCAATTTTTGCAGAAATCATTTTTTTTGTTAAATTTTATTCAAAAATGGTTTCTGCGAAAACGAAAAACATTTTCCACTACGAAAAAAAAATCAGGAGATACCTTAATCTATACTTTACATGTGCACGAAAACCGATTTTGAAAATATTGCTTCGTTATTTTATAAAAAATCAAAAACCAAAAAGTGAGGAAATGGATCCAGTTTCGCCTTAATGGCTTGCACTCAAAAAAGCCCAAAATCGCATATTTTGCCCTATAAATTGAGGTATAGTTCAAAATTGTAACGTGCTTGAACAAATCTGAGCCCGAATTCGGATTCAGCGGCCCAAAATCTCTCAGAGACACATACGTTTGCTCTTGAGACAAAAAAATGTTGCATTGTGTAATTGGCCATAACTCAACAACGAAAAACAAGTGCATTCCAAAAATTTCAGCCATCAAAACTTATGATATTACCTTCTTAAAAATATTTTTTGAAAATTTCTAGCGAGTTCGGGCATAGTTTTCCGGCTTTTCTTTATGAATTTCCTCAACGGTGGAAAATTTTGTGGAAAACTTTTTCCTCTTCATATTTTTTTTTGATTTCTGAGAAAATTGGCTTTCATTTCCTAAAAAACTTTGTTTCTACGATGATTCGTTCTTGAGTTATGATTTTTCAAAGAAAAGACTTTTATGGCATATTTGGACATTTTTCAACAAAATTGGCCATAACTCAAAAACGAAAAAAGTGCATTCCAAAAATTTCAGCGATTAAAGCTTATGGAATAACATTCTCGAACATATTTTTTTGATATTACGAGTTCGGGCATTGTTTTTCCGACTTTTCTTTACAAATTTTCTCACCTGTGAAAAATTTTGTGGAAAACTTTTTCCAGTTCTTTTTTTTTATTTCTATGAATATTTGCTTTTATTATCATTAAAAAACTTTGTTTCTATGATGCTTCGTTCTTGGGTTATGATTTTGCAAAGTAAGTAGAGTCAGGGGAAAACAAAGAACTTCCACCTGAGTTTTCCGGGAAAATAGGCTATCCTGATTTTTTTCTAAATTTTTTTGTTCATATATCCGTAAGCCCTGCCTGTGGAAAAAGTTTCATGAAAACCTGGGATCCTTCAGCCCAATCCCGTAAGGTAACAAAAAGAAATACCCTTTACAAAATCAATGCAGGGTTGTTACGGGAAAGGTGGATAAAAGATTCGCGTCAAATCCGCGCGGACAAAACATGAATTCTCGTCAAATCCTGAGCATGAGCATTGGTGACCGTACACTTCGTAGTTGCTACTCCGTGATTGACCTGAGCTAGCGAAATTGCACAGAGAATCAATTGGTTGGGGCTTGGGATTTGCCACCATCCTCAATGTACACGTTTCGAGAGCTCAAACTTTATTGGGTCAATAACGGCGCTGGCCACGTCCTTACGGTCTACCGGGGAAGGGAAGGAATGTTAGTTTGACAACTGTTGCTACTAGAGGTTGTATGTACTACTGGACCCTCCACAGTTGTCACGGGAAGGAGTTTTGTTAGTATGGAGGGATTGATAGTTACATAGATCAGGGATACACTTTGGTAAGCGATGCGATCCATGCAACCGTACAGTATACACACAAATGGGTCACCTCATAATTTGGAAGAATGGTGAGACCATGAAAATTTTAAATGAAAATTTATGAAATGAAAAATATATTGCGTCACCTCGCAATTGAGAGGACTGGTGAACCAATATGCTACTTGCCATGAAATCGATATATTGAAACAAAATATTGTGCCGACACTAACAGTGACGGGCCGCACAAACTTTGGCAAAATACTGACGTATAATTACGGATCAAATCAGTGTGGCCAGCACCGTAAGGTGTCGAACTGTACAAAAATGCAGTAGATTTTTTAACACAAATTTAATTGAAAAATTTGGCCGACACTTGAAGTGACGAACTTTGCAGTTGTTGTTGAGTAAATATCTGAAGGATGATTTTAAACTAACAGATAAATTTACGGCATCTTTCAAAGAAAAACAAGAGCTTGTTCACCGATCATCAATCATTCATTGGAGGACCCGTCGACCTATCGCTAAAACGATACAATCGTGCGACACTATTTCTCGACACTCGCATGTACAACAAAGAACAACACAATATTGAGCATTAAACACCCGCGCATCTATAGTTTTGATTTTCACTCGCGGCAATAGCAAACGCAATCGATTATGCTGCCATACTCACCCCTTACAGGAGCGATGCATGCACAGCAAAGAACAACACAATACTCAAAACATGAATTCCCGTCAAATCCTACAAATAAATTCGCGACAAATCCGCAAGAAATTTGAAAATGAATCTGGTAGGTAAATTATCATTTTTTTCTATTCTACATTATTTAGGAAAAGGCACTTTTCACACTGGAATGAACTAATTCAGGACTGGGTGAAAAAAAGAACTTTTGACTTGTAAACTAACGATTTTCAAAATTTCTAAAATTTCTAGCAAAATCGATGTAGCTATTTACAGGACATTCTTGGAGAAGTATCTGTCAGAATCATCCAATAAAATCTCAAGAGAAACATGCCATAGGCTACTGGATTCATGGAAGAATTAATAAAACTGAAGAATTTTAAAAAAGAAAAAATAATGATTGCACTGTACGTGTCGTTGCCAGATGACGTTCAAATTGCAACGTGGATTGAAAAGCAATCTCAGTACAAAACATTCACGCTCGGTAAACCACACCAAACCTTTTGCATAATTTAATGCATGTATAAACTTGTTGCATCGCCGAAACCTATACCCAGTTTTATTCACTGAGAGTTACCAAAAGACTACCGATTTATTTATCTGACCAGATGGTATCTTCCACAGCGGTCACCAGGCAACAGTTCGCGAAAACAGCACACCAAAAGGGATGAAAAGGTACAAAATCGTTTCCACTGAACAGCTTGTTTACGATGCGACAAACCAAGAATAACAGACGAAATGCTTTCGCTGTTGGATGAAATTTCATCATAAAATATTTGCAGTAGGGTATTGGTTCCTTTATTAAGCATGTGACTCCCATTTTCATCCTACTAAAAACAAAGGATTGAAGCGCTGATTGTTTTATTTTTTATTTTTGTATTTTTTGTTAGAAGTAAGCACTCATGTAAACAAAAAAACGAATAAATCGGTGCCGTAATCGCTTCTTTTCGAATAGGATGAATATGGGAGCGTGAGATTGCTAATAGCACACATACCCTATATTTACTGGAACAATAAGTAACCAACATAACAAAAACTGTGGAATCAATCTCCAGTCATCATGTGAAAATCGTTTCTTCAAGTACTTGAGCAAATCAAGCAAATTTGGTGCTCTCGAAACCCATCTGATTCGGTTATCCGTTTGTATTAAATACACAATGGTCGGTGGTGGACAATATGTGGCACAAATCAAATTTCCTAATAACCGAAGTCATTATTCCGCTCGACCATGGATCATGACAATTTCTTTGACTACTTAACTGATATCGCACCCGCCATACGATCATCAATGCAAATACGATCAACTATAATAGAAACTTACGTGACGTTACGTCAACAAGAATGTTGAAATAAAACCTTAACATTTGTAAAAGATTTCCTCAAAAGACTTACGTGTACGTATTAAGACAGTTCACATTCCAAAACGTCTGGTTCAAGACTACCTCAATTCAAATGCCACAAAACACGCTCTGAGCCATCGTGCAGCGCAGTCCGAAATTCCTGGAGCGACAAATTATTTTGATTGAAAACATGCCAATGCCCCCATGAACCTGGATGAGACACAATTTCATAGCTAGCCACTATAGACGGGAAGTACAGCATGGTCCGCAGCCGGATGCGGATGCCTCCAGTCAGGGGCATGTATTTCCTTCCTTTCTGCTAGCTGATCCATGTTTCCCTAGCTGTCGACAGCCAACGCCATTTTCTCAATGAGAAATTATTAATTATTTTACTTTTTACTTTATCGATGAACATTTGCCCGAGGGCTTCCTGTCAGCATCCTGCTCTTCGCCACGTAATAAGACGTTTGTGGTATTAAAACCGTGCGATAGGAGCTTAGTGAGTGGCTATTTTTGTCGCAAGGTTAGCTGGGAAGCTGCGGTGGGGGTGAGAAACGTGAGGAAGAAGGATGCTCGGGAGGGTGGTGAAACCAAATCGAATCAGCAAATTACTCTTCGCTGTTTCTGGGGACTGTGTTTAACATTTTGGGGGAGAGCTGCTAAGCTACGGGATTCGTGTCGGTTTTTTATCCGCAACATCTGCGATGATTAGATTGTGTAAATTGTTGTTATTGAAAAACGTGTTTCATAAGCTGTTACCAAATTCGCAAACTGGATCCAAGGAAAAATCAGCGTAGCTTCGAGCTAAATGAAAATATGTAGCTAGGTAGCTTAATATAATGCTCCATAACTCACGAATAATTACACTATGTTCAAAAATTGCTTAACACTCGAATGATCGTGCTGTTGAATTTTGTACAACACGTTGCAAAGATCTCAGTTTTTTTAACATTAGCAGGTGTTGAAGGTGGTAACCAATCGTGCGTCTGACAAAAGGCTTATGCATTTTAACCAGTCGATTTGATAAGTACCACATCAGGAATTAGTTATGGTAATCGATATTCGACAGTGTGAGAGTTAAAGGATTATATTTCGGTGACACAAAAGGAGTTGCGTTGGGGATCGCGATCGGGTGGCATTGTTCGAAGGAGAAAGTAAAAATATCGCGTGTTGGAGCAGATGTGATGGGGATCTCGATCAGGACGCGTGTTTGTGGCAGTTAAGATGAAAATCTCGGTCCCGTTGCATTGTTCGAAGGAAAAAGTGAAAAGTGACACGTGACACGTGAGGTGATGGAAATGGATGCACACTTGGCAGCAAACAGTATTGCGGAAGGTTGAAGGAGCTAAGGAGTGGTTGCGGTCATCCGACGACATGGAACTGGGTGAGATCATTCCGATTTTTTTTTCTTTTCATACTAGAGGATGTTGGGGTAATTTCACCAATGCGTTTTCGTGAAGACTCCTGGAGGCTGTAATAAATATCTGAAAATTAATCTTGTATTTAGCTCTAGTGCTGCAGGCCTAATATTGAAGCGATAATATTATATTAGAAGCAGAGCTGTGCAATATCAGTCATGTCAGTTGACTACTGATTTTGCGCCACCATCACTATCACTGAAGGCCGAATAATATCAAGACGATAGTGACAGGTAACGGCTTGATACTGATCCGCGCCCCAGAGCACTTTCACTGCATCCGAAATGATATTTTGACGATTCTAGCCAAATCTCGTTTTTTTAATGACTAACATGTAATGTTTATTATTTTGTACCACAATTCAAAAATGTCTTCACGGTAAGTGCTTTTTTGGATTTTAAACTATTTTTAAAGGTGGTCTATCAGTGATATCGACCCACGATCGCAATCAGTCCGGTTGTGATGGAAAAAGTAAAGTGACGGTGAATCAACAGAGCACACGCTGACTTGGATCGCGGTCTGCCTATCAAAATCAGTGTTTTGCCCACCATTGATAGTGACAGAAAGCAACTCTGAGTTAGAAGAGAGTGATTGCAGTTTATTGTGCAAATTCAGAGTAATTGGCTTAATTACCTCAACGGCTGTCGATCGCAGGTGCATAATTCGAAAATAGCTGTCTGAGCTTGAAGGTTTATTCTCCGTGTACTCTGGGTTCAGTACTGTGGGAAACGCGCGACTATTGCCGTTAGTCGGTCGGTTTTCTCGGTAGGAAGATGGGGACGCGAATATTGAATGCGGAATCAGAAGCGCGCGATAATTTTCGCGGGAGTCGGTTTTCATGGTTGTGTGGGCGATCAATGCGGTGACGCGTTTAGTATGGAACGATCGTTGATGTATGTGCATGACCTTTACTATCGCGACCAAATAAATCATAATCGGGATGAAGACCGCGGCGTGTGTTTCCATATAACTAGTGGATCATATCACCTACCAAAGGTGGCTCCAGGATCCATACCTTACTCGGGTGGGGCTAATTTTAAAAAATATCTCCAGGATAAGATTTGCCAAGTGGAAAGTGATATACTAGTCGAAATAAGTGAGCTGTACAAAAATGAGCGCTTTCGGTTGATATTTGGGGGAGGTGCAAAGAGTTTAAGTGTTTTTTTTTTGCTAGAACAAACCTTCAAAAAACATTTCAAATTTAAATTTCAAACATGACATTTCTAGAATGAATCGGTGATTCTAGAACCCTGTTGGGCAAAATTTGTGCTCAAAATTGCGATATCTTTACTGGTTTCTGAGATATTAAAAAAAAAAGTCGTATTACGGAATGTTTTGGGTAGTATACCAAAATTTGACATTTTTTTCAAATATCTCAAAAACCAGTGGAGATATCGCAATTTTGAGCACTAAAATTAGCCCCACCCTAAAACCTCACCCTACCCTACTAACAAATACTTCTTCCCGAGACTACTGTGGGGATGCTGTGGATTCCACGATTTCTAATAACAACGGTTGTCGAACTAACATTCCTTCCCCTTTCCCGATGACCGTAAGGACGGCGCCGTAATTGACATTAAAATATTGAACTCTCGAATTGTGCACATTGAGAGTGTGTAGCTAGTCCCAAGCACCATTCATTGGATCTCTGTGCAACTTCGATTGTTCTGGTCAATCACGAAGTAGCAACTACGATGTGTACGGTTATTTTTGCTTTGCTTTTTCGGTGACACAAAAATTTCATTAACAATCTGAAAGATCAAGCGTATTTGAAACGCTGATGTTTGGCACTGTTCAGATGTGTACCCAATTTTTGCAGCAGCGCTTTTTGTGGCAGCTCAAACTATAATTCCTACACCACTCAAACTAAGGTTCCTAGATGAAAAACACAGTAGGCGTTGCCGCGTGCAGACGTCTTTTGAGCTGCTCGTCGCTTTTCTTTCGCGTTTGCCAGTTTTTCTTTTTTGCGATTTCGCTTACGTTTTAGGCCGGTGCTACGCCATCCGGATGGTTCTTCCGCGAGTGAAGGCGTGTTCTGTGTTAATTTTGATTATGAGAAGAATTGTGAATTAGTGAAGAATAGCTAGAAGAACTACGCCATCCGGAGGTGCGTTTCAATTTATTATGAGGGATTGCATGCCGCTGCTCGCAGCTCGGGCTTCGCAAATGGAGCCGACGTTCGCATCGAGAATGCAATACGAAATTTGCACGGAAATTTCCCTTCGAATCCGCGTTTTCCACCCGGTAGCTTTTCGGTTTTAAGTGTTTGCGGTGTAACTTAATGATACGCTTCAATTTTTTCGGGTTTTTATGTCCTTGGCGAGGCTTATTACTCGCTGTTAGTGATTCGTGAATGGTTCCAGAATAAGACAGTGTAGCCTCAAATCCAGAATATTGTGAGTGATCAAGCTACGTTTGTTCACATGATGACGGACAGCGCGACGGAGGGAAGACAAGAACTGCGCTGTACAGACGTGATGACATCGCTACCTTGGATGTTTTTTGGTGAGATTGTTCTAATCATTGCTATAACAAATTGAACTAAATACGTGCCAGTTTCGAAGATTTTCTTTGAAACAGGAAGTGTGTTTGTAATATCATTATCCATTTGATAACGGTAATGCACACATGCGGGGCTTGTTGTGCGTGAAAGTGACCTCGGAATGGACGTGAATAACCAGACATTCTGAAACGGGTCACTGAATCCCAACAGAGCTATCACCTTTCAACTCCCGGGCTAAAGATGATTTCAGTTGTTAGTCTGAAACTCAGTAAAAATCATACAGACAACTGCAGACATCTTTCTTCCATAACACACACCACTGCCGGACAGTGGGAGTTGAATTGTACACACACACACACACACACACACACACACACACACACACACACACACACACACACACACACACACACACACACACACACACACACACACACACACACACACACACACACACACACACACACACACACACACACACACACACACACACACACACACACACACACACACCACTCAAACTAAGGTTCCTACACCACTTCCCTTTTCTACCACTTTCTCGTTCCCGTTTTACAATCCTTGAGTAAATTGTGGGCTCCGTGGCCGTGCGGTTAGCGGCGTCAGTCGTCTAGGCGTTTCGTAAGCATCGGAGTGCGGGTTCGATTCCCGCTCCAGTCGGGGAAAACTTTTCGTCAAAAACGGAAAATTCTCCATTGGGCCACTGGGTGTTATGTGTGTTGTCCGTTGTCTCGTGTATGTGTATTGTGTAGTGTTCAGTCTGTGCAGCCTCTGGCTGAAGACGGTGTAGTGTCTTTTTTAAATACATGAGTTTCTTTTCATTTCAGGATACAATTTCTACTTACCGGTTTGCTGATTTTTTTTTATTTTGACTATCCCTCCTTATCTTCCAACATCATCGTTCTCCCTATTGCTCACATCATCGATGAAACGATTCAAAGTGACAATCCCATCCAGCAATTTGGTAGCTATATTAAAATTGCAAAAGATTTAGCCACGCACATATATAGCACCGAAAAATCGTATTCAATGCACAAAACAGGTATATTCAGGCTAAAGTGGAGGCCATAAAGAAACATATACACACTTAAATTAAATCGCAGACCTCAGCAAACGGATTGCCGAGAATCCGGTAATAATTTATACTGAATCTCGAGATGTAGTTAAAACTTTGCCGAGATCTCGGTAATCCAACTTTTTACCGAGATTTCGGCAAAGTTCACCGAGACTCGGTAATGGTTTACCGAAGTCTCGGTAAAATTTTTACCGAGAATCAGTAAATATTTTACCGAGATATCAGCTGTTGGATTCTCGGTAAACCGTTTACCGAGATCAATTTCTGAATTTACGTGTGTAACCGATTACAGCGATTTCATACAACATAATTAACGATTTATCTAAAATTGTTTATTTTTATTTTTGTTAAATATACGATAATGCATAATCGTATTACGATTATGCGTAGCGATATACAACTCAAGATTTAGAAATAAAAAACTGTTAGTGTCCAGTGCGAATCGAACCTATGTCCTCTGATTGAGAACTTTGCGTTATCTCTACACGCAACCGGGGATTGACAGATTCTAATACAATGGGGTTTGAAACATATACAAATATTGTATTAAGGCTTTGCAAATACAAACATTGGTAGATGGCAGTATACCAAAAATTGTATTGGCTTCCTAGAATCTGGAAAAGGAAAATTTCGCATGTGTGCATGTGCTCTGTCGCAATGGGTTCTTTTTATTTGTTCTATTTTTAGACTGGTCATGGCAGCAGCGGTGGCATCAATTACCAAACATGTTTAAATAGAAATACAGGAGGCGGCGAGAATGTTTTTTTTTTGCAAATTTGCTACAACTTTGTAGAACATTTTAAAATTGTATAGAGAATAATTAATCAGCAGATTTTTGGGTAAGCCACACTCGAGTGACCGTATTCATTTCACAATAATACAAAAAAAATGATAGAACTTGGCAGAAACATTTTTGTCTTTGTAAATACGATTCTAAACCCATTGTGCACTGAAAAGCCCGCATCCGGCAGTGTGCTGTTTACTAGTGGAAAATTCCTACTAGACAATAGGACGCGGAGCTCAGCAGCGAAGTGAAAGTTATTTTTAGAAACAACCCGGTTCAACTTCTCGGGTTTGAATAGCGGTGTTTGTGTGTAGTGGTATGGAACCTGTGGAACCGTGTAGCGCATCTTAATACAACGTATAGATTATGCTTTAACACATTTTCTGTACGTTTTTAATACATTAATTGGTAGAACAGGCATATCTCAATTTTTGGTAGCCTTTCTTGTTTTGCGTGTAGCCGATTGCTACGATTGTGGGTATTAACCTGAACTACTAGCTGCTATTCAGAATTAAAACTGTGAGTAGATTTAGCTATATTGAAATTAATTTAGAAGCATTAATTATTTTGTCTTGTAGCAGTGGATTAGGTTGGATTACATCAACTCTCCGTTAAGAAAGATTATAAGTGTAAAGGCAGACATAAACGTAAGACAGATTCTCCTAATGTAAAATATTTTATCTAATTTATTCTTGCATTAAATTTCAGCTTTAAAGCTGCGCTGTTTATAAGCTGCTAAAAAGGCGTTTGCACTTGTCTGGTCGATTCCCCAACAGCATAGTTTTATGAGAATTTACAATATCAGGCAATTTGAGAGCAGCTAGTATTAAAATATATGACTCTCTATATTCAAGAAATCATATTTCAAAAACTAAAAAACATACATCTCTGATATTTTTATATGTTACGCCAAAAACATTTTTTTAAAAACTTAAAAAACGCAAATTTTTTATATTCCAAAACACCATTTGTTCCCTTCAACGAATTTTTCCTACAAATAACAATTCAATAGCTTTCAAACAAAAAAAAAAGAAGTTTGAAATCGGTCAACTGGTTCAAAAGCTATGTATTTTTTTTACTTTTAGGACCACCCTATCTTAAAATTGTTCACCCACTTCTGCTGAAAATTACTGTTATGTATCCGAAATGGAGACAGGAGCTCTAGCTAAAATGCATACATGATGTGATATGTTACGCCAAATTATCTGAATATTCTGATTAAAAAAAAAACAGGATACCCCTGTGGTCCCGAGACCATAAAAACATTTAAAAAAGACACATTTTTTAACCCAAAACATAATTTGTTCCCTTCAACGTATTTTTCCTTAAAACTACAATTTAATAGCTTTCAAACAAAAAAAAAAGAAGCTTGAAATCGATCAACTGTTTTTTTTTTAATTTTTAGTTTTTAAAAACCTTGATTTTTAGGACCACCCTATCTGAAAATTGGTCACCCTAATGACGAAATAAAGAAATACTGGTCTAAATATTTTCGAAGAACTACGAATCCAACAAGTTTCACGACAATCAGAGATGCATCACATCGTTTTTCTATGGAATGACTGAGTAACTCTATCAAAAACAAAAACATACATCCAAATATATTTGCTGAAAATGTTCCGGAATTTCTTATCAGAAAAAGAACAATACATTCATCATATGCATTGCCTCGTCATAAACTCATTTGGTTTTCAATTAATAACACCAATACTTACATTCAAAACTCTTTTAGGATTTTCATTTGGAATATTACTTGCTTTAATAAGGATTCTTCCAACAGCTTATCTAAGGACGAAACCTTCTACCAAAAATGTTTTTACCGATTCAATCTTGCAATAGGCCTTGCATTTTTTTCCAATAATAAGTTTCCATGGGGCTTATGCAAAAATAATTTTCTAATTCAGCAAGAAATTGAAGACTTCTGCTAAAAATGTCTGTTATGTATCCGAAATGGAGACAGGAGCTCTAGTTAAAATGTCTACATGATGTGATATGTTACGCCAAATTTCCTGAATATTCTGATAAAAAAAAAACAAAACCAGGATACCGCTTTGGTCCCGGGACCATGAAAACATTTGAAAACACACATTTTTTAAACCAAAACATAATTTGTTCTGCTACCGTTTCTGGTACGGCTCTCTTAGCCCTCGAGGAAACTTACCGGAACCCAGAGGGGGCATCGGTCAAAACCCCAGGCTGCTGCTGGTCTGACCACGGCAGCCGGCGAGGTGGGTTCGAAAGGCCTCTTTTGGTCCTCGAGTCCCAGGGTCGTATTGTGAGGACGTGGGGAAATTTTCGAACCTTATAATGGAATGGATTTAGGGTTAGTTTTAGAAGAGGTATTTACTCACGCTAATTTTGTGCTAGCGACGGCGGTCGCAGGGTGATGCTAGCTTGCTGGCGGGCTAGGCGTTGCCCGGAAACGGCGGTTGCCGTGAATGGGAGGTGAACGGACGATGTCGTCCAGGGGTGCCGTAGAAGAAACCCGCCCACGTGGCACTGGCGAGGGCCACCGGCGAGTGGCCAACGAGGGAGCTCGGCGACAGAGATTGACGGTGGGCAGCGAGGAGGGGCACGTAGGCCGGCGATTCGGACCGGCGACGGTGTAGGCCAGGGATGCCAGTCGACCAGCGGTGTCAGTTGGCGCAGGCGACAGTCGGCGGCGAGTGGCCAACGAGGGAGCTTGGTGCCGGAGATCGACTGTGGACAACGAGGGGGCCGTTGGTAGGCGTTATAAAAGGCCCTACAACCACCGACGAACCGACGTGACAGCTAGAACAAATAAATTCAAATTTGTTGTCCCCGACGCCATGATGAAAAATAGCCGAACACTACCGCCTCCTCTATAACGGTTCGCGTTGTTTTGATAACTTGACTCCAAACCCCCGTGTATTCATATAGGAAATGTTTGCGTCTGCGCTGATTTGACAGAAGCGTTCGCTTGCTTCGCTGGTTGACCGTTAAATTTAGAGGGGACAGTAGACCGGCCCACATTTGTATGGTGAGAAAAAGAAGTTGTCGAAATTCACGGGGCACCCTCCAGAATCGTGCCTTTGGATGAGAAGAACAGTCTGCGAAAATTTCAGCTCAATCGGTTAAAAACTGAGCTAGCGCAAATGAGTTGAAGGTTTGTATGGGATTTACAGTCCAAATATATGGGAAGTAGGGTGACCTCCAGTCCCTCATTGAGAACGTCGGTATGACGAGTTCGATTTGGCTCAGAATTGAAAAAATGACTCTGTCACATTCGCCCAAAAACCATTCGCCCGAATTCCAAATGCCCGAATGACAAACACCCGAATGTAACAAACGCCCGAAAGTCATTCGCCCGAAAAGACCATTCGCCCGAAAAGACCATTCGCCCGAAATACCATTCACCCGAAAAGACCATTCGCCCGAAAGACCATTCGCCCGAAAGATCATTCGCCCGAAAACCATAATAATCTAGAACACTGTTCTGAAATCAGTTTAGGCGTCGTCCACGCGTATGGCTGAACGCCATTATCAACTAAAAGTTACTGCAACCACTTTCATCAGAGGTTTTTGATTTTTTTTTGAACACAGTCTGATTTAAGACTTATACTGTTTCAAACATTTTCGGCAATATAGCTGTGGAAACATTGATTGGAATTGTCCCTTCTTTTGTTAATAGGCTCTTTCTAGTTTCATCTTCAAGGAAATTAAACTCAATTTTATGTCATTTGTTACCAGAAATTTGCCCTTCTTTCAATCATGGGCTGTTCTTTTAAGTTATTCTGTTATGGGGAACCTTGACGTTTTACGTTTTTACAACTTCTGGATTCCACACATGATTTCAAAAGAGCAGCTTGCTCAAATGAGAATGCTGATTTCTCGCGAATTTGGTGTTTTTTCTGCATATGTTTGCTCACACGTTCTAATTTTTATCAATTATTGTTCATTTTAACGAAACGTAGTTATTCTGAGTAGTGAGATGAACCAGCCAACGGCTGAAAATCTCATAAATAAATTGAATTGAAATTGAATATTCCGAGTAGATCAGTCGTGAACACTATTAACTAAAAAGTGTTGACTACTCTGTGCTGAAGTATTGTCTTTATCCTTTCGATCAGCAATGCTGTAACAATAAATGACCTATTATGTAATATCTTCACAAACAATTGGGCCTTCTTCAAAACAATCGATTAATTTATTTATTTATTTATTCAGTTTCGTCAAACAACGTAGACTAGGCCTAAACATAGGCCTTTCTTTTAAACTAATCTGGTATGCTGTTTTGTGTAAAGCTGTTCTTGCGATTGGTCACACCATGGGCATGTCCTTAAACTTTCATCATGGCAAACCAGGAAAAAAAACTTGTCCTAAGAAATTGCATGGAATTGGCGGATGACTTTCGGGTAAATGGTCTTTCGGACGAATGGTATTTTCGAGTGAATGGTTATTCGGGCGAATAGTCCTTTCGGGCGAATGGTCTATTCGGGCGTTTGGTCTATTCGGGCGTTTGGTCTATTCGGGCGATTGAAATTCGGGCGTTTGTCATTCGGGCGTTTGTCATTCGGGCGAATGGTTTTCGGGCGAATGTGATAGAATCGAAAAAATAGTAGTTGATATCCTAAGGAACAAATTTGTGGAAGACCATATCATGATAAAACTTAATTTAGGGTAATTCGCCAATTGTTGAACGGTTAGTACTGGCACTTTTGTTTTCGTTTATTTTTCCGTGCATAATTCCACTTTAGTTGAAAAATATCCAGTGATCGTCTAGATCTACTTATTCCTTATACTGCCCATTGGATTTGTATTCCATTAAATTCCATTTTCTAAGAGAAAACAGAACATTTGTATGGGAGGTCTGTAACCCAAATGTTGAACGCTTACTTAAGCTTGCTCATCCTAATGTTGGACGGTTCTCGCTAATTGTTGAACGGTTGAAGCTTTATTCGTAATTGATGACGTATAACCCGACATAAACCTATCATTCACCTGTTTTTATTTTGGGCACCAAACCCAACATAGACTCAACAGTTATCCGATGTGGGTCCAACAGTGGTCCAACATTTGATAAAATTTGATCCGACATTGACCCGACATTCAATATTTTTTTCACTCTGGCGGATTTTTTTCCGAGATTTTCGTGTTCTGAGCCTAGTTAGTCATTTGAGTGACAATTCTTTCAAATGAGGGAGCGTTCATAAAATACGTCACGCAATAATTGTCCATTTCCCCCCCTCCCTCCTCCTATGTTACTCTTTTTGTATGGGACCTCTGATTTTTTGTACGGGTCGTCACACTTTGCTGAACTCCTCACATCCCCCCCCCTTCAACGCGTGACGTAATTTATGAACATTCCCAAGGAATCGCTTTCCATTTGAAGACAGCTCTAGTGGACTAAAAATCGTTTTAAACAGAACCAAATGCAAAAATGGCTGAAAAGATTTAACTAGAAGCGAAAATGACAGAAGAAAAGAACGCCTTCGAAAGCCCCTGAAATACCCCTGGAAACCCATGGGACCCAGTCAACTCCCTAGAATACCCCTGGAACGACCCTGAAATACTTTGAAACCCCGTGGAACGCTCCTGAAAAAGGTGAAGTGAAAAAAAAATCTGGCAGTCATGCTAACATCGTAGGTTATGCTAGTGTTCAACAATTGGATGTTAGCTGCATAATGATAGTGTGATAAGAAAAATATTTTTTTCAAATGAAATTACAATGAAAATGTGATTTTAAACAATGTTAAACTGTTAAGGACATCCTTCCAGTTATTGTAACTATGGTGTGACTTTGATATTTGTGGTCGATTTGCCAGCAAAGCTTATTTCGTAACAGCAATTTCATAAAATTAATCTTAAGAATTGTGCAGTTTTCGTGTCATCAGCGGTACAAAATTTTCAATCGATATTTTTGACGTAAAATATATTTAATTTTGTAACTTTATTGGAGCAATATCATGACACACATGTATACGCATCTAGATCATACGTTTACGTTGATGGAAAACTACTTAAGGTAAATTTTAAATAACATTTTCAAAAACTGTTCAACATTTGGGTAGTGTTCAACAATTGGCGAATTACCCTAATTGCGGTTTTAGCTTACAAAAGCAGGATGAGAACATCTGCCCCCGTTTACTCTTGGTTGTTATATGCAGCACGTGTTTACCGCTCGACACTTGCGCGCTACATCATAGGCAGCTATGTAAATAATTCTTCTTTATCTCGATACCCGTCCACGTGCGTTAGCATATGAAATGAAGGACAACATGGCTGCCTATGATGTAGCGCGCCAGTTTCGAACGGCAAACACATGCTGCATGTAACAACCAAGAGTAAACGGAGGCAGATGTCCTCATCCTGCTTTCATTGGCTGAAACTGCAACTAAATTAAGTTTTATCATGATATGGTCTTCTACAAAGTTGTTCCTTAGGATATCAACTACTATTTTTTCAATTCTGAGCCAAATCGAACTCGTCATACCGACGTTCTCAATGAGGGACTGGAGGTCACCCTACTTCCCATATATTTGGACTGTAAATCCCATACAAACCTTCAACTCATTTGCGCCAGCTCAGTTTTTAACCGATTGAGCTGAAATTTTCACAGGCTGTTCTTCTCACCCAAAGGCACGATTCTGGAGGGTGCCCCGTGGAGTTTTTCGACATTTTTGTATTTGGGCCAGTCTAGGGGACAGTTTTGAAACACCACTGTCACGTCAGTTCGTCGGTGCTACGACGCTTGCCGTAACGGGCGGTCACTGATACTGGCCGGCGTGGTGTGTTTCCGGCAGAGGCTATCCAGGAAGACCGGTTGCGAGGCCGGCCACGAGGCCGTCGATAAAAGCTGGCTGGGGCGGCCGGTTATAGTGAACGATGGTGGCGAACAGTGGAGGTGGAGGTGGTCGTGGAGCAACGGAAGACCAATGTAACGATGAGCTCAGCTGGGCAGTGATCACGGCCAGCGATTCGGACTACGGGCCGACAGCGTTGGGCGAGGCTGTGGGTGGTCTTCAAAAAGTTCATGGGATCCCACCGGACCACGTGTCACAAAGCTGGTCGATAGATCTCGCTGCGGGGCCCCCAATATCGACGAAACCACTCTCCAACACACCACGAGGGATCACTAATGGTTCCGGGCAGTTGCCGGATTCGGAAATGTCCAGTATACCGGATTGTAAGTTGTCCAGAATCCTATTCACGGTTTGGTTTCCACAAAAAAACTTTTACTTTTACAGTTAGATGTTGCCGGTTTCGTGGCTCAAACACAAGAGAGCTGCCGATCTCGATTTCTGTCCACTCAACCTTCCCGGCTCCGAGACGGTCCGTTTTCGCCCTTGTCCATAACATCCGTTGACTTTTCCGCGATTGACAGAATGTCACCTCCCATACCACCTATTGGGGATTTTTCTTGTGGCTACCCACTTGGGTAGCGTGTGAGGAGTATTAGGGTTCTAAACATCACCTTCTTCCACCGTAATAATAAGGCGAAGAAAATCGATTGTAAATATATTTCTCTTACACAAAAAAAAAACATTTGTAACCAATATTACGGTTACAGTTCCCTTCAACGTATTTTTCCTTAAATTCAATAGCTTTCAAACAAAAAAGGAAGTTTGAAATCGGTCAACTGGTATGAAAGTTATGATATTTTGTAATATTTTAGTTTTTTAAAACTTTCATTTTTAGGACCACCCTATCTGAAAATTGGTCACCCTAACGACGAAATCAAAAAAATACGGGTCTAGTTATTTTCGATGAACTCCCACCAAGTTTTACAATAATCGAAGTTGCACTATATCGTTTTTCTTTGGAATGGCTGTATTATTAGTAAGTACGCTCAATATTGTCAAAAAGCATTACAAGAAAAAAACAGCCTGTGTTTAAAACAATACTTTCCACAATGAATAAGTGTCATGTAGACGCCAACTATAATAAATAAAATTTCCAAATTAACACATTGGCAGGCAAAGAATATACTTCAAAAAGTGAAGTGAAAGTGCAAGAAGAACACTAAGTTGAAGAGCTGTAGGCTAAGTTGCAGTGAGAATGAATAGAATGGCAGTGGAAATTTTGAGGATGTTCAAGCAGGATTACCATCGTCAGCGGAAGTTTACTCCCGCAAACATGTCGAGGTTAAGCATGAAAAGACAATAATAAAAATTGCTGCACCGTTATTTGCCAAAATGTGAATTTGGTATTAAACAGTATGGCTTAGAGCCTATACGGTCCATATAATCGCAGTAGTAAACGCGCGGATATTCAGTAAGAGCGACGGTGACGGGTGTGATTTCCAGCCGGTACACAATGGTCGGAAAAACATAAAGTTCGGCCAAAACTCTTTTTATGAGTTTAATCGAAGTTATAGGCTGTCTAGATATGTTATATAGTATTTCTAGTGTTTTAAAAGGGGTATTCAAAAATTACGTAACTTCAATAATTTTAAAAACTGTATAAGTCAGTAAACCCCACATTTTTTTTTAGTTTTTTGTTAGAAACTCAATTTGAATTCAATTAAATGATCAACTTTCAATCAAATCCAATCAAGCTAGTTCAAAACGTGTAAACAATGTGAGAAGATAAATGTTACTTCAGTCAAAAATGGGAAAATAACGTAAAATATATGAAAAACCTGAATTAATCCACCTATGGTGAACAGAACCCTTCTTACACTTATGAAAATTATTGTTGTATTATTCGTATGTATGATTGTGATTTTTGGTCATTCTAGAAAATATTCTAGTTGATTGCTTTCCATAATAGAATCATCGACCATGGGCTCAACTACCAGATTTTTTTGTCTCAAAAGCGTAAATTTTATTAAGTACTCCTTAGTACTCCTGGAAAGATATCTCGGAAACAAAATGTCCAAACGGCATGAAATTTAATAGCATACAACTAAGATGCTGTAGCTTTCATTTGGTGCTGAGAGAACTCAAATCGATTGACACACGGCTGATTCATTTATTATGAAGCATTTTGTCAAAGACCTCTTAAAAAGTTAAGTTGTATTACTCCAAAGTACTCCCCGAAAGATATCTCGGTTACAAAATGTCCAATCGGAATGAAATTCAAAAGCGTTCTTCTAGGATGCAGTAGCTTTTTTTTCGGGCCTCAAGAACCCAAATCGGTTGATAGACGGCTGAGAAATTTATGGTGATACACTTTGTCAAAAATATCTAAAATAATTAAGTTGTACTACTCCCTAGCACTCTTTGAAAGATATCTCGGTAACCGAACGTCCAATCAAAATAAAATTCAATAGCGTTCTACTAGGATGTAGTAGCTTTCATTTGCTTCCAAGAGAACTCAAATCGGTCAACAGACGGCTGAGAACCGTGAGTGACATTTTTTTGTAACATACATACACACACACACACACACACACACATACACACACACGCACATACAGACATTTGCTCAATTCGTCGAGCTGAGTTGATTGGTATATGTGACTCGGCCCTGCGGGCCTCGGATCGAAAGTCGGTTTTCCAAGCGGTATTTATACCCTTCTTATGGGTGTAAGAAGGGTAAAAAGGCTTTTCCTACATACATTCCGTGATATTTTTGCTACTGTTTATTGAGCTCAAATATTACAAAGAGATAATAGCTTTTATGTATTTGATGCAGTTGCATTTTCATGTAGAGCTAGCTTGAGAAACCAAATTTGATCATAAATAAAAAAGGCTTTTCCTACATACATTCCGTGATATTTTTGCTACTGTTTATTAAGCTCAAATATTACAAAGAGATAGTAGCTTTTATGTATTTGATGCAATTGCATTTTCATGCAGAGCTCCTTGAGAAACCAAATTTGATCATAAAAAAAAGGCTTTTCCTACATACATTCCGTGATATTTTTGCTACTGTTTATTAAGCTCAAATATTACAAAGAGATAGTAGCTTTTATGTATTTGATGCAATTGCATTTTCATGTAGAGCTAACTTGGGAAACCAGATTTGGTCATAAAAAAGGCTTTTCCTACATACATTCCGTGATATTTTTGCTACTGTTTATTGAGCTCAAATATTACAAAGAGATAATAGCTTTTATGTATTTGATGCAGTTGCATTTTCATGTAGAGCTAGCTTGAGAAACCAAATTTGATCATAAATAAAAAAGGCTTTTCCTACATACATTCCGTGATATTTTTGCTACTGTTTATTAAGCTCAAATATTACAAAGAGATAGTAACTTTTATACATTTGATGCAATTGCATTTTCATGCAGAGCTCCTTGAGAAACCAAATTTGATCAGAAAAAAAGGCTTTTCCTACATACATTCCGTGATATTTTTGCTACTGTTTATTAAGCTCAAATATTACAAAGAGATAGTAACTTTTATACATTTGATGCAATTGCATTTTCATGCAGAGCTCCTTGAGAAACCAAATTTGATCATAAAAAAAGGCTTTTCCTACATACATTCCGTGATATTTTTGCTACTGTTTATTAAGCTCAAATATTACAAAGAGATAGTAGCTTTTATACATTTGATGCTATTGCATTTTCATGCAGAGCTCCTTGAGAAACCAAATATGATCATAAAAAATCTGTTGACAAACGTCTGAGAAATGTATTATGATACATTTTATCAAAAATCTCTCAAAAGCGTAAATTTCATTACTCCTTAGTACTCGTGGAAAGATATCTCGGAAACAAAATGTCCAAACGGCATGAAATTTAATAGCATACTACTTGGATGCTGTAGCTTTCATTTGATGCTGAGAGAACTCAAATCGATTGCACACGGCTGATTCATTTATTATGAAGCATTTTGTCAAAGACCTCTTAAAAAGTTAAGTTGTATTACTCCAAAGTACTCCCCGAAAGATATCTCGGTTACAAAATGTCCAATCGGAATGAAATTCAAAAGCGTTCTTCTAGGGTGCAGTAGCTTTCGTTTCGGGCCTTAAGAACCCGAATCGGTTGATAGACGGCTGAGAAATTTATGGTGATACACTTTGTCAAAAATATCTAAAATAATTAAGTTGTACTACTCCCTAGCACTCTTTGAAAGATATCTCGGTAACCGAACGTCCAATCAAAAAAAAAATCAATAGCGTTCTACCAGGATGTAGTAGCTTTCGTTTGGGGCCTTAAGAACCCAAATCGGTTGATAGACGGCTGAGAAATTTATGGTGATACACTTTGTCAAAAATATCTAAAATAATTAAGTTGTACTACTCCCTAGCACTCTTTGAAAGATATCTCGGTAACCGAACGTCCAATCAAAACAAAATTCAATAGCGTTCTACTAGGATGTAGTAGCTTTCATTTGCTTCCAAGAGAACTCAAATCGGTCAACAGATGGCTGAGAACCGTGAGTGACATTTTTTTGTAACATACATACACACATACACACACACACACATACACACACACGCACATACAGACATTTGCTCAATTCGTCGAGCTGAGTTGATTGGTATATGTGACTCGGCCCTGCGGGCCAAAGACCGCCAGCTAAGAGTTGTGTGCTTAGCTGGTAGTGCAGCCTGGGCACTGTTGTCCTTCTGACTTCAGCTAGATTGAGGAGGTACGATCCGAGTGTCTGTTCACCAAGGAGGTGCGGCTCAAACAGCGTCTGTTCTGGCATCCAGCGGCTGAGTAAGAAACGCTGCACCACGCCCAGCTAGATCCAAGGTGGTAGCCCCATCAGCGTGGTAGCCCCATCTGTTGACAAACGTCTGAGAAATGTATTATGATACATTTTATCAAAAATCTCTCAAAAGCGTAAATTTCATTACTCCTTAGTACTCGTGGAAAGATATCTCGGAAACAAAATGTCCAAACGGCATGAAATTTAATAGCATACTACTTGGATGCTGTAGCTTTCATTTGATGCTGAGAGAACTCAAATCGATTGCACACGGCTGATTCATTTATTATGAAGCATTTTGTCAAAGACCTCTTAAAAAGTTAAGTTGTATTACTCCAAAGTACTCCCCGAAAGATATCTCGGTTACAAAATGTCCAATCGGAATGAAATTCAAAAGCGTTCTTCTAGGGTGCAGTAGCTTTCGTTTCGGGCCTTAAGAACCCGAATCGGTTGATAGACGGCTGAGAAATTTATGGTGATACACTTTGTCAAAAATATCTAAAATAATTAAGTTGTACTACTCCCTAGCACTCTTTGAAAGATATCTCGGTAACCGAACGTCCAATCAAAAAAAAAATCAATAGCGTTCTACCAGGATGTAGTAGCTTTCGTTTGGGGCCTTAAGAACCCAAATCGGTTGATAGACGGCTGAGAAATTTATGGTGATACACTTTGTCAAAAATATCTAAAATAATTAAGTTGTACTACTCCCTAGCACTCTTTGAAAGATATCTCGGTAACCGAACGTCCAATCAAAATAAAATTCAATAGCGTTCTACTAGGATGTAGTAGCTTTCATTTGCTTCCAAGAGAACTCAAATCGGTCAACAGATGGCTGAGAACCGTGAGTGACATTTTTTTGTAACATACATACACACATACACACACACACACATACACACACACGCACATACAGACATTTGCTCAATTCGTCGAGCTGAGTTGATTGGTATATGTGACTCGGCCCTGCGGGCCTCGGATCGAAAGTCGGTTTTCCAAGCGGTATTTATACCCTTCTTATGGGTGTAAGAAGGGTAAAACATGAATTTTTTAAACAGCTCTTATTTGAAAACCATCAACGACGCAGCCGAGAGCACCATCGGGTACGTGGAACGGAATCGACGAAACGAATGGTTCGACGAAGAGTGCAGAACGGTTTTGGAGGAGAAGAACGCAGCGAGGGCGGTAATGCTGCAGCAAGGAACTCGACAGAACGTGGAACGTTACAAACAGAAGCGGAAACAGCAGACCCGCCTCTTTCGGGAGAAAAAGCGCCGCCTGGAAGAAGCGGAGTGTGAAGAAATGGAACTGCTGTGCCGTTCCCAAGAAACACGGAAGTTCTATCAGAAACTCAACGCATCCCGCAACGGCTTCGTGCCGCGAGCCGAAATATGCAGGGATAAAGACGGAGGCCTCTTGACGGACGGACGTGAGGTGATCGAAAGGTGGAAGCAGCACTTCGATCAGCACCTGAACGGCGTGGAGAACGTAGGCACGGGAGCCCACGGCAACGGAAGGAACGACGACGCCAGTGCAGCGGAGGACGGAAATGAACCAACTCCCACGCTGAGGGAAGTTAAGGATGCCATTCACCAGCTCAAAACCAACAAAGCAGCTGGTAAGGATGGTATCGCAGCTGAACTCATCAAGATGGGCCCAGAAAAGTTGGCCACCTGTCTGCATCGGCTGATAGTCAGGATCTGGGAAACCGAACAGCTACCGGAGGAGTGGAAGGAAGGGGTAATCTGCCCCATTCACAAGAAAGGCGACCATTTGGAATGTGAGAACTTCAGGGCGATCACTATTTTGAATGCTGCCTACAAAGTGCTATCCCAGATCATCTTCCGTCGTCTGTCACCTAAAACAAATGAGTTCGTGGGAAGTTATCAAGCCGGCTTCATCGACGGCCGGTCGACAACGGACCAGATCTTTACCGTACGGCAAATCATCCAGAAATGCCGTGAATACCAGGTCCCAACGCACCACCTGTTCATCGACTTCAAAGCGGCATACGATAGTATCGACCGCGCAGAGCTATGGAGAATCATGGACGAAAACGGCTTTCCTGGGAAGCTGACTAGACTGATTAAAGCAACGATGGACGGTGTGCAAAACTGCGTAAGGGTTTCGGGTGAACTATCCAGTTCATTCGTATCTCGCCGGGGACTGCGACAAGGTGACGGACTCTCATGTCTACTTTTCAACATCGCGCTGGAAGGTGTGATGCGACGAGCAGGGCTCAACAGCCGGGGAACGATTTTCACAAAATCCGGTCAATTTGTGTGCTTTGCGGACGACATGGACATTATCGCTAGAACATTTGGAACGGTGGCAGAACTGTACACCCGCCTGAAACGCGAAGCAGCAAAGGTCGGACTGGTGGTGAATGCCTCAAAAACGAAGTACATGCTGGTAGGCGGAACCGAACACGACCGGATCCGTCTGGGTAGTAATGTTACGAATTACGATAGACGGGGATACTTTCGAGGTGGTGGAGGAATTCGTCTACCTCGGATCCTTACTGACGGCTGACAACAACGTGAGCCGTGAAATTCGGAGGCGCATCATCAGCGGAAGTCGGGCCTACTACGGGCTCCAGAAGAAACTGCGGTCGAAAAAGATTCACCCACGCACCAAATGCACCATGTACAAAACGTTAATAAGACCGGTAATCCTCTACGGGCACGAGACATGGACCATGCTCGAGGAGGACCCGCAATAGGCCGTCCCTTATTTTGCAAAAATTGGAAATGTTATAAGTTCGTTAGTGGAAAATGATCGTTTTAGCTAAGAAATGATCGTGTCAGAATTTGAAGTCCTTATCTCAAGGCTAAGTGGTCCCTCAAGGGGCCTAAAGTTGTCAAAAATTGTATGGGACCAAAAAAACATGAAATTTTTTTTGACAAAAAAAATACGCTATTCTACTAAAACCGGTGATTTTAGGACCCTAAAGGGCCAAAAATGTGCTTAGAATTGCAATATCTCTACTCGTTTTTGAGTTATTGAACAAAATAGTGTAGGTTCTCTATGGAATCTAAAAAAAATGGTCAAAAATGCTGATTTTCCGGTTGTTTTTTGTTAATAACTCAAAAACGAGTAGAGATATCGCAAATCTAAGCACATTTTTGGCCCTTTAGGGTCCTAAAATCACCGGTTTTAGTTGAATAGCGTATTTTTTTGTCGAAAAAAAATTCATGTTTTTTTGGTCTCATACCATTTTTGACAACTTTAGGCCCCTTGTGGGACCACTTAGCCTTGAGATACGGACTTCAAATTTTGACACGATCATTTATTAGCTGAAACGATCATTTTCCACTAACGAAATTATAACATTTCTAATTTTTGCAAAATAAGGGACGGCCTAACCCGCAAGCACTCGGAGTTTTCGAGCGACGAGTGCTAAGGACGATCTTCGGCGGCGTACAGGAGAACGGTGTGTGGCGGAGAAGGATGAACCACGAGCTCGCTGCACTTTACGGCGAACCCAGCATCCAGAAGGTGGCCAAAGCCGGAAGGATACGGTGGGGAGGGCATGTTGCAAGAATGCCGGACAACAACCCTGCAAAGCTGGTGTTTGCAACGGATCCGGTTGGCACAAGAAGGCGTGGAGCGCAGAGAGCACGATGGGCGGACCAGGTGGAGCGTGACTTGGCGAGCATTGGGCGTGACCGAGGATGGAGAGCGGCAGCCACAAACCGAGTATTGTGGCGTACTATTGTTGATTATGTCTTGTCTTAATGATGTGGAACAAATAAATGTATGTATGTATGTATGTAATTTGAAAACCGGCAAATTTCTGCAAAATATTTAAACGTTTTTATGCAGCCCTAGGCATGATGTTTAAGATGTACTGTTCGAAATTGTGGCGACACGAACCGTTTTTCAACTTAAAAATTACCAAAATTCCTAAAGTACAATATATGAAAATTTGAAAAGTTTTGTGACATATTAATTTTGCACCATACGTGCATTTAAACCAGGCCTGCCCAACCTTTCGCGGCCGCGGGCCACAGGTTACACTCCACATTAGTCGACAAGTTGCTCAAAGTTCTTGTTGAAATGTGTGTAGCAATTCATTCATTTTAATTCTCAAAATTTCACATACACCTCCACATGGAAGTAACCTGATGCTTCTTTGAAATTTGTAAACTAAAATAAGTGTTTAATTATTTCTATTAAATATAAACTCTAATTAATCTAAATTCACTCTAAAAATATCAAAAAAGATTTTTTAAATACGTTTTTTTAAAAAGAAAAAAAAACGAAAAATATTATTACTCGGGCCAAATTATGTTATTTTTCTTCATTCGTGCCGCGGGCCGCACAAAATGTCCTCACGGGCCGTACGTTGAGCAGCCCTGATTTAAACTGTTCAACAACAAGCTTTCATATGCTGGATAATATAAAACATATATTACATTCTCAAAATATTAATATTTTACTTTTTTCGAATGGTGCATTTTCTAATTTTGTGACTTAGGCCACTTTGGTAGTGAAAATGTCCTTGAAATATAAAAGTTTGTATGCTTTGAATTAAGAATCTTAAAACTACAATACATTAACTTTGTTATAAGATAAAATAAAGTTTAAAAATATCAAATTAGTTTTTTGAGAGTTTTAGCCGCCCCTTTGTATGGAGCCCGACCAATGTGCGGTATAGGAACTTGTCGTAATAGAAATTTCATCGACTTTCTTGGACATACAGGCACGAAGTCTCTCACACGATACATAAATGCAAAATAATCTTTGACAGAGACAGCTTTCAGGCAATTACTGTGTTGAATTGTGTTCATAGCTGAGATGCAGGCTTCATCCCAGTTGAGACGTTAAACAAAAAAAGAAGATATAAATCATAAAACAAAATGTAAATATAGATACATCTCCAACACATCAGTATGTAGATATACAAAAACCTGCTAAACCTCTCTCGTTATCCCATAGAATCCCGATTCCATTAAGCTAAATACAAGCTGTCACAATTTTATGAAGCGAATCCCTACGCATCTTGTGCGAAGCGTATAAACCATCTGAGAGCGCTCCCATACTACGCGAGCTTGTTTGCGTGTCGTCTAAGAAGATTAGGGATTTATTGGCGGCACATGTGATGAGACTGCTAACAAGCAATATATATTTGCGAG
This sequence comes from Aedes albopictus, assembly GCF_035046485.1. NCBI lineage: Eukaryota > Metazoa > Arthropoda > Insecta > Diptera > Culicidae > Aedes > Aedes albopictus. Next base: position 120,526,596 of record NC_085138.1, read on the forward strand.
CTTTGCTTCGTATAATCTTCCCCAAAAGGCATTCAATTTTCATATCGCTACGGTGGAAGCTAATATTTGATGGAAGCTTGAAGTGTCTTGAGATCAGCATCGCAATTTTATGCGTTGTTGATAAGAATGGCGTGTAGTAATTAAGCTTGTTAAACATTTGGTAACACGAGCATTTTAGGCTTTTAACGTTTCTGAACTCATCACGACGAAGTAAATTGAATAGAAGTGCTTTCTCATACAGGTACGGGCCGACATAATATTTACAACATTGTACATTTTCTACTTACAGCTATGAATCCATCGCTGAAGCCTCTGTAATCCCCAAGCTTTACCAGGACTCAGTTGGTTTTATTCGTTCAGTCTGGAGAAACCGTTTCTCGATGCGAGATGCTTAGATGGAGTGAGGACGTTTAGAGGTACCAACTGGACGTCACGTATACGGTAAGCACCAAAATGGGAACTAATCCCCGTTGCTTGTAGAATTTTCGCAATCAAACTTGTAGATTGCTTAAATTTTGCTATCTACCAAATCGGATTGACATCGGTATATTGTTTTGTTTGTTCCCTTCACTTTGTTTCTTATCTTTGATCTTTCACTACATTTACAATCAATCTCGGGATGGAAATGACGTACATCCACGCAGCACAAAACACCCCAATTTTCCAATATTGTCCCGGCTATTCACAATTTTCACAAACACATATTTCTCCATACTTATCGTTCACAATTCGTTTCCCCGCATGAAGCATCGATCCAATAAAATCCCTTCCAACTTCCAACGTCTCGTGTCCTCACTGGAAAATATCATCCGTCCCCGTCGGACGTTTTATAGGTGGTTTATTCACAGCAATCACCAAATTTGATTTCCACCAAACACTAAGCACCGGTGCGCCCCGATCGATCCCGAACGGATTTGATCCCTTTTTCCGTCCGGACGGAAAATCTCCTTAGTCTGACGGTGTGCCTTCTTATGCCCTGGTGATGCTTTCACTTTGTTCACCCAGCTTTGTACATTGTATCCCTTGTAATCCCACGGGACTGCGAAATGCGATTTAGAATCCAAAAAAGCGGTGTGGTCCCTCGTTCCAGTTTGGCTGATTGGTGCCTCCCACACGTGGGTATGGGTACCCGTTCCGAGTCACACAGTGCAGCGTTGCGGAAAAATCGGAGCTGGAACGAAAGAGAAATGATTCTGTTAACAATAATGCCATAAAATTATGAAATTGCAAATTTACTCCTATGGTTTCAAACCATGTGGGATATAACATTTTCACGTAGTATCATTTTGATTTTTATTTCAAATGCACCCAATTTTGTTACACGTGAATCAAACAAATCAATAACATGCTTAAGAATAAACTTTTTGGTGGAGTTTTTAGTAAGACCAAAGAAATGATAAGAAAACCTATGGTAGTGAACGTTTTTGAGGAATTTCCGAAAAAAAACTTTGGGGGAATTTTCGAAGAAATTCCTCAAGGAATTCCCGAAGCAATTATTGGAGGAATTAGTAGAACAATCAAGAGGCATTTCCGAGAAAATTCCTGGAGGAACTTCCGAAAGAATTCCTGAAGGAATTTCCGAAGTAATTCCTGAAGGAATTTCTGAAGTAATTCCTGAAGGAATATCTGAAGTAATTCCTGAACGAATTTCCGAAGGAATTCCTGGAGGAATTTCTGAAGGAATTCTTGGAGAAATTTCCGAAGGAATTCTTGGAGGAATTTCCGAAGGAATTCTTGGAAGAATTTCCGAAGGAACTCCTGGACGAATTCCTGGAGGAGTTCCCGAAGCAATTATTGGAGGAATTAGTGAAACAATCCGGAGGAATTTCCGAAAGAATCCCTGGAGAAATTTCTGAGAGAATCCCTGAAGGAATTTCCGAGAGAATTTCTGGTGAATTTTTAAGAGAGTTTCTGGATGAATTTCCGAGAGAATTTCTGGAGAAAACAAATCAATAACATGCTTAAGAATAAACTTTTTGGTGGAGTTTTTAGTAAGACCAAAGAAATGATAAGAAAAACTATGGTAGTGAACGTTGTTGAGGAATTTCCGAAAAAAACTTTTGGGGGAATTTTCGAAGAAATTCCTCAAGGAATTCCCGAAGCAATTATTGGAGGAATTAGTAGAACAATCAAGAGGCATTTCCGAGAAAATTCCTGGAGGAACTTCCGAAAGAATTCCTGAAGGAATTTCCGAAGTAATTCCTGAAGGAATTTCTGAAGTAATTCCTGAAGAAATATCCGAAGTAATTCCTGGAGGAATTTCCGAAGGAATTCCTGGAGGAATTTCTGAAGGAATTCTTGGAGGAATTTCCGAAGGAATTCCTGGAGGAATTTCCGAAGGAATTCCTGGAGAAATTTCCGAAGGAATTCCTGGAAGAGTTTCCGAAGGAATTCCTGGAGGAATTTCCGAAGGAATTCCTGGAGGAATTTCCGAAGGAATTCCTGGAGAAATTTCCGAAGGAATTCCTGGAGGAATTTCCGAAGGAATTCCTGGAGGAATTTCCGAAGGAATTCCTGGAGGAATTTCCGAAGGAATTCCTGGAGGAATTTCCGAAGGAATTCCTGGAGGAATTTCCGAAGGAATTCCTGGAGGAATTTCCGAAGGAATTCCTGGAGGAATTTCCGAAGGAATTCCTGGAGGAATTTCCGAAGGAATTCCTGGAGGAATTTCCGAAGGAATTCCTGGAGGAATTTTCGAAGGAATTCCTGGAGGAATTTCCGAAGGAATTCCTGGAGGAATTTCCGAAGGAATTCCTGGAGGAATTTCCGAAGGAATTCCTGGAGGAATTTCCGAAGGAATTCCAGGAGGAATTTCCGAAGGAATTCCTGGAGGAATTTCCGAAGGAATTCCTGGAGGAATTTCCGAAGGAATTCCTGGAGGAATTTCCGAAGGAATTCCTGGAGGAATTTCCGAAGGAATTCCTGGAGGAATTTCCGAAGGAATTCCTGGAGGAATTTCCGAAGGAATTCCTGGAGGAATTTCCGAAGGAATTCCTGGAGGAATTTCCGAAGGAATTCCTGGAGGAATTTCCGAAGGAATTCCTGGAGGAATTTCCGAAGGAATTTCTGGAGAAATTTCCGAAGGAATTCCTGGAGAAATTTCCGAAAGAATTCCTGGAGAAATTTCCGAAAGAATTCCTGGAGAAATTTCCGAAGGAATTCCTGGAGGAATTTCCGAAGGAATTCCTGGAGGAATTTCCGAAGGAATTCCTGGAGGAATTTCCGAAGGAATTCCTGGAGGAATTTCCGAAGGAATTCCTGGAGGAATTTCCGAAGGAATTCCTGGAGGAATTTCCGAAGGAATTCCTGGAGGAATTTCCGAAGGAATTCCTGGAGGAATTTCCGAAGGAATTCCTGGAGGAATTTCCGAAGGAATTCCTGGAGGAATTTCCGAAGGAATTCCTGGAGGAATTTCCGAAGGAATTCCTGGAGGAATTTCCGAAGGAATTCCTGGAGGAATTTCCGAAGGAATTCCTGGAGGAATTTCCGAAGGAATTCCTGGAGGAATTTTCGAAGGAATTCCTGGAGGAATTTCCGAAGGAATTCCTGGAGGAATTTCCGAAGGAATTCCTGGAGGAATTTCCGAAGGAATTCCTGGAGGAATTTCCGAAGGAATTCCTGGAGGAATTTCCGAAGGAATTCCTGGAGGAATTTCCGAAGGAATTCCTGGAGGAATTTCCGAAGGAATTCCTGGAGGAATTTCCGAAGGAATTCCTGGAGGAATTTCCGAAGGAATTCCTGGAGGAATTTCCGAAGGAATTCCTGGAGGAATTTCCGAAGGAATTCCTGGAGGAATTTCCGAAGGAATTCCTGGAGGAATTTCCGAAGGAATTCCTGGAGGAATTTCCGAAGGAATTCCTGGAGGAATTTCCGAAAGAATTCCTGGAGAAATTTCCGAAAGAATTCCTGGAGGAATTTCCGAAGGAATTCCTGGAGAAATTTCCGAAAGAATTCCTGGAGAAATTTCCGAAAGAATTCCTGGAGGTATTTCCGAAGGAATTCCTGGAGGAATTTCCGAAGGAATTCCTGGAGGAATTTCCGAAGGAATTCCTGGAGGAATTTCCGAAGGAATTCCTGGAGGAATTTCCGAAGGAATTCCTGGAGGAATTTCCGAAGGAATTCCTGGAGGAATTTCCGAAGGAATTCCTGGAGGAATTTCCGAAGGAATTCCTGGAGAAATTTCCGAAAGAATTCCTGGAGGAATTTCCGAAGGAATTCCTGGAGGAATTTCCGAAGGAATTCCTGGAGGAATTTCCGAAGGAATTCCTGGAGGAATTTCCGAAGGAATTCCTGGAGGAATTTCCGAAGGAATTCCTGGAGGAATTTCCGAAGGAATTCCTGGAGGAATTTCCGAAGGAATTCCTGGAGGAATTTCCGAAGGAATTCCTGGAGGAATTTCCGAAGGAATTCCTGGAGGAATTTCCGAAGGAATTCCTGGAGGAATTTCCGAAGGAATTCCTGGAGGAATTTCCGAAGGAATTCCTGGAGGAATTTCCGAAGGAATTCCTGGAGGAATTTCCGAAGGAATTCCTGGAGGAATTTCCGAAGGAATTCCTGGAGGAATTTCCGAAGGAATTCCTGGAGGAATTTCCGAAGGAATTCCTGGAGGAATTTCCGAAGGAATTCCTGGAGGAATTTCCGAAGGAATTCCTGGAGGAATTTCCGAAGGAATTCCTGGAGGAATTTCCGAAGGAATTCCTGGAGGAATTTCCGAAGGAATTCCTGGAGGAATTTCCGAAGGAATTCCTGGAGGAATTTCCGAAGGAATTCCTGGAGGAATTTCCGAAGGAATTCCTGGAGGAATTTCCGAAGGAATTCCTGGAGGAATTTCCGAAGGAATTCCTGGAGGAATTTTCGAAGGAATTCCTGGAGGAATTTCCGAAGAAATTCCTGGAGGAATTTCCGAAGGAATTCCTGGAGGAATTTCCGAAGGAATTCCAGGAGGAATTTCCGAAGGAATTCCTGGAGGAATTTCCGAAGGAATTCCTGGAGGAATTTCCGAAGGAATTCCTGGAGGAATTTCCGAAGGAATTCCTGGAGGAATTTCCGAAGGAATTCCTGGAGGAATTTCCGAAGGAATTCCTGGAGGAATTTCCGAAGAAATTCCTGGAGAAATTTCCGAAGAATTTCCTGGAGAAATTTCCGAAAGAATTCCTGGAGAAATTTCCGAAGGAATTCCTGGAGGAATTTCCGAAGGAATTCCTGGAGGAATTTCCGAAGGAATTCCTGGAGGAATTTCCGAAGGAATTCCTGGAGGAATTTCCGAAGGAATTCCTGGAGGAATTTCCGAAGGAATTCCTGGAGGAATTTCCGAAGGAATTCCTGGAGGAATTTCCGAAGGAATTCCTGGAGGAATTTCCGAAGGAATTCCTGGAGGAATTTCCGAAGGAATTCCTGGAGGAATTTCCGAAGGAATTCCTGGAGGAATTTTCGAAGGAATTCCTGGAGGAATTTCCGAAGGAATTCCTGGAGGAATTTCCGAAGGAATTCCTGGAGGAATTTCCGAAGGAATTCCTGGAGGAATTTCCGAAGGAATTCCAGGAGGAATTTCCGAAGGAATTCCTGGAGGAATTTCCGAAGGAATTCCTGGAGGAATTTCCGAAGGAATTCCTGGAGGAATTTCCGAAGGAATTCCTGGAGGAATTTCCGAAGGAATTCCTGGAGGAATTTCCGAAGGAATTCCTGGAGGAATTTCCGAAGGAATTCCTGGAGGAATTTCCGAAGGAATTCCTGGAGGAATTTCCGAAGGAATTCCTGGAGGAATTTCCGAAGGAATTCCTGGAGGAATTTCCGAAGGAATTCCTGGAGGAATTTCCGAAGGAATTCCTGGAGGAATTTCCGAAGGAATTCCTGGAGGAATTTCCGAAGGAATTCCTGGAGGAATTTCCGAAGGAATTCCTGGAGGAATTTCCGAAGGAATTCCTGGAGGAATTTCCGAAGGAATTCCTGGAGGAATTTCCGAAGGAATTCCTGGAGGAATTGCCGAAGGAATTCCTGGAGGAACTGCCGAAGGAATTCCTGGAGGAACTGCCGAAGGAATTCCTGGAGGAACTGCCGAAGGAATTCCTGGAGGAACTGCCGAAGGAATTCCTGGAGGAATTTCCGAAGGAATTCCTGGAGGAATTTCCGAAGGAATTCCTGGAGGAGTTTCCGAAGAAATTCCTGGAGGAATTTCTGAAGGAATTGCTGGAGGAGTTTCCGAAGGAATTCCTAGAGGAGTTTCACGAAGAATTTTTGAAAGAATTCCTAGAGGAACTTCCGAAGCGATTCGCAGGAGGAATTTCCGAAGAAATTTCTAGGAGGAATTTCCAAAAGAATTGCTGAAGGAATTTCCGAAGGAATTCCAGGAGGAATTGTCGAAGTAATTTTTGCAGGAATTTCTGAAGGAATTGCTGGAGGAGTTTCCGAAGGAATTCCTAGAGGAGTTCCAGGAAGAATTTTTGAAATAATTCCTGGAGGAACTTCCGAAGCGATTCGCAGGAGGAATTTCCGAAGAAATTTCTAGGAGGAATTTCCAAAAGAATTGCTGAAGGAATTTCCGAATGAATTCCAGGAGGAATTGTCGAAGTAATTCCTGCAGGAATTTCTGAAGGAATTGCTGGAGGAGTTTCCGAAGGAATTCCTGGAGGAATTGCCGCAGTAATTCCTGCAGGAATTTCTGAAGGAATTCCTGCAGGAATTTCTGAAGGAATTCCTGGAGGAATTTCCGAAGGAATTCCTGGAGGAATTTCCGAAGCGATTCCTGGAGGAATTTCCGAAGGAATTCCTGGAGGAATTTCCGAAGGAATTCCTGGAGGAATTTCCGAAGGAATTCCTGGAGGAATTTCTGAAGGAATTCCTGGAGGAATTTCCGAAGGAAGTCCTGGAGGAATTTCCGAAGGAATTCCTGGAGGAATTTCCGAAAGAATTCCTGGAGGAATTTCCGAAGGAATTCCTGGAGTAATTTCCGAAGGAACTCCTGGAGTAATTCCCGAAGGAATTCCTGGAGTTATTCCCGAAGGAATTCCTGGAGGAATTTCTGAAGGAATTCCTGGAGGAATTTCCGAAGGAATTCCTGGAGGAACTTCCGAAGGAATTCCTGGAGGAATTTCTGAAGGAATTCCTGGAGGAATTTCCGAAGGAATTCCTGGAGGAATTTCCGAAGGAATTCCTGGAGGAATTTCCGAAGGAATTCCTGGAGGAATTTCCGAAGGAATTCCTGGAGGAATTTCCGAAGGAATTCCTGGAGGAATTTCCGAAGGAATTCCTGGAGGAATTTCCGAAGGAATTCCTGGAGGAATTTCCTAAGGAATTCCTGGAGGAATTTCCGAAGGAATTCCTGGAGGAATTTCCGAAGAAATTCCTGGAGGAATTTCCGAAAGAATTCCTGGAGTAATTTCCGAAGGAATTCCTGGAGTAATTTCCGAAGGAATTCCTGGAGGAATTTCCGAAGGAATTCCTGGAGGAATTTCCGAAGGAATTCCTGGAGGAATTTCCGAAGGAACTCCTGGAGTAATTTCCGAAGGAATTCCTGGAGTAATTTCCGAAGGAATTCCTGAAGGAATTTCATAGAACTCCTGGCTGAATTTCCGAAGGAATTTCTTGAAGAATGTCCGAAGGAATTCCTGGAGGAATTTCCGAAGAAATTCCTGGAGGGATTTCTGAAGGAATTCCTGGAGGAATTTCCGAAGGAATTCCTGGAGGAATTTCCGAAGGAATTTCTGGAGGAATTTCCGAAGGAATTCCTGGAGGAATTTCCGAAGGAATTCCTGGAGGAATTTGCGAAGGAATTCCTGGAGGAATTTCCGAAGGAATTCCTGGAGGAATTTCCGAAGGAATTCCTGGAGGAATTTCCGAAGGAATTCCTGGAGGAATTTCCGAAGGAATTCCTGGAGGAATTTCCGAAGAAATTCCTAGAGGAATTTCCGAAGGAATTCCTGGAGGAATTTCCGAAGGAATTCCTGGAGGAATTTCCGAATGAATTCCTGGAGGGATTTCCGGAGGAATTCCTGGAGGAATTTCCGAAGGAATTCCTGGAGGAATTTCCGAAGGAATTCCTAGAGGAATTTCCGAAGGAATTCCTAGAGGAATTTCCGAAGGAATTCCTGGAGGAATTTCCGAAGAAATTCCTGGAGGAATTTCCGAAGAAATTCCTGGAGGAATTTCCGAAGAAATTCCTGGAGGAATTTCCGAAGGAATTCCTGGAGGAATTTCCGAAGGAATTCCTGGAGGAATTTCCGAAGGAATTCCTGGAGGAATTTCCGAAGGAATTCCTGGAGGAATTTCCGAAGGAATTCCTGGAGGAATTTCCGAAGGAATTCCTGGAGGAATTTCCGAAGGAATTCCTGGAGGAATTTCCGAAGGAATTCCTGGAGGAATTTCCGAAGGAATTCCTGGAGGAATTTCCGAAGGAATTCCTGGAGGAATTTCCGAAGGAATTCCTGGAGGAATTTCCGAAGGAATTCCTGGAGGAATTTCCGAAGGAATATATTTCTATCAGAAAATTAAAGAAATTCGCCGTTACATATCGAGAAATGCAAAAAAGTTTTTGAAACATGAATTTCTGAAAATAAATAGCCATATTTTGTAATACGAACCACTCTAAAATTGTTTGACATTGCAAATTCCCTTAAAACTATGCTTTATATTGTATTTTTGAGTAATTCCTGTTGTTTTCTGTATCCAAAGTCCTATAAGTATTCAAAATATAATCAAATTGAAAAAGTGTCTAGTATGGGAAATTTTGACCTTTCAAGTTAAAAAAATCATATCTTAAAAACTAAAATATGTCCGCCAAGTTTCTTGAATTTTGCAATAAAAATATAAAACAGACTGCCTCTATGGTCTCATTTTCAGCAAGGTTCTTTCAGTTATCCCTCTCTGCCTCTAGGAATTTCTACAAAGTTTCTTTCAGGATTTCCTTGAGTAACCATCTCTAAATCTTCTTCAAGAGTTTCTAAAACAAAATCAATAGATTATTCTAAAATTTGGCCGTGTTTTTTATTCAAAAATGCCTTCAGAAATATTTCCTGAGATTCCTTCAGGGATGCTTTCAGACATAATCTCAAAGATTGCTACAGAACTGCGTGCATGTATTGCCTCACACTTTTCTTCAAACATTTTTATTGTATTTTTCCAGGAGTTATTCTTTTGGATTCCTCCAAGAACTCCTCTAGAAATTTCTGAAGGAATTATTAAGGCAATTCCAGGAAATCCTCGCAAAGCTTGAAGCATCTTTTTTTTTTGCAGAGATTCTTTCAGAGATTTTTTTTTAGAAATTCCTCAAGAGGTTTCTTTTAGAAATTCAGAACATCTTTTGGAACAACATATTTCAGAATTTATTGATAGAATTTTTGAGAGGTTCCTGCAGGTAGTGCTTCATATATTCAGAGACTAGGCATTTTTTTTTAATTCTCAAAGGCATTTCTCCCAAAATTCTTCTGGCAGTTTATCCAGGGGTTTCTACAAAAGTTCCTCCAGAGTTTGCTTATGAATTATTGAAACATTTTTCTTCCGAGTTTTAAATTTCAGAGTTTTTTTGTTGATACTTCTTGAATTAATGAAAAGATTCTTCTTCTTCTTGTGGACTTGACCTGCAACGCTTCAACTTAGTGTTCTTTGAGCACTTCAACAGTTATTAATTGAAGGACTTTCTTTGCCTGCCATTGCATGAATTTGTATATTGTGAGGCAAGGCCAATGATACACTATGCCCAGGGAGACAAGAAAAGTTTCCCAACCGGAACGGGAATCGAACCTGCCGTCTCCGGATTGGTGATCCAGCCTTAACCACTAGGCTAACTGGACACCCAGTTGAAAAGATTACTTCTGCCATTTCTGCAGAAATTACAATAAAATCTCTTCGTTCCCAATTTTCAAGAAAATCTTCAATAAATATCTCCATTTTTGGAGGAGGGTGTTAGTTTTTTTTACTTATTTGTTTATTTGAAAAGCTCGGGCGCCACATGGGCATAACTGAGCCGAAATCATTTGTTTTTACAGTGATTTAACATTTTACAATTTATTACTGCCTTAATTCTATGTTAGTTTGGCCGAAGTACTCACGGCTGTTTCGAGGTTAGGGGAAAAAATAAAAATCGAAAGGAGGGATTTATGGGTTTTACACTAAATTATTTGCTAACTTATACTAAAAAATTGATGGGACAAATTGTCCAAATCTGTAACGGAACTAAAAAGAAACGACTTTATTGGTAGGCAACGATAAGAAGAGGACAAATGGAAGGGGACGACGACAGAGAGGGGCGAACAACAAAACCAAATGGCGGACAACGAAACCAAGAAACGTACTACATCAAACTCTGACATCAACACGTTTCAAAAACTGATAAATGAAATTCATGTATTCCAAATCAAGGTCTGCCAACACTTCTCTAACGGGTTTCTGTTGTTTTCCTCGGACCCGGAGAGTTTCATACAGCTCAGATCTGACTTCACGATACTCATCGCATCCCCACACGACATGTTCGATATTCTGGTAAGCCACGCCGCAGACACAGAGATTGCTTTCCGAGAGCCCAATACGGAAGGTATGTGCGTTCAACAAATAGTGGTTGGGCATCAGCCGACAAATTACACGAATGAAATCGCGGCCTAAATCCAACCCTTTCAACCATAGCTTATTCGACACCTGTGGAATGATGGAGTGCAACCATCTAGCCATCTCTCCATCTCTCCATTTGTGTTTCCAGCTGATTAAGGTCTCCTGACGGGCCAATGCAAAAAAATCGTCGATAGTGATTTGACGCTCGTAAATATCGCCTTCGCTAGCGCCCATCTTAGCCAGAGAGTTCGCTTTCTCATTACCCGGAATCGAGCAATGTGAAGGGACTCATGCTATGATGATAGTGTATGAGCGTTTGGACAAAGCACTCAAGACTTGGCGTATTCCATTCAGGAAGTACGCTGAGTGCTTCATCAGTTTCATTGACCGAACAGCCTCCAGAGAGCTTAGACTGTCGGTAAAAATAAAATAGTGCTCAGGTGGAAGAGTGCTAACGTACTCTAAGGTGTAGTACATAGCCGCTAGCTTAGCAACGTATGATGAATTTCGCCCCAAATCGTATTCGGAGTTGGCAGCACCCTCTCAGATTACAATGAAACTTTCTGGATGTATAGACCTTGACTAGATAAGCCACTTTGCATACTTAGTTTCTTAAAAAATTACCTAGACTATCTTTTGAAAAGGGCTAAACTTTTTTTACCATTTTTTTTTCAAATGTGTTTGATAAAAAAATGACTACTCCTACAAGAAGGTGTTGTATGGGTGATAGTCACTAAATATTGAAAAAAAAAATCAAATTGAGTCCTACACTAAAAAAAATGTTTTTAAAAAATTCAAAGTCGATTTACAAAAAACACCATCTTTGATTTAATTATAGGATTTGGCTGGATGACTGTTGATTTTTCCTAGAGAATTTCTGCTTGCAGTCTGATAAATTGCGTTGATTAATTGTTTATCATCAATAGCCGGACCGAAACGTCGGCACTTTTAAGGAAAAAAAGTTTTTCAGACAAAAACTTTTTCATGTCCAAATGTTTTTTTTTCAGTGTCTTTTGTTATCATAAACTAAACCAGTGAAGGTATCATCTCAGAATTCAATAAAACACAATTTGTTAAGAGGTTTTGTCTCATTTATTCAAGGACATTTTGTCTTATTCATTCAATCAATTCAATTTTTATAATTAAATGAATACTATGTATTGTATGTAATGTATTCTCTTATGAAATGCCGGATTTTGCCTCAAATCGTATATGGAGTTAGCAGCACCTTCTCAGATTGCAGTGAAACTTTCTGGGTGTGCAGACCTTGACTAGATAAGCCACTTTGCATACTTACACACATACATACATACATACACACAGACATCATCTCAATTCGTCGAACTAAGTTGATTGATATGTTGGCTTGACCCATCGAGTTTTCTATCAAAATCTCGATTTATGAGTAAACACCAAGAGAAAAGCGAAAAATGTTTGAAAAACGTCAAAAAAAATTGAAAAAGCAAGAAAAAAATGTTAAATTATGCGATTAAAGGTGCAGAGCTGACGTTGTCCGCACACATAACTAACAACGGAAAAATCAGATCATGAAACAATGCAAATGTATCCTGAAGTGATGCATTAATTATTTTCTCGCATTTCAAACGAGAAGAGCGTCATGGCTCAGTAAATATTTGATTCATTCAGACGTAATAATAATCTCATCAACATATAATTTTCCATTCCACGCAGTCTGGAGCTCAAGTAGAAAGCACACATTTTAAGAACTACTTACTTGTACTCCTGTTGAAACGCTCACTGGCGGCTACTTCACTAAGACGTTCTTCAAAAAGGATTATAGCGTAGAAATTTTTGATGTTTGCTCGTAGATCGTAGAAAATAAATCGACAGTAAGCTGCTTCCAAAAACAGGTTATATGCTATCACAGACAGTTAGGTGGTTGAAATAGTTTTCCGTTGCACGAATATTACCGCCGAAAAATATCGATTCTCTACTTGCACACCGACTGACACTGACAACAGCCAACAATGAACTAGACACGGAAGCTATATCCTACAAACTGCACTCTAGACGTATAGCTAGTAAAACACTATTTTTTCGTCATCATCAAATTACAAATTGCTCCAACCGCTACTACCGTTAAATTGCACCACAAAATGAATCCGATTTGCAGATTTTCATTCCCGTTTGCACCAACACCGATGATGCTCCTTCGCTTCGCACCGCGCTCGACTCCAGAACAGCTGGGAACTATTTTTGGACTGGCTGTATCCTACCTACTATCCTGCACACTGAGCACACTGAGGCTGTCTGCTCCAGCTGCCACCCCGGCTCCAATCCACATTTCCCGAAAGCGATGCAAGGGTGCACGTGGAGTGAACGAGGAGACTGCCCTCGAGGGGAGGATGGAGGGTAAGACAAACTTCAATCAACTACACTACTGGATACTGTGTGAACTGAATGTGAAATGGTTCGACGCGCGAACAGCAGGAAGGCCGTTTCCTACCGATCCTACCGACGGTCCAAGTGCAACTGAAGTCGCCAGAATCAGCCCCCAGCTGCTTTCGGTGCGGGAGGATACAATCGACCACCGACCGACGACTGATAACGCACATTTTCCCCATTTTCCCAGCAGCGCGCGCGGGAAATTCTCTTCGTCGATTTTCTCTCGCGCCTCGTTGTGGCGACCTTTTCTCACTCTCGTGCTCTCGCTGGATGTTGTGTCTGGTTTGGAGGCGGAAAGCAAGTGCAACAAGTAACCTAACGATATGGGCTTAATGATTGCACTTTGGACCGGGATCCTTGACATGCGAACGCAGATGGGAAGAAGTATAGTTTGCTATAGTGAATGTTTAATGATTGTCGTTTCTAATAGAACCGGATTTACCTATAAGTAAAGGAACGTGATGGGATTGCAACTAATAAGGAGGGATGAAAGTGATAACAAGCAGAGAAAGTTAGTGTTTTGTATTCAATTACGAATTGGTTTGCGTCATACTAATTGATTTTGTTACGTTAATTGACTTCTGAGTTACTGCCATGTACAACAGCTTAATTAAGAAACTTATTTTCATTCGATCGGTCAGAAACCGTTAGTTCGAAAATATTCGGGCACATGATTTTACAAAATAATATTGTATAAACATAATGAAAGAGATTTGCTATATATCTGCGGCAACATTCCAAAATAACCAGTCCAAGTAATCTACTTCGAGCTGTTTATTCAGACACAATTGGATTTCCTAACCCCGTAGGCGTAAATTGGGGTTCTAGGCATTCGAGAACAACTAGCATGTGGATGTGACACCTATGTAGAATGGAAATTTGAAGTTGTTTCCCAAATTGTCCGTCTCAAAGAGCACTACCATCAGCAGTGTTATAAAAATTAGTAGATCCCCATCTTCAGTGACGGGCCACGCGAACTTCTCAAAATCCGAATGCTCTAGGAGAGGGTGAGATTTTTTTTTCGGATTCTGCATCTTAAGGAGCAAGTGCATACATGTATTACAATAAAGTGGTGTGGCATAGTTCAGTGGTTCTCAAGCAGAGACAACGGGCCATGCTAATTTCTCAAGTATCGAAAGTGCTATTGGAAAGTAAAAAAAAGTTTTCAGATTCTGCGTCTCAAGAAGCATTTATCACAATATAGTGGCATTGTAAAGTTCAGTGGTTCCCAAGCTGGGTCATGCTGATTTCACTATAATCGAAAGTCCGAGGAAAGGTGTAAGTGTTTTTGGGATTCTGCGTTCCAAATAGTACTTATTTTAATATACTGGTGTTGCAGGGGTTTCCATTCTGGGGTCACGGGCCATGCTAATTTCTCAAAAGCTGAAAGTCATCTGATTCCTAAAGGAACTTTTCTTACAATTACGGGGTGGTGTTACAAAGCTTTGTGGTTCCCAAGCTGAGATAACGGTCTATTTGAAGTAGAGTAATCTTATATGGATCTGTTCATAAACCACGTAGACCAAAATTTGGCCATTCAGATGCCTCTTGTCCTTCTGAAGGGCCCATGAGGCCTCTTTAGATCTCCCTCAACCCGCTGAGAACTCCTGAAACTTCCTGAAATGATTCTGTCACCCCCTAAAACCTCCTAAGAACTCCTCCTGGACCCAGCTTATAAGACACCAACCCCAACCAAGACCAATTCAAAAAACATATTCACTTCTTCCTAGCACTTGTTCTTGCGAAATCCTTGTGGCCCGTGAACCCAGATTGGAAACCGCTGAGTTTTGCAATATAACTATATTGAAAACAGTGCAACTATATTGTAAATAAATAAATAAATTTTAAAAAAATCTAAAAAAAACCGGATTAATCCACCTAGTGGTGATAGTGCCTTTCTCGTCGATTATGTACTTATGATCTATCCGTCGACGTAAGCATCCTGAATCCTGTGAATACTTTATTTAAAAGCAAGAATTTTATCTAAGCCATAATCGAGTTGGGAAACTTATTGATGGCACATATATCTGACGTTATGTTCAATGTATAGACAGAGCTGGAAAATATCAGACCTCTTAGTTGACTGCGTGACCACCTTTACTATTACTGGAGGCCGATCAATACCAAGACGATAATAACAAGCTAAAACATAATTTATTTCACAACTAAAAATCACTTCACAGTCTTCGATAAACTTTTTTCTGTACACTTTAGATTATATTTTATTATCATTGGTTATCCATAAAATTTGACCAAAAAAATAGAAGCAAGCGATTTTTTTCATACTGAATCCAATTCGAATTTGAGCCATATCACAGAGCGCGAGGAGCAACCAGTCGGATCACAATTTTGCGCAGTAATTTTAAACGCAAAAGGGGATTGAAAAACTTTGTTCAAGGTTAATGCGATTAAATTTCAATTTTCCCATGCAACCCTCATTCTTCTGTATATTTACACCTCAGGAAATTAAAAAGGTGTGATTTGATGAGCCTGCTTCAGTTTTGTCAAGATTTTGTTCTCTTACACATATTTATCGCTCGCATTGATTATTTTCGCTACCACTTTTTGTGAGATATCTGGAACCGGTTCCAAGACTGTATCTATTGTTTTATCCGTTATGTGTCCGACAAACATTTTGCTTTTTTCTATACCGCGCTTTTTAAATGGGCGCTGGGTACCTAGGTACCCTGTCGGCCACATAAGGGTTAAATATGGTCTGAGACTAGTTTCTTGCTAACCGTTCAACAGGTTTTCTGAAAAGCCGAAAATTGATGTGCATGCATGGATTTGATTCATTTTACATTTTGGTCAATCTGGCGGGACATACAAAACGAGTTCTGGAACACTACCGATAGTCTCTAATGTGATCTGAGATTATTTACTTGAAAACCGTACATCAGGTTATCAAAACAGCCACGATTTAATGTGTCGCATGCATGGTTTTGGCTCCCACACAGATAACAGACATGCAGGCTAGAACAAATTTCACTCAGAAAGTTGTGTAAGGATTTGAATCTTCACTTGAGTAAGGTTGCAAACCAATACACGATGACAACACTAACGCCGCCAAACACCATATTGCCACAGTCAGTGGTGAATTGAAACATTTCAAGTGGTGAATTTATTTAGTATGGGAAATTAACCGATTGCAGCGCCACGCTATTGCCACTTGTGTTGTCGATTTCAAATGGCCGTTAAATTCCTTACACAGTTTCGGAACTGGACTTGGATGTCTGTTCTCTGTGGCTCCCATATGCATTTGACCACTTCCAGCGGGACACCCGGAACCAGTTCCGGAATACCACTGGTTGTCCCAAATATGGTCTGAAATCATTTTCTTGCTAACCGTTCATCAGGTTATCTAAAGAGCCATGGTTTTATGTGTCACATGCGGGACTTCCGGCGGGACATCCAGAACCGGTTCCAGAGCACTACCGGTAGTCTCTTCTGTGATCTAAGGCTATTTTCCTGCTTACCGTTCACCAGGTTATCTAAAAAGCCGCTATTTGATGTGTCGCCTGCATGGGTTTGGTTCACTTTTATATTTGGCCATTTCCGACGGGGCATCCGGAACCGGTTCCGGAACACTACCGGTAGTCTCTGCTGTGATATAAGGCTATTTTCCTGCTTACCGTTCTTCAGGTTATCGAAAAAGCTGCGCTCTGATGTGTCGCATGCATGAGTATGGTTCCCAGCTACATTTGACCACTTCCGGCGGGACACCCGGAACCGGTTCCAGAATACTACTGGTTTTCCTAAATATGGTCTGATTCCATTTTATTGCTAATCGTTCATCAGGTCACCTAAAGACCCGCGATTTGATGTGTCGCATGCATGGGTTTGGTTAAATTTTATATTTGGCCACCTCCGGCGGGGCACCTAGAACCGGTCCCTGGACACTACCGGTAGTCTCTGTTGTATCAAAGGCTATTTTCCTTCTCACTGTTCATCAGGTTATCGAAAAAGCTGTTATTTGATGTGTCGCATGCATGCATTTGGCTCACTTTTATATTTCGCCGCTTCCGGCGGGACATCCGGAACCGATTCCGGGACACTACCGGTTCAGATATGGCCTGAGACTATTTTCCTGCTTACCGTTCATCACGTAATCGAAAAAGCCGCCGTCTGATGTGTCGCATGCATGGTTTTGTAGCATTTTCAAATCCGGTTCCTTCCTGGGGTACCCGTCCGGAACACCTAAATGGCCATAACTCCGGAACGGCTGAGCCGATTCGAACCATTTTCAATAGGAAACAATGGGACCAGATTCCGCGTCGAATGAACCGTCGGTCATTAAAATCGGTTGAGGTTTACTGCCAAAAAGTGATGTGAGTTTTTTTTGTACACACACATACTCACACACACACATACACACACACACACATACATACACACACACAGACATCACCTCAATTCGTCGAGCTGAGTTGATTGGTATATGTGACTTGACCCTCCGGGACTTCTATCAAAAAGTCATTTTTGGAGTGAACATATAGCCTTTCCAGTACACTTAGTGTACGAGAAAGGCAAAACGTTATAGATTTCTTCCTCAAATTTATAACTTTTGAGATTTTCACGTGGCCCGTGAATTGGAAACCACTTATCTTTGAAATGCATACTACTTCTTGAGGTACAATCCCAAAAAAAAATTGCACTGCTTTCGAGCACTTCCGGTGCTTCAGAAATTCCCGTGGGCCGTGACTGACCTATATGTACTTCAAGTAAGTTGATCCATACGCATTGCGTATGGATCAACTACGCTGAACCGCACCAAAGGTGTTGATAATTACCGAACAGCTGGACGCGCTGATCGGCTTCACGAGCCGACAAGGACCTTGAACAGGGTCTTCTGAAGCTACGCAAATAGCTAGCTCTGGCCAAGAAGGAGTATGATCTCCTGGTTGGAGAGCGGAATACGGCTGATGCGAGCAGGAAAGAGCGGTCCACCCAAACAGACAGCTTCTTCTTTGCTGGCAACGCGACAATGGCGCATGAGACCATGCTGCTCGCCGGTGCCGAAGCAGAGAGGTCAAACCGCCCTGCGGCTCAAACTGCATGGCCGAAACCTGCCGAGGAGACGTGGCCCGCAGGCAGCAAGAAGCATCCAGCAAAGGTGGGCGGAAAGCCGAAGAGAAAGAAAGGGACGGCTAGCGCGAGCAACCAGGCGCCCAAGTTGGACAAGGGTGTAACGGTTCGTAGTACCCCCTGAGCAGGTTGGTGAGATTTTGTCGCGGTCTGGTGTAGTTTCATCTGTTTGTTTATTAAAAATCCAAAA
Source organism: Aedes albopictus (assembly GCF_035046485.1). Taxonomy (NCBI): domain Eukaryota; kingdom Metazoa; phylum Arthropoda; class Insecta; order Diptera; family Culicidae; genus Aedes; species Aedes albopictus. The sequence continues at coordinate 120,544,816 of NC_085138.1, forward strand.
TGTTGTTTGTTTCTACTCTTTGTGTTTGCTGGTCACCCGAAAAGGACGCAGCCTTATATAGCAGCTACCATCATCCTTCAACATTAGCCACCAGATGACTCTGCCTTATCTGAAACATGGTCGTAGATGGTGGAAGCGAGAGGAGGCCATTCCGATCTAGGATATCCTTAATTTACCAAAGAAACAGGCATTTGCCCAAGTAATCCCCAACAGCATATTTGGAAGTGCTCGTTGTTCTTTGAGCCATAGTGAGGATCAAGTGTGTGTGTGTGTGTGTTTGTGTGTGTGTAGGATTCCAAGGACACAGAACCCCGAGGTTTTACTATAAACAGTGGTTTCACCACAAACAAAGAGGTGAACCCTAACCTCAAAATGGGTCACCTTCCGCAGTGGCTACATCCGGCGAAGCCTTGGGCAGATGATGAACCGGCCATTCGCTACATCAGGCCGAGGACCATCCCGAAAGCTGTTCTCCAGGGGTCGCTGATACCCCGATCGATTGGGCGACATGGGTCGCATCGAACGGGAAGAAGAAGGACGATGAAAGAGAGGATCGGCGGATGATGGCAGCACGAGAAAGGGGCCCTGAAGAAAAAAGAAAAAGGTCAGATTAGATTAACCTTCCAGGACGCGCGCCATCAAGCAACCGAAACTGCACCGCGCTCGCGCTGTATACGAAAAGCGAGGTTTTTTAGTAGTGTTGTACTTTTTACAACAGCGCGCGCGCTGAAGGGTTAAGAAAGTGGGTAGAAGTAGAGTGAAGGTAGAGAGCTAGAGAGAAGAGAGCAAGTGCACAAATACCAAATATACAGGAGTGTGAAAAGGCAATCCAAGTGTTTCCCTGAATCCGCGAAAAAGCATAGATAAGCGTGCCGACCCTTGAGATGTGAGGTCTATACAGAGTCTCGCTAGCCGCTAGGAAAGGTCACTTTCTGTGACCCTCTCCTCAAGTTAACGGTAGGCCTAATCGTCGTTAGCTACAAGAGGCAGGGAAGCCAAGCCCCAAGAGGTCAACCCGAAATGAAACGTGGGCCAACTGGACCAAGGGAAGGAAAACCTTTGGATTACGGTTGGCAAGAAGGAGTTGAGAAAAGTGAATCCAGCCCACAAGCGCGAATGGAGCGATGCGCTGGTCTTCAAAACTGAGGCGGATACATACGCCGAGGTGCAAGTTGTCCGGGTTTGTGTCTTCCCCGCATGTGGCAAGCATGCGGTCACGCATTGTGCGAAAACGCGGGCACACAAACAAAACGTGTTCCGCCGTTTCCTCTAAACCATTGCACACTGGGCATTCGGAAGAATCCGCATGCCCGAAACGGTGTAGATACTGTCGGAAGCAACCATGACCTGTAAGGACCTGTGTCAGGTGGAATGTAACTTCCCCATGGCGCCTATTAATCCAACTATCTACCCTCGGTATCAACCTATGGGTCCAAATTCCTTTGGTGGAACTGTCCCACGCGCGCTGCCATTTGACCATAGAGGCCATCCTGACAGTCCTGCGTATGCCTCTTGTGCCGCGCATTTCGAAGCACTCCATGTCCTCACTGATAAGAATGCTGATAGGCACCATACCAGTAATGACGCAGAGAGCGTCGTGTGACACGGTACGGTACGCGCTCGCAACCCTCAGGCACATAAGCCTGTAAGTACTTTCCAGCTTCCGTCGGTAGGATTTAGTACTTAGCGCGGTTCCCCACGCCGGACCGCCATACCTAAGTATGAACGTAGCAACACTAGCCAGAAGCTTGCGCTTACTGGCGTACACCGCAGAGCTATTGGACATCATCCGGAACAGTGCCGCAATAGCTGTGCAGGCTCTTTTACAGGCATAATCGACGTGGCTACCGAAGGTAAGCTTATCGTCGATCATCACGCCCAAGTGTTTGACGGAGCGCTTTGACAGGATAGTACACTCTCCTACACTGATCTCCGTCTGCTGCTCCGACTTCAGGTTGTTAACAACCGTCACCTCTGTCTTGTGGTGAGCCAGCTCCAGTTTCCTGGACCGCATCCACGCCTCCACAACCTTGATCGAGTGGTTTTAAGTCAACTTCACCTCCTCGATCGTTTCACCGTAGACTTCGAGCGTAATGTCGTCGGCAAATCCGACAATCACCACTCCCACTGGGTACTCTAACCTCAACACCTCGTCGTACATGACATTCCATAACACCGGACTCAGGAAGGAACCTTGCGGGACTCCTGAGGTTATGTGAAAGCACTTCCGACCCACCTCCGTGTCGTAGGCTAGTACACGATTCTGAAAGTAACTTCCGAGAATCTTGTACAGGTACTCCGGTATCCCCAGACGCAAGAGCACATCGGCAATAGCAGACCAGGTGGCGCTATTAAACGCATTCCTAACATCCAGAGTCACTACTGCGCAAAAGCGAATTCCCCTCCTCTTAGGCTCGAGTGCTTTCTCGGTGGTTTTTGTAACCGACAAGATAGCGTCTACGGTGGACCTCCCCATCCGGAAGCCGTACTGGTTACTCGAAAGACCATTTTCGCCCTCGGTGAACCTCAACATTCTATTGAGGATGATCTTTTCGAGTACCTTCCCCGCCGTGTCTATCAAGCATATTGGTCTATATGCCGACGGGTCTCCAGGTGGTTTCCCAGCCTTTGGGCAATAGTACCAGGCTCTGCCTCTTCCAAGCTTCTGGGAAAACTCCCTCGTCCAGGCACTTCTGCATAGCAGACCTGAACATCTCGGGAGCCTCTGCAATAGCTACTTTTAAGGCCAGGCCCGGAACTCCGTCCGGACCTGGGGCCTTACCTACTCTAAGGGACTTAGCTATCCCCGCAAGTTCTACATCGGTGACCCTCTCCTCATCGCCAGCCCCAGTCCCCGGCTGTCCTACGAAAGGAGGCCAAGGACTAGGATCATGACGGGGAAAAAGTCCTCCAATGATCCCCTCCAACATCTCTGGAGATTGCTCTGTAGGAGCCATCACACCTCTCGTCTTGGCCATAACGACCCTATAAACGTCACCCCACGGGTTCGTATTGGCACTCTGACAGAGACCCTCAAAGCAGGCCTTTTTGCTTGCTCTTATCTCGGTCTTAAGCGCGGCTTTTGCAGCGGCAAACACCACCCGCCGTTCGTTTCGCTCTTCCTCTGATCGTGCTCGCTGCATCCGCCGCCTAGCCCGTAGGCAGGCGCGGCGCAGGTCCGCAATCGCGTCGGTCCACCAGTAGGCTGGTGGCCTCCCATTTCTAGGGTGGACTCGCCTAGGCATGGTCGCATCACACGCACGTGAGAGCACCGCTACCAGCTCGTCGCCGTCTAAACCGATTAAGTTTCGCTCACGGCAGAGCGCCTCCCTAACTACCCCTTCGTCGAAGTATGATGTCTTCCACCTGAGAGGGCTTGGCCTTGGCCTAGCCGCCTCTTCTTCTATCCGCTGTCTGCTGGTGTTGTAGTCGATACTGTAGCGAACCGCCAGGTGGTCGCTGTGAGTGTAGCCATCGTCTACTCTCCAGTTCGAACTACTTGTTAGGCCAGGACTACAAAAAGGTCACGTCAATAATTGACTCCGCTCCATTTGGTACCGACATTAGCCAAGTCGACATCTAAGATGGCCAGTGTTTCTAGCAGGATCTGACCCCGCTGGTTCGTGAAACGGCTTCCCCATTCCACGGCCCAGGCATTTAAGTCACCCGCTATTACCACCGGCCTTCGCCCTGTTAGCACGGTCGTTAAGCGGTCCAGCATTTGCGTGAACTGCTCGATCGGCCACCGCGGAGGCGCATAACAGCTACAGAAGAAGACCCCATTTACTTTGGCGACTGTGGTAGAGTATCAATTAATATTCGTTTCCCTTCGTGTGCCTCGTGCGCGTCCAATAGATGTTGGTCGGTGTGCTTCGTGGCGCATGCGATCAGTCCATCTCCTGCCATACGATCGTACAGTTCACTCCGCTTCGCAGCGCGCGTGTTATTGCACTTTACCCTTTAGGGTCGTTACCACAAGATGGCGACGAGGATGTAGAATCCTGCGATAATATTTCTTTATGTATAGTGTGATAGATTATTAATTCGAATTCGAGAAAAAAAACAATAAGTGTCACTAGAAAAAAATCAACACGAGAAAAATGTGTGGATGTGAAGCTATGCTGAGCGTGGGGGAAAGGCGGAAAAGTGAACGATGTGATGCGTTGAAGTATTGATTAATTGATAAAATTATTATTTGAAAGAAGAAGTAAAATAAATAATGTGTTGTCGAAGAGATGGAATTCGGCCGACAGCCGATGCAAATCAGTGCCCCATTAATGTGAAAAGAATGAGTTTCGCGGCGCAATAGTTTTTTCCTCCGCTTCTTTTGTCATGGTTTCTGTTGCTGCTGGAAGTGAAAGCGCCATCCAAGGTCACGCTTGTGAATAGGCGGGGAAATTGTGTCGTTCAATTTTATTGTTGTGGCCTTGAGGGAGTGTGAACTTTTTTTCAACAATCGAAAAATGAAAAAAAGAGGAAGGTGCGTGAATGATATGCGCAAGCGTGTTAACTTCGATCACTTGCTGCTACTTCTGCAGGTGATTGTTATAGCGAATGAAATTAGATCGCTTCCGCTTTCAATACAGAGCAATGTGTCATCAATAATGCTTATGTGATTTGAGCATTCCAGTAAATCGCCAAGGTATCGTATGCTGTAAAATAAGGTAAGACTTTCGGAAAGCATTGTTTTCAAGCCAAAGCAGCTATCACGTGTTACATAGCCTTGTAAATTAATTTACGAGTATCACAATATATCGGCTATCATATATGTAATCATGAAACAAATTTGTCTTTTGTAGATCAATAGTGAAGGCTGAAAATCTATAATGATATCACGATATGATGATGATATGATATGATATGATTCTAACAAACATAAAGTGTGAATGATGCCGTGGTATGGAATTAACATAAATCTGAACCGCACTTTCAATGAGGCATAGGTGCATACCACAGAGAACTTTTCAAAATGCAGATTCCGTCCATCGAAGATTGCGTGCGGATCCGTGGTCGTGCGAATAGTGGCACTAAGCTGCTAGTCGCATCGTGCGGAGGAGCGCGGGTTCGATTCCCACCGCAACTGTCAGATTTTTTTTTATTTTCTTAATAAATACACACGGCTTTGCATTGTAGTTTTTTGTCTAGTGTTGTACTTTCTTCAAAGCGCGAAAAAGTTCACTTAAAGTATTGAACGTGTCCGTGTCTTTTTAAATAAAACCGTACGAGTTATCGATAAAACGATACGAAACTGTGAATAGAAAAAAGGTCATTGTGAAATGTTGCGAGAAAGTAGTCTATCAGTCAATCGATCTGAATATAATGATAATATGTCTAACAAGTTGCCACATTTGCATGATGCGAAAATGTAGAATCATGAGTATTTAAATGTTGTGAGAATATACCACAGTTGGCCTGGCTGCTTTAATATTTGTATCACATCAACGCTGATATGCTGCAAATATTAATATTGACAATAAAATACCAGAAACAAAATCTTATATTTCCATGATTTAAAAAGCATCGCACTGGTTGTACAAGCACTAGAATACTAGAATACTAAATGTTGTGAGAGTATACCTCATGAACTGTCGCTTTTAAATGTTACGAGCAGGTATCTTATGAATGCTCGCTCTTGGATGATGCGAGGATGTTCGCTCTTAAATGATGCGAGAAACTATCCCAAGTAACAATTTCAATTTTATCAAAGTTTTTTAGCGATTCAAAAACCCTATACATAAAACCATTGATGCCGACTTGAAAATGCTCTCGAGTTCTTGTATGCCTCAATAAGCCCACGTTCTGGCTAGTTGGCCCAGTCTTATTGGGGTCTACAGGACTTCGTATGCAAACCGGCTTAGGATTTCGGGTTGTATCATAGTTTTATCAACCTTCTAAATAGAACCATCTTCTGACTTGTCAAAAAATTGTTTTGATTATTTTTTACTCTCAATGTTCGATCGTCTGAATAAATTATACTTGATTGTTTATCCAGCCATCAATTGGAAAGATGCAGATATGGAATTCAGATTTGTTTTCCTATTTAATACGTGTCAGGAGACATGCCACGGAAAATTTGTGGTGAATGTGACTGTGATAATGACAAAAACTAAGTGCGCCACACAAACTATGCATAATTTGGAAGTTAAATGCATTTTATTTACTCGGTGGAATTGGGTGCAGAATAGGTTTTTTCAACACAGCGGAGTTTTAAAGACATTATGTAATTTTTCTGACAAAATAAAATGACAGAAACGTGTTGTATGGTTTAATTTGATCTTAAGCTGTACGTGAAATCATAAAATTGAGTAATGATTTTTCTGTATTTACATAAATTATCCCGACTAGGCGACATATTTTTCTGATAAAACTCTGTGTTTCTGATGATTCCTCCAATAGGGCTAACCCTCCTGAGGTGGTCATAACTTAGCTCATGATAGAACTAGCGGTTTTATCACAGCATTTTTTGGTTTATGTTACGGCCACGAAATCTTTTGTTGGTTTTATGCATTGCCTCACAGTTTTGTGTATTTGTTTACAAAAAAAATCTCTCCGACAACAACCGCAAATGCAAGTTTTATCGAAATGGCATATAATTAGTAACAAAACCAATTCATGACCACTTGCAAGTCTTTAAATGACGATGTTTATAGCAGATGTTACATGATAGTTTTATGGAACGCCAAAGGTTCAAAGTAAAAAACTACCACATAAAACTAATTTAAAACAGCTAGCTTTTTCACATGCTCGTATAAAACCGGGATAAAACATGAATAAACCTTCAAGGCATGCTGATTGTTACTTGGGTAATCTCATGTGTCATCGCTCTTGAATGTTGCAAGAATATTACTCATGAATAGTCGCTCTTGGATGATGCGAGAATGTAGTCTCATAAGTTTTAGCTCTCAAATGTTGCGAGAATATATCTCATGAACTGGCGCTTTTAGATGAAGCGAGGATGTTCGCTCTTAAATGATGCGAGAAGTTTGTCTCATAAGTTAGGCCGGAACAAATCTCATTTTCTTCTTTTGTCACTTTGTTCGTTGACTCGTCAAGGGGGGGCATAATAAATAATAAATGCATTTGATGAAAAATCACCCAAACAATTTGGCAAAATCGTAAAACTCATCGGATTTGTTAAGAAATTTTCTCGACAACTCTAATTTCAGTTCGAAATTTTTAAATTTATGAATAATTTATTTGTGTCCCCCCTCAAAATGTCGAATTCCGACCAAAATTTTCCGAGGGGGGGGTGACATTAGAGAAAATCGAAATTTGTGTCAGCCTTATCGCTCTTAAATGTTGCAAGAATCTAACTCATGAATTGTCGCTCTTGGATGATGCGAGAGTGTAGTCTCATGAATTATCGCTCTTAAATGTTGCGAGAATGTAACTCAACAATTGTAGCTCTTGGATGATGCGAGGACGTTCGCTCTTAAATGATGCGAGAAGCTGGTCTCATGAGTTATCGCTCTTGAATGCTGCAAAAATGTAACTCACTAATAAATTCCATTAATGATTGCTCTTGAATGACACAACAATGTTTGCTCTTAAATGATGCGAGAATGTGTTCTCTTGAAATGTCGTTCTTGAGATATGGCAAATTCAATTAACGGAAGAGTGTTTCCAAATTATGCAAAAAAAAAGATATATTCGATAAATGGCCATTAGAAAAGTTTATGTTTGTGTTATAGTATTAGATATGCTTTGTTGTCAAAAATGGACGACGAGAAACTACGCATTTCGGCACGACAATCCAGCGAAGTAAAATATTTGATAGCTCACATAGAAGTAGAAACTATATATATATGGTTAACATGAAACAGATGGAGCATGTGGTAGGAATAATGCGACCTTCCTTGAATAATGAATGCTGTTTGTTACTGCTTTTTACAACACTGCTTTACTTTATTTATTAACCCTGTGAGGCCGAAGGGGTCATACATGACCCCAGCGATGAAACCGAGCATAAAAAAAAACTTGTTCGGTAGCAGTGGGGTTGCGGCAGTAGTGGTGAAAAACTCCGACTCCAAGGGGTTAAACAAAATACCTTTATTCATAGATTTTGAAACACAAGAAGAAAAAAAAAGAACATGGATAAAACATATCTTTGACCATTAGACATTTTCTAAGATGAATCACTGCGTTATCACCCATGACTAAGATGTAATTGCTTTGCCAAAAGGTATACTGTTTGCCTAACGAGGTTATGCTAATGAGGTCGTTCGTAATGTTCTGCTATAGTTACCGAGCATTCATGAAGGGAACTTAGGAGACATTTTTGGCTGTATAACAAGCTTGCTTAACTCCAGTCGTCATTATGACCAAGACAGACACGATGAGCGTGCACTATGTCCGGGTGGTGAGCGCCAGCTAATGCAGAAGAAGGTTAATAGGAATACAGCATTGTCAACGTATCGTTCTTGTACATTTCCCACTATGAAATTTTGTCTGAGTAAATAGTTTAAAGAGAGAAGGAGATAGTTAATAGCGTGGAAAGTTGATCAAAACACAATTGTATCCGGAACTGGAATTGATAAACGAAAATTAATATTAGTAAAAGATGTGATTTTTCATCCATTGAGATACGACTATTTTAGCAGGCTTTCTCGTTAAGAATGCATGTATCACACTCCTGTTCTATTAGCTGAATAACGTGTCCCCTTCGGAATAAAAAAAATCAGGGGAAAAACATTTTCGCGCAGTATGTTTAGTATGCAGAACTGATCTTTAGTATGTAGCAGCACAATACTGAGTTGAATATAAAGAATGAGCGTATCCTCGAGAGTACTAAACAAAAAACTAGCGGCATGATGTCAAGCAATACAGAACGGCTGTGATAGTCCAGTTCGTGAATCAGAAGGCCTTATTCAAGCAAGATGCTAAATATGTTAATCATTGACGCTGGCAAACAACTCATCAAGAAATGTTAAGCTGGAAAAAAAATAGCGCAACAAAGTGCAGTTACTGCAGTCTATTCTTTCTCGTTATGATATGATTTTAGTATAAAGCTGTCACTCTTGAATATGAGCTTCATGTTTGTCATTATGATGCAACTTCAATGGCGTCGACCAGTATTGAGGAAGTATGTTTCAAAATTTGAATGAATAGTGCATAATATTTTAAATTATGAAAACAAAACAAAAATCTATCATCACAAAGGGGTATTACGTTGTTTCAATTGTGGTTTGTCAAACAAAAAAAAAGGAATTATATAAAGACGCAATCTTTAATGTAATTATTCTGAAATTAATCGCGAAATATGCTCCGAAAAATGGATAAAAATCTAATGAAGAGTGGATGATGTGCGTAAAGAATTTCAAAGTATTACCTAACCGATGAAGGTACAAATAATTAATGATGCCAAATATCAGTACTAAACCCTCATCAAGCATAGTAAACCTCTAGTCTTTGTTGTAGATAACATTTTACGAGACTCGTAGTAACATGATGTTTGCATGGTATGTTACATTAAGTACAAAATATGTATGTTCAAAACAATTGACATTTAAACGCCTTGTTGTAACACCCGTTAATACGAAATTTATAAGAGAAAACGTAGCATTAAAGTTAGGTTTGTGATATCTAAACGTTAGCTGTGGTATTATACTGTATGTTAGATACGGAAACTTTTTTTTTGACATAAAACCATAAAGATCAGGAACCGATACTTTATTTGCTAGATAATGACTCGCACCATACCAATATATTTTATTTTTGAATTAAGTATTGTGAATATAATAATCCGTGATGTAAACAGATGATCAACTATTGAGTAACAAAAGAGGGAAAATAAACTAAACATGACCCAAAGCGATGTGTCATTGGAAGAATTACAGTATTTGTATAGCTGGAGATATATTTCCAACATTTCAAATGACAAGTATTTCCTTCAGATGTCATTTAAGTATGCGATTCATGCCATAACCATAAATACATCCAAACCCTCGGTTATCATTGTTTCATCAGTACTATATATATAGATTTATGAAAAGATCGGAAACTGTGTAACTTTGGATAAGAGTTTATGTCATATAAATCAACATAATTGAGCAAAACAATAATATTTAGATTCTGTTAACTTCATTTCTAATAACTAAATATAAAAAAGAAGGGATATAGCTGTGTGTTTATGCTCCTCAATGAAATAAATAATATGTTGATGCAATCGGTATATGAACAGTCAACAGCAGGCGTAGTCACCAAGCATAAACATCATAAGGCCGGACGGGACGGTGGTTGAATCGTCCGCCATTGCTCTGTTGCTAGTAAGATGCAAATCTCAATTTCTACTTCATATTATTGACTAGAAATTTGATCGTTCATTTGCTCACTTGTGGTGCACAATCGACTAAAGTTTCAGCTACGTCAGTGCAGTGGAAATTGTTATTTGCTTCTTCAAAATCGCGAGGCAAATTGTTAGAAAGAGAGGGAAGATAGGAAAAATTACACGTCGTCCCGTGCGGCCATAACGTAGGCTTATAACGTTAACAGGTCATACATATTCTGTAAATTGTTGAGAGTTCAAAATAGTTCAGATGAGTATGTAGTAAATGTTTTATTTTAGCTGTTTCAAGCAAAACAATAACATGAGTTTTAATTTCATCATTAGTAAATTCTATGAAGTAAAAATTAAATGAAAGAAAACATCCTTCTTTATAGGAAAAAGGGGATGTGGTAGAGTATCAATTAATATTCGTTTCCCTTCGTGTGCCTCGTGCGCGTCCAATAGATGTTGGTCGGTGTGCTTCGTGGCGTGCCATACGATCGTACAGTTCACTCCGCTTCGCAGCGCGCGTGTTATTGCACTTTACCCTTTAGGGTCGTTACCACAGCGACCATGAAGCCCTCATAGGTAGCAGACACCAACTCCTGGATGGGGTATTTACCCGTCGTCCATATCGCCGCCATTTTTCTGGTCCCATCTTCGACCCAGTTGCCGTTGCCGGCGGGTACTCGGTATGGGTCCGATATGATGGCGATATCCGTCTCCCACTCAGAAACCGCCTGACAAAGCAGTTGCTGAGCCACATCACAGTGGTTCAGGTTCAGCTGCGTTACCTGTACTGTGATTTGTTGTTCACTGCGGCTTTCTTGAAGGCCGGGCACCTTGGACCACCCATCGAATGTCTGTTGTTCGAGGATTTCCCGGTACAGATCATGCAGATGGGCGGACTCGTGCAGCTTTGGGCCTTATGACCTTCAGCGCCGCATCGCCTGCACAGTTTGCGCCTGTCGGGGCCTTTACAGTCCTATAGCTCTAGACAAGAAGCGATGGTTGGTCCAGAACTGGGTCCGTTGGAGAAGAGTTTCAAATTTGCTGTTGATTCAATGAAGCGCATTGTTTGTTGCGCTACGAAAAACCGTGTTAAATTTGAATACAAAACTATATTCAGTAAACTATTTAGTACTAACATGTACGTTGTATATCAGAGTTCAATTTCTTGATCAGTTTGTAAGCGTATGTTATTGGACGCATGCATGTCTTCTTGTTGTCTAGCATGATGTTGTGTCTATTTGCAATAAGGATACAATAAGAAACCGAAATCGATTATCAGCCATCACGCAAGGTAATTCTCCAGTCACAACATCGCATTCTATTCGACATCCCAGTAAACGAATTTAGGTTGGGCAACGAATGTTAGAATAACACTCGCAGGCAGCTTACAAATCTACATGGTCTGCCAGAGCGAAGATGGCGTCAATGGAGGGTCAAGGAGGCAATACAGGAACCAAACAACGATTGGATTTTATGGCACTCGGCACAATTTTGTAAGGCCGATCAACCGATGACGACCACCCGGAAGCAACGATTTATTCACTTCGATTTACGGTGTTCCGTTTAGTCTTGGGACACGATGCTACCCCTACACACGTAATAGTAGGTGCAAGTCGATTTTCCTCGGAGTGCAATTTTTCTTCGCCGTCATAGGTTAACTTTCGCATGGCTGGGATGCCCTACGGGTGAGAAATGAGCAATATTGTGAGACACGCGATTCACCCGTTAGCCGACGATAATGGTCCACGGTCATGACTGGCAAGAAAAATGTTCTGTTTAAAATTTAGATTGATTGCCAAGTATGAAAAGGGGAATTGTTTTCCGCTTAAGTGAAAACACCTTCCCCACCGGGCCATGTTAAGGCATGCGAACAGGAATTTTTATGGGACTCACAGAAAAAAAAAGGATGCTCGATTTGTCTCTGCAGCAACTTTCAGAGAACACGTTATAAACATCTCAACGCACATTCGCTATCTATTCGATGTCAGTCGTTTCCATCTTCTGCTGCGAACCGTTTTCACAACTCTCAGGGGACGGTATTTTGTGCGGAAATAACATACCGTAATTTGTGATGTCTTTGAGCGATGCTTCCAGGTCCGAGAGGTGGCATATAACAAATAAGTTTTCCCACAACATGTAAACTTATGTTTGCCTCCGGGGGGAGCTGTATTGTTTGCAAGAGTATTAGCAGCGATATGTTAGTTGCTGATTTTATCCTTGTAGCTTTAAGTGAAGTTGCAATGATCGCAACGCACAAAATTGGTAAAGTAGGATTTTATTGTTGTCATTGAATGAAACAAATAGATATGGACAATCCACAACAATCGCTGCCCTTTCGAAAAAAGGAGTTATAGTCTCGTCATTGCATCATTCCCACCGAGAGTGGCTAAAAACGACCTTCTTCGGTACACAAGGTTCCAACGGGCCCGGATACTTCGAAATTGGCGAACGATAACTCCGAATGGACACTCAATCGAACTATTTAGTAACAACAGCCATATATTGGGTTCAGTGAAGAGAATTGTCAGACAAAAGAAGCACAAAACAAGCAACAAAGAAGGCGCGACGATTACTCTTTGCCCGAGCAGAAGAGAAAAACAACAGCATAACAAAATGCGTTATTTTGGCAAAATAACTGCATAACGGAATTAGTAATTTTCATGTTATTAACATAACATATTGAGTTATAAACTTGGCTGTCATAAGCGGCAAAATAACAAGTCACATAACAAAAATTTGTTCCTGAAAAATCAATTTAATAGCATGTTTTGTTAGTGGCAATAACAACTTAATAACAGTGAATTTGGGAAATATTTCAATAACAAATTTTGATATTAAAAAGTTATGTTTCGAAAGCAAAATTAGGGTAAAAACTAACTTTTTTTACTCATTTTTGGGTAATTATTTTAAGTGTGTTATTCTATTTTTAGAAAATAACAGGTCACATAAAAAAAATTCGAATTCATTATAAAACTTACAAACATGGACGGGATTTGAACCTCCAATCCTGCTATCGTAAATTTTCAGTCGCCTTTACCAATGAGGCTATCACAGCACTTGCAGTGAGGGACGATAGAAGCTTTACTGGTTCTACGTATTGCCAGTTTCCCCATTCCCCCATTTCATGTTTGCCAGTCGCAGGACAAAAATAGACAGAGATTTGAATGCAAGATCAAACAATGAACCTCTCTCTCTTACCAACAGCGCTATCGCGGTGCGCAGACATGTGCACTGTAACACTAATAACAGTGGTGGCGTTCGCATGGCCCGTCGTCGACTGTTTCGGAACAAAGAGAACGACGAAAAAGTTGCTAGTCGACTATTTATGATTGAGCTTCGTCATGGGGTGCATTTTGGTGGTGACAAAGATTCTTTCCAGACGGAGATGATTTTTTTTAATTTTTTGTTTTGTTCGCGTTGTGAGAACGGCGATTATACACGTACCTACGTGAGCGAAGGTAAATGGTAATTATATCATATGCCGATATGATTACTTCTGCAGATGCTGTTTAGTTTTATTCTGTTTTAGATTATTTTTAGTAATGAAAAAATATATTTATGACATAATGTCAAACAATATATGATCGAATAATAATAGATCGAAAGAAAAAAGTTATAATAGACAAATGCAATCATCAATTGAGCAGAATTGTCTGTATAGGTGACATTTTTATTGATTAGAATTATTTAGTAGGTACCATATTTGCTATCTCCAATCTCACTAACATTCATTACTTCGTAATACATAGTCTGTTCGGTACTTTTTGACGTTATAATTAGAGGTTAGAATAGCAGTACTGTTAAAATGACATATAAATTCAACTAAGTTTACTCAATTTTGAGATAAAAAAACTCATTTGCAGATGTATCACTTTTTGAAGGTAAAATTTTACTTAACCTATAAGAATTGGGAATCGTAGAAAAGTGATAGGAATTTGGCACCGTAACGGGACTGGGATATTGAAAGAAGGAAATTAACACAAAGATAAACATATCAATAGCTATGATGCTATATTTACCCAAAACTCAAATTATAGCAATAAATAAAATAAAAAATACGGAAGAGTCTGATGAAATTTCTAGAAGTTGCAATGCCTTTATTTTTTACTTCATAATATGAAACAGCAGACAAAAAAATAAAGAAGGTAAACTATGTAATGGTTATATCTGCGATGAATTTTCTCCGATTTTGACAATATTGATCTCATGTGATCCAGATTTATTTTTTTTTCCATCAACAACAAATCCGACTAAACCGATCTGGTCATCGTGAGTTAAGAAAAAACCCGAATTGCCATACACGCGGAATTTTCCATAGACCAGCTGCAATTGGCTTCTTTAGTGGTGTTGAGATAATTCCATATTCACAATCTACATGCCAAACTGAGCCGACATCCAAATTTTCATGAACTTTGGTGCCCGGGAACCTAGGGTGACAATGGGTATTATCGGCAGGTTTGTTCTCTTCGTCATGGGGGGTTTTTGTTGACCAAATTGCCTGAAGCTTGGCCATATAATTCAGCTTAGTTGGGAAGGATTTGAGACCAACTCTGAGTTCAATAGGTTTCAAAAAACCTTCAAAGACGAAGAGAACAAAACGGCCGAGAATAGGTAATTTCCCCTATTTAAAAATCGATTTAAAGTTTGTATGGGAGCGATTTGTCGAATCACCCCTCGTCGCATTTCGTACTGGGCGGAGCTGTCAAGCAGTTGCCCAGCTGTCAAAAGGTGATTTCAAAAAATCTTTTTGTAATTGAATTTAGGTATCAAAATAAAGTTTTAAAAATCTGAAAAAAATCATTCTGGCTTAAAAAAAGGTGCTCTTTCGAATAAAATCAAAAATTCAATATATTATTCTTAATTTGAAAACCCAATTGGTGATTGGTACAAATTAAGTACCTTACCAAGAAAAAAATGTTAAATTTAAATTTATACGTTCAATATGTAGTCCGTCCAAAGTCTTACACCGTACATCAAACCGTTTTTAATTTGATTTTGTTTTAGATTTTATAGAGGCATTTTAAAATCTTCTCCTGTGTGGTAGGGATAGGATTTTTCAAAACACCATCGTTCTTCTTCTTCTTCTTCATGCACCATCAAATCACCAATAGCATATCTGCCCAGCCTAGGCCCAAAGTATTGACTTCAAAGTAATCATTACGAAGCATAAATGTCAATTTCTTGATTTTGCTTTGGCTGACCAAGCCAAGGTTGACCGTAGCATTTTCATAATTCAAATCTCAATTTGTTCATCGAGCACATGTTCTGTTATGCTGCACGTGGATGTCAAAGCGTTTTCAACAGTGTAATTACGAAGCATGTTTCACGAGAGACCATATCTTTTCAACACGCTAACTCCACAACAAAGCCGATATTACTGCGCCACTTGGGCAGTGGCTGGTATTTTGGGTTTTTTTTTCAGCTACAACTCAGTCAATTTCAGAAATTTAGCAAAACCTCGCGCCGCCCAGCAGGGACTTTGTTTTGTACACATTACAGCACACGCTATGTCTGAACCAACGGATTATAAAAATTGAATGTATGTGTATTCAAGCTATATTTTCATTTTCAGAAGGTTTCAAAATATTCTATCGGTGAAAAATTTTCCATACATTTTGTATGGGAGAGAAATTGATCGAAAATGAGGATTTCAAGCAAATTTGTATGAAAAACGGCTAAAAAGATGGAAAAATTAAAATTTCCCCGATAGAATATTTTGAAACCTTCTGCACATGAAAATATAGCTTGAATACTAATGTTTTATGGAAAGAAACCCGATGTACATTCAATTTTTATAATCTGTTGGCTCAGACATAGCGTGCAGCACCTCCATGTCACGTAATATACCACACCTCTTATCAAATGTGATACCGTAAGCGTACCATACTTTGCGCACCTAGGGCCAAACTTTGCGCACTTTTCAAAAAATCGTTAAATAGTTTTTCTGGTGCATTATGCAAACTTTTCCCCACGGAATACTAGCTAATGATATGGGGCATGCACTTTGTCTTAGTTTGGATGTAATGATAAATGGAAGAGGAAGACAAATTGATGAGTGAATATGCAGTTGCTTTCCCTAAAATGCTGTAAATAACGTTGTAGAATGACGTAGGTTTTGTTTCAAAATTTGTTTTAGTTTAGATAGCAATACCATAAAGTATTTGTGCACTCTCAATAATACAATAATAACCAAACTTGTTCCACAACAGAATGTAATATTGAAATGTTATTTAAGGGCTGCATACCAATTGCTTGGTCATAACAAAATAAGATTGTCCAACAAAACATGTTATGGAAACGTAATGCCTTGATAATTCAATAATAACAAAACAAGATATAAAAACAGGTTTTGTGATTTCGTAGTTATTAATTTGATATTCCCCTCTGCTCGGGTGTCCCTGCTGCACAGAAAAAAATATTAATGTAAAATTCAGCGAAAAATCATGCACATAAAGGGAATGCTAGAGTTAGTGGAAATTTACATGACATATCACGTAAAATTACGTTACGTTCGTGTAAATTTCCGCTAATAGTCGCGTAACCGGTTGATGTCCATGATGGTTTACGCGATAGTTGGCGGAAATTTACACGATGGTAATGTAATTTTACATTATACCTAATGTAAAAGTGCACTAACTCTAGCATTCCCTTTATGTGCATGATTTCTCGCTGAATTTTAATTACATATTTTTATCTGTGTGGTAACAGATAATGACATGATCTCGAAATTTTTTGTTGCAGACAAAACGGAAGCTGAATTTGTTGCGTACTTTTCAACTCGTGAATAATCAATTATTACAAACCCAAAGTCGAAACTGTTTGATGATAGATCTTCAGCAGAGTTGCAGTGTTTACCTACTCGAAGTTACCGTTCGAAAATCGCAACGCAAGGCTGAAAAATCTCTAAACTATTGGTGTACGATGTTTATCCTATTATTTTCAAGTTGGGACAATCTTATGTCGCATTGGGTGGAATGTCGCAACAAATACAGGTTGCGACATTGTCATTATTGTTGCGCGATGGTTGAATTTTGATTCACTGAGGGTTGAAATATTTGTATTTCAGTAGTCTACAAAAATAATGTCCACTTCGAATTGTTCCAATTTCTATCTAAAATAACGCAATAATATCTTTCCAACCTTGTGCTGGTCCGATGCACATTTCCAGACAAATATCAACAGTCAAAAAAACGAGAATTGAAGCACCTGCGACAGTAGTAGACCGAACTGGGAAGGGAAAAAACTTAAAGCTTTTGGCAGCCACCCTCCCTAACCCATTGGGAGACACCGAATAAAAAATACGAACGAAACTTTTTTTTTCACGCCAACTGGTTGATCGCTTTATCCTTACGGCTGAGAAAAAAATCGGGAAGCATGGTGAAATGATGGCGGGAGAGTGTACGAATAACAGTGTTGATGTGTATGTGCATGTAGAAAAAGTTTTTCATCCACCCGTCAACAAAGACAAATATCATGATGCTTGGGGCGAAGATGAACAGGCAGCGATATTATGAAGTGTTATGGAAAGACCATAGGCGTATGTAGATCAACTGGTATGTAGGTTTTAGGGCATTTGCAGTATGAGAGCAACACAAAAAAATGTACACTCCCATTCAAAAGTTTGGGGTCACCCCCTCAAAAACATGTCATTTTTTAGGCCCATATCTCCGCCAATTTGCGTCCGATTTCAAAACCCTAGGTTTCATTCAAAAGATAATAAGTCAAAGAAACTTTGAACATGATTTGAAAGAAACTTTTTCAAAAAAAATTGTATGTAAACTTAACCCAAAGTTGCCAAATTTTCTAAAAAATGAATATAAACTTACGGCAGGGTCGCTGGAAGTTGGGTCGACCAAAATTTAAGATGAGAGCGGTAATACGACCCATTTTCTATTAGCTTTCAAGTGCTTTTTACAGAACATAGCTAAAAAATCTAGAAAAAAAAGTTATTAAGTAAATTAATCCTTGATGTCATCGACCAAAAGTTTGGGATCACCCCTCAATATGATGTATCGGCCAAAAGTTTGGGGTCACTTTCGTAAAACATGGAAAAGTGATTTGGTGATATCTTCGTCATCTATAGTTCAATTTTAATTATTTTTGGCTCATTTCAAAGATAATTAACTAAATTTACATTTGATGTCTTCAACTTAACGTATTTAACGATTTTTGTATGTAAAAATGTTATGTAAAGTTAGCACATTTTACCACGCTTCAAAAAATGAGGCAACTTTACGTTAAGTTTAAGTATGTAAATTTCAATAAATATGTGTGGTTCAATGTCTATGCAGTAAGTATCACTCATTTTGTTTCAAATAAGCCAAAAAGATTTAAAATTGAATGAAAGATGACAAAGATATCGACAAATCACTTTTCCATGTTTTACGATAGTGACCCCAAACTTTTGGCCGATACAGCATTTTGAGGGGTGACCCCAAACGTTTGGTCGATGAAATCAAGGATTAATTTACTTAATAACTTTTTTTCTAGATTTTTTAGCTAAGTTCTGTAAAAAGCAGTTGAAAGCTAATAGAAAATGGGTCATATTACCGCTCTCATCTTAAAATTTGGTCGACCCAACTTCCAGCGACACTGCCGTAAGTTTATATTAATTTTTTAGAAAATTTGGCAACTTTGGGTTAAGTTTACATACAAAATTTTTTGAAAAAGTTTCTTTCAAATCATGTTCAAAGTTTCTTTGACTTATTATCTTTTGAATGAAACCTTGGGTTTTGAAATCGGACGCAAATTGGCGGAGATATGGGCCTAAAAAAATGACATGTTTTTGAGGGGGTGACCCCAAACTTTTGAACGGGAGTGTAACAGTTACTTGGGTATCTTCAGCAGAGCATTAAAAAGAAGGGAAATTTGCAATGGGGCACGTTCGGTGTAGTACTAGAATTGTAGTAATGAGCTGAATTTTAGTATGGTGAGAAGGTCAATTCTCCGTTTCTACAATGAAATGGTGCAAAAAGCGTGGGTATTATGATTCCTTGCCTAATTTGATGCTGTTTGAGCAAAACTTAGGATCACTATGTTGTTTATGTTGCAAGAAATGGAAAAAACAACAACACTGTTGTCCAAAGTTTTGCTCAAACATCATCAAATTAGGCAAGGAAACATAATACCCACGCTTTTTGCACCATTTCATTGCAGAAACGGAGAATTGACCTTCTCACCATACTAAAATTCAGCTCATTACTACAAATCTAGTACTTCACCGATCTGTCCTATTGGTATCAAAAAATAAAACTTTAACTGAAACTCTACTGGAGATGGGTTGAATATTTAGCAGCGTTTATAAGAATGAGTTGAAAAGCTCCATTGATTCTCAATGCAGCCACGATCAAACCAACTGGGTATAGGGCGTAGTTGATCATTAAGATCTATTATCCTCTCTCCAGCAACACCGATACTTACATTCGTGTGGCATTGGCCAGGCTGCGAGCAACCTTAGAGAAGATCGGGTAAAAAAAAACCCAGGTGGAAGTTTTGGTCGTATACTGATAGGGAAATGAGTTTATTGACGCCAGAGTGCCAAAAAAGGACTCTAAGTTCTCCAGTTAGCTCTCCAGGGTCTCCAGTCAGCCTTGTTGATAAGGCTTTGGATCATCCTTTGAATTCAGAGACGGCGGGTCGAAATCCAGTTCCGGTCAAGAATTTTCCTCGACTATCCTGATAGTGTATCATTGTACTTGCCTCACTATACATGAATTCATGCAATGGCAGGTGAAAAAAGCTTAATCAATAACTGTGTAAGTGCTCAAAGTATACAAAGTTGAAGCGAGGCAGGTCAATTTCCAGTGGAAACGTAGAGCCACAAAGAAGAAGAAGAAGATTCTAAGCTCAACTGTGCACTGTGGTCCTTCGGAAAGCAAGAAGTTAGTGTCCAGCCTTTCGAGTAAGTCGTAGATAAAAAATCATTGCAACGGAACATCAGCTACAGAATAATACGGACCGAGACCAATCGAAATGACCCCAGCACACAGTAAGGACTTGCGATTGGAAACCTGGTACATACGTGGAACCAATTCGTTGGGAGCACCCGCATACTCACTGATGTACAGGACCGCGGATTCGGCATCGTAGCGCTGCAGAAGGTGTGTTGGACAAGATCCATCATGATACGAACGTTTAGATCTAATACTAGTTCACAACAAAAAACGAAAAAGATGAACTTCTATCAAGGACGAAGATATGTGATGCATAATTAGGCCAATTTAATGCCATTTTTTTATAAGTGCGCTGTCACTCTGAGGATCGAAGTTCAATTTTTGGATGAAACATTTTTAATATTTCATTTTTAATATTCGGTGCTATAAACGGCACAGTTCTCAATAATCAACAGAGTAATTTTGAAATCTCACATAAATTTCTATCGTACACGTATCTTTTTTTGTTCAACAAGGCAGATACAAATTTCATTTTGACTTTTTGTTCCCCCCTCCCTCCAACCAAAAAAATATTTACCAAAATATCGGTTCTTGGTAAAAATTCTTTAACAAATCCGATGATTTTTTAATATTTCACAGATTAAATGCTTTATTATTGTTATTTACCCCCCAACCCCCCCTCACCACCATCGACCAGCCAAAGAGTGGTGCGGCAAAAAGTGAAATAAATATTTGTAGCGGCCCAATAAATATATTAAAAAATAAATAAAATTATTTCTCAACGTACTTTTGAAACATGATATTTTAGCAAGTTACAGTAAAAATTTCAGCTCAATCTGAGCATTGGATACGGAGAATGAGATGTTCAATAAAACAAAATATTGAATATTGCGCCGCCAACTTGAGTTTTAATACTCCGTCCATGATTGTCTGGTCATGAATTTTTAACGAAACGACCATATTTACCATTCAAATTAGGATTTGTGACCTCCATTATGGATTTATTAGTCATTTTTTTCTGAACTTCGGAACATCTTCCCATATCAAATATATACTAGATAGTTGTTGTAAAGTTATGGAGTCCAAAATTACATACTACAGTCGCCATTTCGGAACATACTTAAAACATTTCGTTTACAAAGTAATCAAATATTCGCATTTAAGCTATTTTTCTTGAAATGGGAGTTTTGCGACATTTTGAAAAGTTTTTAATAAAATTTGGGATCAATCGGTGTATAAGAAGCTGAGATTCACTCCCCCAAACATGATCATTTTGCACGAAAAACAGCCAATGCGCACTTTATTCTGTCCAGTATACAGTACTGTATATCTCTTAATTACCATCTTCCATTTTTGCACGCTATCTTGGATTTTAGACCGCCATATTGGTTATTTTGGTCATTGTTTTTGGACTGTGGACAACTTCCCAGTACAAAATACACAGGAATCACTTTGTATGCATCTGGTGCATAAATTAAAAAAAGGCAAAAGCAGAAATGTTAGCGTTAACATCAGCATTAAGCAAGTCGCACAAATTCGTAGGTGGTATAGCCCTCGACCGCTGATATGAGGGTTCCATCCTTCGTGTCCGTTACCAAAGCACAAAGATTTGTGAAGAATCTCTGAATCTTAGACAAAATTGACGGAATCCTCCAACGGTCGAGCAATATCCTGGCCACTTCCTTGCAACAGCTGACGGATGGAAAGGAAGATTAGTTGGACACCCACGAAAGTACATAGAGATCTTTCCATTCTTTCAGGCCTAGGCGTCACGGGAATTCGGGTGTAAGTGGAAAAGTTAAGTTCAAAGGAAACGTTTGGTTATCGTTCAGGTGCAAAAAATATGTTTGGTTGATGCCTGGTTCCTTTCCCAACTTGATCCTTGTTGGGTGTTCGATTTCAAATCTGATTCCTCCCAAATAACGTTTCCTTGTCCCTTATGCCGATATTTCTCCGGTTCACCAGATACAGACAATGCACCCACTGATAGCACCGTTTTTGTAAAAAAAAAAACATTTCACCACGCTCCAATTTCTTCCATGTCTTGATTTTCACTAAATTTAAAAAAAAAATAAAAAGCAAATATCAGATGTTGTGCATAAATAAAGTTAGGGCTTTAATCAAGCACCTCAGCCCACGAAAACAGGTTCTACTCCTGTGTATTTACGAAGATGACAAGCGAGTTTTCAAGAACTTCCCAGAAAGCCCAAAAAAAGGGTGTAGCTGCCAGCACTGTTCCGCAGTGTGACCGTACCTGAATAGTGGTTTCTGCTTTTAGTAGTGTTGCGTGTACGTACACGCTGCATTACACGAACACCACTTGAGTTACTGGTTGAAAATAGTAAACAAAGATCAGCTGTTCCCAGCAAAATCAAATGGGCATATTTTCAACCAGTAGATTCGCATTAGTGTTCGTGACACCGCGCTGCGAAACCACTATAGACCGGAACGGCCTGAGATATCACCCGTCGGGAGACGTCAAAACGAAGTCTGCGAATAATGAGATGATTGTCACTCCATAGACAAAGAAGCAAGACGTAGTGCGGGAGCGTGGTTCGTTAAAATTGTTAAAATCTGAACTGCAATTTATTGAATTTTATGTATTTTCAGTTACTCTTAAAGCTAATTTCCATATCGTTGAACTTAAACTAACTTATCCTAAGTGTATCACAGTCAGACGTGTTATCACAGTTGGAAGATTATCACAGTCGTAAGTTGTATTAAATCTAAAGCGAATCTATTTCTAACCTTAATCTAAACATAGATTGTACAGTGAACACGAGGGATACAAAAACCAAAATCATATTCAATAGGCTCAAAGACCGAAAATTGTGAGTACCAAAATTAAATTGTAACAAACACCTAATCTAAAATGAAATAAAACTTCCAGCTTAAAGCTGTCTTCACACCCTACTTACTGGAGTTTGTGAGCTGCTACGAGGAATCGGAAAGAGCCCCTTTGTTCCTTTGAACAAAGGAAGCTCCAAGGAGCTTCAGAGGCGCTTCAGGGGATTTCAGGAGCCTTTTAAAAGCGTTCCGGCAGATTTTGCTGGCACTTCAATGGGATTACGGGGTAATGACGTTAACTATGGTATCTCTGGCCAGGGGACGTTTATAGAGGAGAGCAAAGGAAGGTTGCAGGGGCGTTTCAGGGGGTCCCAAGGGGGTTCAGGAGGTACCAACAGATCACAGGAGTGTTTCAGGGGGGTTTCAAAAGGCGCTCAAGGGAGTCCGATTGGGTTTCAAGGGAGAGGGTTCCATGTGGCCTCAGGGGCTCTACAGAGGGTGTCAGGGGCGTTTCATGAAGTTTTAGGGGGTACCAGGATGTCTCAAGGGCGTATAAAAGAGGCTCCAGGAGGTCTCAAAGTTGCTTCAATGGGTTTCAGAAGCATTTCAGGAGGCTTCCAGATGGTCTCTGGAATGGCTCTCACGGGAATTCCAGGGAAGTTCCAGAGGATCTTAAAGGCGTTTCAGGGGTTTGTAGGATTGGAGTTGAACCAGGCGATATCATACGCATTTCAAATGGATCACATGTGGTTTCAGGGGGTACCAGGAGGTCTCCGGTGCGTTCAAAAGGATCTTAGTGGGCTTAAGGGCCTTTAAGGAGATCTAACGGGAGGGGCGTTTCTGCAGATCTCAGGAAGGCTCTACGGAACATCAGAGGCATTTTAAGCGGTCGTAGGGAGTTCCAGAGGGCCTCAAGGCCAGGTTTCAAAGAGTCTCAGGCTTTCACGAAGTCTTATGGCCGTTTCAGGAGGTACCAGCAAAATCTCAGGTGGGTTTCCGTGGGTTCCACGGACTTTCATGTGAGAACTCAAGGGCGTTTATGAGAGTTTCGGAGTCGTCTCAGGTGCTTTTAGGGCATACCAGTAGTCTCAAGGGGTTCTTGGGGGCTCAGAGATGCTACGATGGGTCTCAGGGTGTTTAAAGTGGTCCCTGGGGTCTTAAGGGGGTACCATGTGGTCTCAGGGTCGCCTCAGGCAGCTCCATGGGGGGGGGGGGTTCAAATAATAAACTTAACTTACGTATGTCTTTAATGGAACATATTTAATGATTTTTAGATATAAAAAGGTTATGTGAAGTTCACACATTTCACTACTATTCAAAAAATGAGGTAATTTTACATAAAGTTTTAGTATATAAGTTTTAACAAATATTTGCTATTCAATGTCTCTGCAGTAAGTGTCATTCATTATATTTGGAATAAGCCAAGAAGAATTAAAGTTGAATGAAAGATAACAAAAATATCAACAAATCACTGTTCCATGTTTTATTGAAGTGACCCAAAACTTTTGGCTAATACATCATATTGAGGATTGAACCCAAACTTTTGGTCGATGGCATTGATAGTTACTAAACTTATTAACTATTTACCTACATTTGTTTAGCCAAAGTTCGGCAAATAGTAGTTGAAATCTAATAGAAAATAGGTCATATTACACTTGACTATCACGCCGAGGACCTGGGATCGAATCCCACTCCCGACCAACTCACAAAATGTGGGTTCTTCCTTCGGAAGGGAAGTAAAGCGTGGGTCCCGACATGAACTAGCCTAGGGCTAAAAATCTCGTTAATACAGATAAAAAATAGGTCATATTACAATTCTCACCCTAAATTTTGATCGACCCAATTTCCAACGATACCGCCGTAAGTTAAAGTTTAGACAATTTTGCAACTTTTGTTTAATGTTTTGAATGAGAATAGGTTCTTGAAATCGGACGTAAATTGGCGGAGATATGGGTCTAAAAATGACATGTTTATGAGACGTTGAGCCCAAACTTTAGATTGGGAGTGTACATTTAAAACTTAATATGATACAGCATTTATTTTGAAAAAGAAAAAAATCCTAAACACAACACTGGCAGTCGTCTCTCCTAGGGTATTTCCCATCATTTCGGACAAACCCTTTATCCACACATCCTGCTTCCAGCGACCATAATAGTTCCACGTATCGTGAGTAAAGTATGGTAGACACTCCCAAGGAAACACGAAACCACTGCACCGTGGCTCTGTTTGCGGTCTTCGGTGTTATTAGTGTGCTTATGCTAGCGGAACGCCTACGCTACATCCCACCAGCAACGATTATGGCGCTGAAGGTCCTGTTAGTTTCTCACCGACGACCGGGCGTAGGAGACGGATCTGCTTTCGAAACTGACGACAAGCAACTGTACACAAACTGACGACGCGACAATGTGTAGGGAACGTGTAGTCTACTCGGGTCGATGTAACCTGCAGGTGTGTCCATTGACGGGAAAGTCAGCCACTAGAGTGGCTGGAGTTTGAGCTGGTTGCAATTTTGTGGTGTTGCTGAAGTGTTGCAACAATATCTGAAGTAAATGTAGCTTTTTTGAATGGATGGCGGAGGCATTTACTTGTGGCGGTGGGCCATCATGTAGGAGCTGGTGTTGGTTCAAGCATTTGATACTCTGAAAGATAATTGCTTATCGTGAGCTCCGTGTCAGTGTTGATATTGTATGGAAATTTTAAATATGTTAGGTTGATTAAAACTCTCAGCTAACAGGGTGATTGAAATACATTCCTAAGCTTGTCATTTTTGCATAGCACCCTATATCAATATAAATGAATTGCTTGTGGAGTATATTAGTTGCACGACTTCACTTTACATCGCATTGACAATAAGTGCCATCGAATGAAATGCATTCAAACAGAGAATGAGAAAATTCAAATAAGCAATAAAGCACGTTCGGAAATCAAAGAGTGATTGGTATCAGAAAAAGAAGCGCTGTCCTGCAGTGCAATATGCGATGCATTCGGAATTTGTAATTAACTGATTCGTTGGATACTCAACTCAATTTCGCATAGTATTGCTGCTAGAGTTACGATCAAAGGGAACAAAGGGATTTTATTTAGCTTATAGCTACGACAACTGAGATTGAGATAGATTAACTTGCGATCGAACCATTTCATTTATTTAATATTACGTCATTTCATGGCAAACATTGATACTTCGATCCACTCGATATTGTGAACATAGGAAAGAGATGAAATGATGATGCCTTCGCTCGCCCACAGCAAATTAAAAACCCACTGCATTAATGTGAAAATTTTTGATTGTTGATTGTACGATACATGATTACAACGCAACAGGTTCATTTCTTGGACATATACTACCGTAAAATCCTCATCAAACGAAAAAGGGAAAATATCTAAATCTAAATCTGAGTATAATCTGAATATAAAAACAATCTACACACTGTATTGTAGAAACCTGCAAACTTTCTTATTTGAACGATATCTTTCATGAAGCAGCTAAAATTTTCAATTGACCTGTCAGAATTCATTTCATTCCTTTTCTTACTTACTTTAGATGAAGTCAAGCCACCACTGACCGAACTCACACCACCGGCTCCATCGGAAGTGGTTTGTTCAGTCAGCAATCAATTGATTTATGACTTTTGCTCTTCATCAAGCGGATCCACCGCCAGTCGCTTCCGTTGGTGTCTTACGGAAGATACGGAAACACACAGTCCCAGTCAGTCAGTGCTAAGCCACTTGCTGCAGATGCGGGCTTGGAATCGAATATCACTTCATTCCCTCTCGACGACGACGACGACGACGACCCCATGCTGACCCAAAGGGATGCGAAGTGCGAAGTGCACATGAGAAAAGCCGGACCACATATAACATCACAATCAATCAATTTCTCTCGGTGGCGATGAAATGGATCCTTTCCGGTTTTCTTTACAGCTTTTCTATCATCGACCAATGATGGTGAAGGGGTTATGGTGTAAAAAATGATGAGTTGATACAGGGGTTACTCAAAATAACTGGGACAGGTAAAATTTCCACTTTTCAAAAAATGTTCAACTCGCTGTAACTTTTCGAAAAGGGCATCAAATATCGGGCTATTCTACACGAAGTTATAAAGGTTCTAGAAATAAGGTATAATTATTCGACAGCCAACTTTGAGCTGTTATATCTCCGGATTCAATGAACCAAATGCAATGAAATTTTGATCATTTATGACTTATATAATGAGCTATTAAAAACATTTGAATAAACTTAAAATTCTTTACACGAAAGAAAATTATAACGATTAGATAATTTTTCTAATACAACATCAATTTATCCAAAACTTCATCATCGTTTCAAAACTCGAGAAAGTAATTATTCATTGAAATTCCCTCTAATTGACTTGAATATATTTATTTTTCGAAGGAAAGCAACCAAATAGCCGGCATTATAACTTCATGTAGAATGGCCCGATCTTTTCCAAATTTGAACCACTGATACACAACTAGTTGATGAACTTACAGTAAAAATTTGAGAATATTTGATGCCCTTTTCAAAAAGTTACAGCGAGTTGAACATTTTTTGAAAAGTGAAAATTTTACCTGTCCCAGTTATTTTGAGTACACTGATCATTTTTCTCAAAAGATAACGACCAAACCAAACGACCATTTCGCCACACATATTTATCATGAAATGAGCAAATAATTTCCTTCAGTAGAACTTGCTTAACGGTGTATGACTGGGTGATTACGTCATTTCTATTACTTTTTCCGAAATATCATTGTCCGAAAACGTCAGAGCGGAGGGATCCTAGAATAAATTTGAGAAGAAATCATAAAAGGAATTCCTGGAAGAATCTCGGAATTAAGTTCTAGAGAAATTTCGGAAGGAGTTTTGAAGATATCTAGCAACTCCTGAAGTAATCTCAGAAGTTATTTCTTAAGAAATGCAGGATACAGTCTCTGGAAGATTCTTGGGAGTACTCCGAACAAGAGGAATCCGAACAAGAGCTATTGACGGAATCCTAGACGGAACCTCTCTAGGAATCTCTAAAGAATCTCCTGGAAGGGAGAGGGAAATTTTGGAGGAATTCCAAAAAAACGGAAGAATCTCATCAAGAACTCCCTAATTATCCCAGAAAAAAAACTCCTGGGGAATTCTAATCTAATCTTATCTGATCTAATCTAGTGCTTGCACAGCCAGTATTGAAAAGCATCCTGGAAATATCAACATTTTTTTTAATATTTTCTTGTCAGTATTAATATTTGCAGCACATCAGAGATGTGATACAAATATTAAAATGTGCAGACTAGTGGGTTTAAGGATAATTAAAAAACAATAGGGCAATCAGGTTATCCACGTATGAATAACATGATTGACAAACTTTTTCGAATTAATTGAATGAAGAAACGGGGACAACCGTACCAACTGTTTCGTTTTAGGGAAAAGGGTTTTAAAATCGTTGGAAGTGGCACGGCTAAGAAGGTTATGGTTAACAACTCTTCTCCTGGGATGGGGCACAGGCATTTGTCCTGGCTTCAAAGCCTAGGCTTAAGCGCCATTACTCGCTCGAAAAAAAAACTCCTCTTGCAAAAACATATTTGACGAAATTGCAAATATTTCTTGGAGGAATCCCGGATGGAATTCTTGTGAAATTTCAGAAGGACCATCTGAAGAGATGCCACTCAGAGATGCCATATAGACAGACTTATCTGTATTATACAGATTTTTGAGCATCCGTACAGATTTCGTTTTATATGAAATACGGATTTTTGAGCAAGTAGGGCTGTTTTTTGTATGGAATACAGATTTTCAATGATGATATAGATCTTTCAGAATAACATCTAGTATTCCTGGTGCGCACGGTGATCACCAAGTCATAAATACACAGTACACAAACTTTCCCACGCACGCCGAACTCTACATTATGAATCAAATCAATCTACCCATGAAAAGCTGGCGATATTTTTCAAAGTCCAAAAGCTGGCGATATTTTTTACCTCAGAATTGTAAAGAACAAGACCACGAAATGTTAAAGACTCAGAAAAAAAAAATCCTGATCAAACATGGCTTACAGTGCCCTATTGACCAATCCAGATGCCTCTGTGGTAGTGGTTTGTGTTCAAATTTCCCGTGTTAAGATTTTGTAAGAACTTTGTTAACAACTTTTGTTTTCCCGGCTTGCATGAGGTTTCGTGAGATAAAATTTGGAGAACTCAATAGAGATAAGTGACATTTCAACACACGAACACTAACGTGAATTTCTCCATACACAAAAATACACGCCAATTCAAAGGCTATTCAGATTTCATATGCAAATATTACCCAATTGATTTACGTTCGAGAGTACACATATTTTCCTCCAAGTTTCACAACTACATCTACAAAAGAGACACGCATAAATTTGAACGTGATTACCATTATAGGGCACTGCACTATTTTGATTTTGTATGGGATTTTGACGTTTCTTGGCCTTGTTGTTTAAAAAATTTCTGTAAGAGTGAAAGAGAAGGAGAGAATTTCATGCAGAGCCCAATCCGTTTTTGAGAGTGACAAATATTTTTGTTTTCCAAGTACACCGTGGTCAAAATTTAACTGACAAGAATGGTCAAATATTTGGCATTGGTCAACTAGTAAAATGTTATAGCTTAAGGAAGATTATCGATAAGAGAGTACTTGTCCTTTAACGGATGAGCGTGTTTCGGCTGCCGCTTGCAGTCTGCACCTGCAGTGCATAACTGACACTGAGCGGGACTGTGGGTGGTGGTCGGGGATGCGTGCCTGTCGAGAGATGGGCGTTGGAAGGCGGAGTTTGGAGGTGCAGAGTGTCGTTACACTAGATTTAAGCATTACCAGATCAGGCTTATTAAAGTTTCGCGTTGTAGGGAATAGACTAAATTGTCTGCCCCCAAGTGGGGTGCAGATGCTCGATAGAATTTTATTGTTAGCTTGTTTTTGCATGGAAAAGTGGTCAGTTGTAAGCGGCGGTTTGTATACATTGATCCACTTTTAGATCGTAGCACTAACCATGGGTGACTACTAGATCTTCCAATCAAACGTAGATATGCAGCGATTCTCGGTCTCTATAACAACGTTTGTCTAACTAACATTCCTTCCCATCTTCGATAACCGCAAGGACGTGGCCGGTGCCATTATTGATTTTATTTAACTTAATCATTTTATGGCTTTATCGGTCTTTTTCTACTCAGAGAGTATGGGTGTACAGATATAATTAAATAATGAAAATGATAGGTATGATAGTATTCGTTAGGTTGCGAATAAGTGTGAAAATTTATAGAAGGTGAAAATAGGCATGGAAGCCATGTATTGAACGAATACATCGAATGCAAAACTTCTGCCGTACGACCTGTTCTTTTAATCAGATCGCCTTGGTTGATAGTTCATACCACCATACCAAGACTGGCAAAAGTTTCAGGCACCCGACTATCGCCACTATCACCGAACACGCTAATCTACAAGCTCGACGAACCACCACCATTTGAATATTATGCTTATGAACTGACAACTGAGCTATAGACAAATGAGTCAAACGATTGCCAGAGGTGATCGAAAATATCCTTGCAAAAGTTGCTTCTAGGATTCCTCAGAGAGCTCCATTAGATTCATCGAGGTTTTGATTAAGTTTCCTTCAGAAGTTCGCTCTGGGATTCTTCCCGATGACTTTTATAATAATCTATAAGCTATTCCATCTGGGATTTCTCGAGGGGTTCTTTTCAAGTTATGGGCATACGCCACAACTTGTGATCTAGTGAAGGTTGGAGCAAAGCCTAAATTTGGCAAATTTACATTAAAACCAGTTCATTAAGCTGAGAAAAGTTTAATATTGTCGAACTTTGGAGAGCTTCATCACCCCCTAAATCCCCGTAGCATAACCACAAGCACAGTTCTTTTAAAGATTCTTCCGTTCTGAATTCTTTCAGAAATTCCTTCTGAAAATCCTCTAATAGTTCAGCCGTGTGAACGAGACTAAATATTAGGCCTAGTGGTACTCGCTGTTGCTGCGAATTCATCGTCGCTTTGGCCCGCACGGCTGCTCCAGCACCATTGTGGGGCCTGCTTCCGCCGCCGAGGCAGTTCGGAATTAGTATTTTGGCCAGTACACGGCCGACAGTAGATCAGCGGGCGTTGCTGGATAGATTCGGCGTCAGGCGTCTGCCTTCATTGATGGATCGGCACGGCCTAGGGCGGGACCGGAACGACCGTACCGTGAAGGGCGGTCCTTGGCGATTAGGACTAACGCCCAGAGGGAATCGTTCTGAATGGGACGATGGCAGTTCCAACACACGGTCACACGGTCTCTATTCTGGCCTATCTACCAAAATTCAAGATGGCACGCCCATGGTCACTCATTATGGTCTATTCCATCTCAACGCATAGCGACTGCCATCTTAACACCCTTTTGTACCAGCTCTCAATCTCCTTTTAGCAACGGTGTATTATTAACAGCGGAACGGTTACTTGCTAAGGAGTGTATCGGAAATTAACTATATATGTTCAAAACATCCTAAAAAATAATTTATTCGAGTTATAAATATTTTTATTTTTGGAGGTACTATATA
Source organism: Aedes albopictus (assembly GCF_035046485.1). Taxonomy (NCBI): domain Eukaryota; kingdom Metazoa; phylum Arthropoda; class Insecta; order Diptera; family Culicidae; genus Aedes; species Aedes albopictus. The sequence goes on from NC_085138.1 coordinate 120,576,318, forward strand.
AATCCTCAGAAAAAGGAATGGCACTTTTGCTTTTGTAAAAATAATTATTTTACATGGACATCAATCTCAAAGTTTAAACGCATGATCTTGAAATTTTGGACACCTCTTAAAAATTTGAAACTGCGGAAAAAATGGAAAATTTTTTGATTTTTTAAAATATTTTAGCGCAAATATATTCTTTCCCAGATTGCTCATAATATAGGTAAAAAAATATTTTCAAGAAAAAACTCGACTCCATTTTAGTGCAATTCTTAAAAATGAAAAAAGGTCATTTTTCAGAGACCCCATTTTTTGATACTCATTCAAAGCACGATTTACGCAAATAAAAAATACATCAAATTGATAATTCATTTTTTTTTTTAATTGGAAATGTTTTCAAACTCAACGACAAGGTAGCTTTAGTAGAGAACGGAATTGTATAACCTTTGAAGATATTTAAAACAGACTGTCAAAGTTCGACAAAAAATTAGTGTTTTTTTAGGATAGGCCATTTTTTAAATGTTGAGGGTTTTTCGATCATAAATATTTTTTTTTAAGTTGGTGTTCGATGATATGTTATGTGTACATAACTGCTAACAATAATTAATATTTTTTGGATTTTTCGCCGTACAAGTTTTATTCGCTACAGGTTATTGAAACGCTGAAAAATCTTTAAAAAACAACAATTTGTCCAAAACTTTAATTTGTGAGATGTATTCATTCTACAATATTTTCAAAAATGCTAAGCATTTTTAATTTTTTTTTCAGGCTGTTCTAAACTTGACTGTATTGTGAAGATTTGATCAAAGAATCGAAATGATAAGACCAAACATGCTTCGAGATAGAGCATCCTGAATGTTTATAGTTAATTTCCGATACAGTCCTTAGTGGGGCGCCTACTGTATTATTACAATTTAAAGCGTGAATTTTCACAACGAAACAAATACTCATACAAACGAAAATCTTTGAATTGGAACCAGCCGATTACAAGTTACTTCTGGAACTAAGATTACATCAGAAGTTCGTACTACACTCAGAAAAATAAATTGTAAACACAATTAAATTCTAGTTCAAATCAACCGATTTTTCAGTTTACTATAGCGACAAACTGATTTCTAGTTTAAACTGAGCTGTTCTATTGTTTGATAATACAAATATTTTTATTTGTCGAAATTTGTGACAGTTTGTTGAAACAAACAGAGATATGGTATTTTCAACATGAAATAATGTATTGATTCAAACGACTGCACTTTTGCCACTAACAAACCCGGAATGTGATTGTGTTGGTGGCGGCAGCAACTGCGGCAGCTCGGAAATCTATTTTTAGACCGTCGATAAGCGGATGGAGAGGAGCCCGACTAAAAAAAGACAAAAAAGGCGAAACCGATCAACTTTTTGTGGATGCTGTCGTGAGTACCTGCGCGTTAACCATCACGGCCAAAGCTGCCACGCTCGCCATAATGGCGGATGCCATAAAATAATTTGACAGCATCTGTGCCCCAAGTTGAACTGAAATTATTGGAAAATATTCTTAGCAAACCTTGACTTTGAAAAAAAAGTTTGTTATCTGTCAACTGCGAAATTTTGCAATGAATCAAAAAACATCTAGGTAGTCTAGGTATCATATTAAATTTCAATTTTCTGTTTCTAATAAGTTCCCTTTCTGTTTTAGATACCATTTGGTGAATGCTTTTAGGATATAACAAGAGATTAAATCATGGGAAAATAGAGTCACCGAAAATCACCGTGTTTCGCAAGCTTGATGCCATCGGATTACAAAACTACCTCATCAATCATTGATTTGACCCCAGGATCTATCTAAAGCTAGCCATATCACACTAGCCCTTGAATCCCGTTAGAATCTGCAAAGATTCCTGTAAAAATCCTGGTAGAATGTCCACCGAAACAGTATCAGATTATTGTCAAAATACCTATTTCTATCCCCCACTAGGAAGGCATTTCAATTCCTTAGTCATTTTTCCTTAAAAATTCCTTCTCCGGAATCCGGATTTTCTTAAGCCACTTCCACCAGGTTTGCCGATTTCGAGCCTCGTGTAACCTGTAGTGGGTCTCTCAAGGTGAACTACTTTGGAATTGGCACTGAGCCATCAGGAGAAGCAGGGCCGTGCACAGAAAAGGCGGATATGGAGGGGTTTTTGGCATACAATTGGGTTAATCCCCAATCCCCCCCCCCCTTACCCTCTTGCTCACGGGCTTGAGAAGTATCCATAGAGGATAAAAGTTTAAGGAACGAATTTAACACTGCCTTACTACCCACGACGAAGCAGACATCATCAATTTGGAATTCGTAAATCTCCATCTCGGTACTTGTTCATTGGAAACTCAAGCCATGTAAAACTGTTTTTGCTAAACGTGCGGCAATACTTTTTTGTAGTATTTTTGTTCAATGTGTTCCATACACTTTTTATATAATCAATGAAAAGATTAAGTAAATCCTCTTGTTTCGGAGTCTTAAGAATAAATAGAATACAGCTATCAAGCTAGGATCACTAAACAAAGGCAGTTTCCTTCCGGGAACGTACTCCAGTTGGTAGGTCACGAAGGCAGTGTGGCAATTGATTCCCCCGCCTTTTAAATCAAGCGTGGTGGCTGGTGATCGTTCGTGAGCTGATCCAAAAACATGTTTAGAGAGGCTAGAAGAAGGGTTCTGGCCACAAGTTGACTAAGAGTGCACACCGGACAGATGGCTGATAGATACGAGATATTTCTGGCAGGATTTTTCCTCGCACTCTGCCAGCTAATAATAAAAAACGGGGATAATATGCACTTCTGTCCTTGCGTAAATGAAAGTCCCAACGCCATTAGCCTAGAAAAAAGTAATATAATCAGTTTTGCTAATAATAAATTAAGCAGAAAATCCTTGCAAAACCATTTTTGATTGATGACAGATAAACATTTTTTTTTTTTCGGAGGTCAAGGTTTGCTAAGATTTCTTTTCAATAATTTCAGTTCAATGGATGGGGCACAGACATTGTCAAATTTATTTATAGCATCCGCCATTATGGCGAGCGTGGAAAGCTGGATAGATGTGTGAGTGCTTTCGGACCATGTTTATGGTTTTGATTTTGTTGAAACAAATGAAATTTTTAATCTATATATATATATAAAAATGAGTTAGAAGTTCCTTTGAGGCAACAAAACTCAAGAACGGATGAACCGATCAGCATGACTCTTGCATGATTCGATTCATATTCGTGGTGGCTGTGTTTATATGTACAAAAAGGTACAAAAATTAATTAGAAAAGTAAGAAAATTGATAAATTGCTGATTTTTCATGAGCTGGGAAGGAGATCAACACGATTGATATGAAACCAATCTAGAGTGCGGTGATGCTATGAGCTCAACAGATGTCAAACCACCACAACTTGGCAAGACAAAGTTTGCCGGGACAGCTAGTATTATATAAAATGATGGTAATCAGCTGTTTTTATCGATAAACTCTAAATAAAAACAATTAAATATGACGTAAGAATAAGTAAATTCTCAGTTTGAAAATCAAGCATGCGTTTTATTGTTTTAAACAAGCGCCATTTTTCTGCGTGATAGGTTACCTCGGGGAATTTTAGCCGTAGTTTTCATCGCTATTCAAGATTACTTCAGCTTATTTTCCGGGATTATTTCACGAATTCCTCCTAATACTCCTCCCTATTTCTTCCTGGATTCCTCAAGAAACTCTGTTCGCGCCCAAACCGCTCCGGCAGTCACGTGGTCAACAACGTCCGTCTTCAACCGATCACAACAATCCCTATAATTGTGTACACGGCATCAAGATCACAAGGCAGGCTAGTATCATATGTAAACGTTAACATCTTTTTTGGATGTAAACATGTGACGTCGTTCTTGTCGTCTTTCGCGTCTATCAAATTGGTGTGGAATACTAGATCGCCTATGAGCGATTTGAATTACGTCATCTAAAAACTGTCAGATTTCGGAAATATATCACCTTCTGTACACCGTGATTGTGTCAAGAACGCCGCACCACACCACCGCATCGACGTCATCGCCATGGTAGCAATTTCTGGAAAAATCCAAACTGCTGTCAAGGCCTATAAAACCAGCCGTTTCCATGCGCAGCGATATAGTTCATTTTGACCTGGCAGAAGGTCTAGTTGAGTTTGAGCGGAAGCTCTATGTGTTAAATAAATAGTCATACCGGAGAAATCCTGTCTTTTCCTCGTGAGGAAAGCTATTCCCATCCGGACTTGCGTGAGGAATTACACCTAGTAAAATTACAGAAAGACCTCCATGTAAAATTGCGTAAGGAATTCAAATCATAACGAGAATTCTTGAAGAAATTCCACATAAGAACATCTAGAGGAGTTTTGAATGGAATTCCAGGTAGAATATCTGAAGGAATTTCCTCCGATTTCCGATATTTTCCGACATTCCATCAAGGATTCCTACCGGGAATCCCTTAGAAATTTCTCCCGGAATTCTTTCAAGGATTTCACCTGGGATTTCTTTAGGGATTCCTCCACAATTCTCTCAAAGATCTTCCCCGAGATTATTCCAGGATTCCTCCGGGATATTCGAAGGAATGTCTTTTGAGATTATTTCAGTGGTTTCTCCCGTGCTTCTTTCATGGATTTCTTCTGAGGTTCCTTCCTAAATTTCTCCAGGGATTGTTTCCGTAATTCCTACCAAGACTCTTTCAAGAATTCTTCCAGGATACTTTCACGGACTCTTGAGATTTTTACATGGATTGCTCATAGGATTCCTTCCGGGATTTATGTATTCCTCCTCCTGGATTTTTTCAGAAATATCTCCATTCAGGTAATTGTCCAGGGATTCGTTCAGGACACATTTCTACGGGGCCTGTATCATCAATACTCATTTTTCAAAATTCAATTTTGCCATATTTCACATTTTGATAACACTCTATATAACACTTGTCGTCCAAAAATATAATCAACATGATGTTAATGTAAAAATAAATATTTTTTGAACGACGATTAAGCTAACAATAAAATCGTGATTTTAAGGTATTGAGGCACACCTTTCATAAAAACTGCCGTATTTAGAACACCAACGCACTGATTTTTTGCAAAAGTCTTCCAGCATTAACAGGTAAATGCATGTTGATTGATTACAAAGAATTAAAGCTGTAATGCTTTACAACTTTTAGGTATGGCTGGTCAAAGCATAGGTTTTAAAGCGTTGTAACGTCACGAAAAAATCAACTTTTATGAAATTTACTCAAATGCAGAACTAGTTTCATGACAAGTTCCAATTATGAAATTTTGTCCGGTCTATGTACTCCAGAATATCTTTCAAATGAGACTAAAAGAAAGCAAATCGGTTCAATGACGTCTGAGTTTCACCTGGTTGAAGTTTGCGTTGTAACGACACGAATAAAATTCTGTGGAAAAAAGATCACTGACTTGGACGGCTTCTGCAGTGGACAAACGGAGTTCTATATTCAAAACGATTTCCCGCTCGTTGTGTATTATTTTTTTATGGTAGCATTCATAAATTGCGTATCATTAGAACCCGTTCATATAGTACGTAGACTCTTGAGGGATGGGGGGGAGGTGGTGTTCCAAAATCTGTGAAAATTGTAATTTTACAGCGATCTTGTAAAATTCTGAATTGTAATCAAATGCCACTCAAACCGACACTGACAAAATTATCATATGAGGGGGTTAGAAGCAAAGGGGTGTAAGTGACAAAAACACACTTTCGAGTAAATGAGGTTTAAAGTTTTTCACCAATTTTTGATCCCATACAAAATGTATGGAGTTGCAAAATCGACCCAATTTTCTCCGATTTATTGTAATTTTTCTAACCATCGTAAAAACAAACTTAAAAAAGTTCCTGAAAGCTTGAAATCTGAACAATTTTTTGTAATGCTCAGCTTAAAATCGACAAAATGGCCACTTACACCCCTTTGCATCTGGGCCCCTCATATCATATATCTCAGGGTATTGATAACTTTGAGAGTTGGTGTCTTCAGCAAATTGTTAGGTTGGTCAAAGACTTACAGTTGATGGATAGTTTGATTTAAAGTTCCATCACAGGTGGTGCTAGAGAACATACATATATTAAATTTCATGTATCTCGGATCCTGGTTACTTAGAAAGACAGTTTCTTCGACGAAGTTGTTTGGTAATTTAAAAAGTTGCATTTGATTTACCATTTGATGCGAGATTTCGCCACTAGAAGACACTAGTTTTGCAAAAGCTGACAAGTGATTAGATTTTCTCAAAAAGTATTCTACAAGCTTGAACTTTTTTCACTTAGGACATATTGTATTCTAATGAAATTGTAGTAATCAAAGCCAATATTAGTCATAAATGTTCAAAATTCCATTTGATTTGATTCACTTAGTCCTAAGATCTTCTTCTTTATGACTCGACGTTCGCATTGGAACTTGGCTCTCTTCAACTTAGTGTTCCAGAGCACTTTCACAGTTATTAATTGAAGGGATTTCTTTGCCTGCAATTGCATGAATTTGTTCATTGTGTGGGAAGTACAATTCAGTAACAAATTTTGAAAACGACGTATAATCAATGGTGAAGCATTGATTATACGTCGTTTTCAAAATTTGTTACTGAATTGGCCTTAACCACTAGGCTAACTGGAGACCCTGATTTTGTTGATATGAAAGTAAAAAAAATCGTTATCGTTTGATTTCCATTTACCACGCATGAAAACTGATTCAATTGATACCCCTCAATTAACTCTCGTAGATGTGCAGTAAGGTTTACATCAAACAAGCGAGTCACGTTTCTGTTGATGGAGCTATCCTGTCCGTTACCTTAGAAATGTAAATGGAAAGATGGCCATTGGCCACCTTCTAAAAGGAAGCAATAACACCAACTAATGCTTCTATGAATGTAACACTATGGTGATGCCTGTTTATGCAGAGTATTGAAATCTTCATTCTTTACCCTTCCTTAGCTGCAATAGACTGGTGGGTACTCCATTGAAATATTCACTGAAAGAGGATGATGTGTTTGTGCCTTTCTTGGGACCACTTTCTTGTCTAGAACTGTTACATTCAACCAGCCCTCGCATTGAATGACAAGTTCACACTTTAGAGAGTGTGACTTGTTTCTGACATGTTATCCTTTGTTCATGTTTTTTTTCTCTATCCTGGGACCTGTTTTATTCACAATATGCATGCTAAACGGCGCAGGCAGTGTCATGAACTTTTCCCACTCTGACCGTTGCCCGGAAGTTGTAAAATAGAGAAACATGAGTTTTTCCCGGCTGTCATTTATCTCCATTCTGCTTTGTCGCAGTTTTTTTCTCGCTCTGCATTCACGATAAGACTTAAACTGTATAGGGAGGCAACAGCGCTTGATTTTGCGATTTCCCTACTTTTTGCCTGGGATGATGTTGCTCCAATATGTGTATAAAGTACAGAAAAACTTCTAGAATGAAGGGATAATCTCAATAATAGTATTGAAACCGGAAACCGGGTGGAACACTAATTAATTTAATTAAAATATTTGTCAGATGCAGATAGTACAGCAAAGCAACTGTAAAGAAATTACAGGTTTCCATGCACGGAGAATTTTGCATGCACTGACAAGGTGAAAGTGTGAAACGATAAAGTTAGATTCTGATGCACTTTAGAAAAGCTTTGAAACGAAACATTTAACCTCTTTACCATGAAGTCAAGCATGAATGCCGACGAAAGATTCTGATAGCCAGCAGCATTGGCCAATCGGATTATTACTCGCAAGTCCAAAAAGTTTATTCTCTTCAACCACAAGCACCGAAGTTGTCTTTATATAGATGTATAGGTTCCATAATCTGTTCACATTGTTGTATTTCATGTCGTCGGTGGTATGAGGGGGAAAACTTTCCCACTGGGAGTGGGATACACAGAGTATAGTTGACATCTGTTGCTTCCAGGCAACCGCTTCCTTCTGGCATTCTTCTCAACCCGGCCTCTTTGTGGATGGGAATGGCTGGCCGGTTTTATTGGAGAACTTTTCAGCACTGATGCTCACTCGAGAAAAGAGTTTTATTCTTCCGGCTTCCTAAGGCGTGCAATTGTCACCTTTTGTGCTGAAGCTGGAGTATAAGTTTTTCTATGGGAACAAACTGGGCGGTGGTGGAATGGGCTAGCTGGGGGTTATAACAATATGAAATGGCTGACCTTTTCAGTTCACGTAGCAGATCATGACCTCGCTTTCAGTGGAAAAAAGCGAGTGGAATTTATGTCCAGATCGTGGCAATGTAAATAACTAGGATTTATGAAATTATTGAGTAGTTGATGGAATATTCTAAGCCCTATATTTTTATTTAAAAGAAATTGGTGTTCCCGGGATGGATGTGAGAACCTTTGTAAAGAATTGGGTAAACCAACCACTGTGGACTGTAAAAAGGCGTGATGGACTTTTAACTACCTACTATTCAACATTGCTCTGGAAGGACTGATGCAATAAGCCGGTACGATCTTCATGAAATCCAACCAATTTGTCTGCTCTGCACGTGACTGAGATAACTAAACCCCCACCAAATGTATCACTTCATCCATACTGCAATGTGGTATTACTACACGCAACCTGAGATTGGCAGATTCTAATACAATTGGGTATGAAACATATACAAATATTGTATTAGGGCCTTGCAAATACAAAAATTGGTAGGTGGCAGTATACCAAAAATTGTATTGGCTTCCTAGAATCTGGAAAAGCAAAATTTCGCATGTGTGCGTGTGCTCTGTCGCACTGGTTTCTCTTTATTTGTTCTATTTTTAGACTGATCATGGCAGCAGCGGCGGCATCAAATACCAATACATGTTTAAAAAGAAATAAGGGCGGCGGCGGGAATCGAACCGAGTCACTATCATGGTGATACACAGTATCCTGCGCTCTAACCAGCACGGCTATAACTGCACATGAATAGACAAGAGACTGAAAGCCATCATCATCAACACAAACTTGGCTTGGTGATGGAAGTGATACAGCCGCCACAGTGCACAATGGGTCCAGAGCCGTATTTGCGAAGACAAAACTGTTTAAGCTTCGGCTTTAAGTTTTAAGACACATATTGTGTTTTAAAAAGTTTATTTTCAATTGTTGATTCTATTCCCTATTATTGTTATGTTAGGGTGGTTCGTCTGGTTAAACTGATTCAAAAGTCTGCTTTCTAATAATTTTATTTGCGATGCCATGATGGATGGTGATGGATCGTTTAATTAGAAATTCCACCAATAAACGGCAAATTTTAAATTTCATATATCTCAGGACTCTCACCACTTAGAAAGTTGGTGTCTTCGACAACGTTGTTAAGTGAGTCAAGGGCTTACAGTTAATGGTCCACTAGGCGGCGCTAGTTACACATTTGCAAAATCATTCAAATGATTGATATTTGTTCGTGAAGTAATCAACAAGGTCGGGGGGAGCGGCACTAGTTTTGCCAAGCCGAAAAACCCCAAAAAAAGTCGAAAAAATACGGAAGAACCCAGTAAAACCCGAAAAACTTTTGCGGGTTTTAGCGACTTTATTCGTTTTTTTTTTTTTGAGATTGTGTGGCTTGACAAAACTAGTGTCGCTCCCCCTGAACAAGCTGTAAGTTTGTTTTCTTTGAACGTGTCTAAGTCAAGTCAAAGGTTTTTCAAAGAGCTATGTATTAGTCATAATTGTGCAATGTCGCATTTCATTCGGTTCACTTGATCCAGAGATATAGCAATTAAACGAAGAACACTCAAATATGAACTACTTTATTAGAGTTGCTTCAATTTTATGTAAAGTTATCCAATCGAGCCCAAATTTGAACCGTTTATAGCTTACTAGTTGTGCAACTGGCAGGAAAAATTTGAGAATATTTGGTGCATTTTTGAAAAAGTTACAGCTTGCTGAATATATTTGAAATCTATATATATAAAAATGAATTTCTGTCTGTCTGTCCGTCTGTCTGTCTGACCGCTATGGATTCGGAAACTAATGAACCGATCGGTGTGAAATTTTGTGTGTGGGTGCTTTCGGGGCCGGGGAAGGTTCTTAGCTTGGTGTGAGACTTCTCCGGTCTTTGGAACGGGGGGCTCCCATACAGAAGACTTTGCGGGGGACGTCCCTATGCAGCTGAATGTCAAAAAACACAGTAGGCAGGCAGTACGACGTTTGCCGGGACAGCTAGTAATAAATAAAAGTTGCATGCTTCAATTAATTCGTAACTAGCGCCGCCTACTGACAGAACCTTGAACTAATCAGCTAATCAACTGAGCGGCCGTAACCAACCTAACAACATCGCCGAAGACATCAACTTTCTAAGTGATCTGAGTCCTGAGATCATGGAATACAATATTTGTTTGCTCACTAGCGCTACCTTGTGGTGGAATTTTGAATCAAACGGCCCATCATTTGTTAATTCTTGACCAGCCAAATAATATTGCCGAAGACACCAACTCTCTAAGTAACCAGGATGATGAGATATTTGGTATAAACATTTCATCAGTGTTACGTCTGTTTATCTCTGGTATGACAGATATCACAGACAACAAGACGTAGCACTGGCGAAATTTCCATACCGTACATCTTAGCACCATGATTACTTAAATATTCGGTATACTTGGCAAAGTTGTTAGGCCAGCCAAGGTTTTACTGGTGATGGGCCGTTTGATTCAAAATTCCACCACTAGGTAGCGCTGACGATAAATTAATTATTATATTCCATATATCTCAGAACTCTGATTACATAGAAAGTTGGTTTCTTCGGCAATGTTGTTTGGTTTATTAAGGCGTTTCTGTTGATTAGCTGATTGGTTCAGGATTCTGCCAGTAGACGGCGCTAGTTGCAAATTAGTAGAAGCATGTATCTTTTACTTATTATCTCGAATATATTCAGCAACCTGCAACTTTCTATAATGTGTAGGGAATATTCTCAAATTTTATCTGCTAGTTGCACAACTAATTAGCTATAAATGGTACAAATTTGAGCTCGATTGGATAGTTTTACATGAAGTTGGAGCGACTCTAGTAAAATGTTTCATATTTGAGTGTTCTTCGTTAAACTGCTTTATCTCTGGATTAAGTGAACCGAATGAAATGAAATTTTGCACATTTATGACTAATATATAGCTCTTTGAAAAACCTTTGACTTGACTTAAATATTTTCAAAGAAAACTAAATTACAGCATTTTGATTGCTTTACGAAAAAAAACATTCATTTCCATAATTTTGCAAATGTGTAACTTGCGCTTCCTTGTGGAAAAAATTCGAAACAAGTGGACCATTAACTGTAAGCCCTTGACCTACCAAACAACATTGTCAAAGACACCAACTTTGTAAGTGACCAGAATTCTGAGATATATTAAATTTAAAATTTGCTTGACCTCTAGCACCGCCTAGTGGTATATACAAAAGCATGCTAAGTTTTAAAAATTGCCTAAAACATTTTTAGCAAGTTGTATCCTTTTATAAAGTCCACCAAAACTATTCAAATTTTGATTACTTGTTCCTCAACGAGTTTGATTTAATTGGTGCAAATTTGGGCTTGATTGATTATTCAACTTTACACGAAATTAAAGCCCTTCTATCTATATCTAGTTTTTGACTTCCGTTTATCAAATTACTGTACCTTAGGACTAAGCGAACCGAATTAAATTAAATTTTGAAAGTTTGTGACTAATGTATTGGTCTTCATGTATCGTTGGACTCGACTAAAATATGACCAAAGGCAAAAGGCATTTCACAATAATGTAAAAAAAAATAAATGACAAGACTTGGCAGAAACAATTTTGTCTTCGTAAATACGACTCTAGACCCATTGTGCACTGAAAAGCCCGCATCCAGCAGGTTGCTGTTTGCAAGTGGAAAATTCCATGATAACAATAGGACGCGAAGCTCAGCAGCGAAGCGAAAGTTATTTTTAGACGCAACCCAGTTCAACGTCTGGGGTTTGAATGGAGGTGTTTGTGTGTAGTGGTATTGAAGCTATGGAACCGTGTAGCGCATCTTAATACAACGAATGGATTATGATTTATCACATTTTCTGTACGTTTTTAATACATAAATTGGCAGAAAAGGCATATCTCAATTTTTGGTAGCTTTTCTTGTTTTGCGTGTACATGCATACATAACACATACATTTTTTTATGCACTACGCCAGAATTAAAACATCTTTGCCCAATGACGCTGCTTTTCCGACCATCGTGCTCTCTGCACTCCTCGCCTTTTTGTGCCAATCGGGTCAGTAGGTAATACCAATTTCGTGGGCCCATATAGCCGAGGCGGTAAACGCACGGGTATTCAGCATGACCATGCTGAGGGTGACGGGTTCGATTCCCGGTCGGTCCAGGATGTTTTCGTAAAGGAAATTTCCTTGACTTCCTTGGGCATAGAGTATCTTCGTGCCTGCCACACGATATACGCATGCAAAATGGTCATTGGTAGAGGAAGCTCTCAGTTAATAACTGTGGAAGTGCTCATAGAACACTAAGCTGAGAAGCAGGATTTGTCCCAATGAGGACGTTACGCCAGGAAGAAGAAGAAGTAATACCAATTTACAGAGTTGTTGTTCGGCATTCTTGCTTAATTTTCCGATCCCAATTGGTCGGCGTTCAATCAGAGTGGACTACGCGATTTTTTGGGCAGTTAAAAATAAGCGAAGCAATTAAATAACCCCGAACTTTTCAATGTTATTTTGATGCAGATGCTTTATTTCATGGAAGAGTAATAGTTCTTCAAAAAATAAACCGCTTCATTTGATATCCTGGGCCTTTGCAGGACATGTTCCCAAAATCATTGAAAAACAGATGGTCCAGTCTGACTTAACGCCGATCAATTGGGAGTCCTCTGACTTTCTTGTAGAACAATGGTGCAAGAATTAAATGCCCTGAATTTTCGAATCTCTTCTCTCAATTAATAATATTCATATTTTTTGTAGATCCGGACGTAAAAAAAAATGTTTTAGAACTTCTGAACTCAATTTGGAATTCTAAGATTTTTGTAAAACTCTTGTGGTACGCAGAAATTTGTTGAATTTTTTAATTTCTGATTCTTAATTAGGGATTGTCGTATTTTGTAGTGTAGAACTCTGGTGCCAAGAAGAAATTCCCCGAAGTATTTTTTTTTTTTTTCAAATTCCTAAACTCGATAAGAAATTTTAAGATCTTTTATGGAATTTTGGTGCCAAAAGGAAATACCCTGAAGATTTTTTTGTATTACTGGAAATTTGAATTTTTTTTTTATTTTTTTTTTATTTTGTAGAACTCTGATGTTAAGAGTAGAAACTTTGAAGTATTTTTTTGATTTTCAGAACTCAATTTCCTAGACTTTTTTGTAGAGCTTTAGTACCACGAAGTATTTTCTTTATTTCTGATCCCACTTAGGAATCCTCCAATTTTGTTCTGTAGAACTCTGGTGCTAAGAAGAAATATCCCGATTTTTTTTCTGATCAAATGATTGCAAAAATCACTTCCTTCCCCTTCCCCACATTGACTTGCAACCTCATGTGACAGCAGGCGCAATTGTCGCCTAAAATAGAAGATCACCAACGCTCACACACTGAAGAGTGAAGATGCCTGCTAGATCCCAGCAAATATCTCATTGGTTCCTTGTGTGAGTGTAGCTGGTCTGATGATACTGTAGTAGCATCCACGGGCGGTCAATCAAGCTCAAGCTCAAGCTCTCAACGAAAGTTTCTCGAGCAAAGACTAACAACAAAATGATAGCAAATCGAAAACACGATTTGTAATCAGTAGCAAATTGATATCAGATTGTCTTGATTAATTTCGATTTCAAATTTTGATATCGTTTTGCTGCCATTTAAAATAATCACAAATGTTTAAGTTTTTAAGTCATTTCAAAATTCTAGGCGACCTTGTATAAAGCATCTAATGATATACCATCAGTGCAATTAACGTATTGCATTTAGGTTTCCATATTATTCGAAAAAACTCTAAATTTAACGATTTTTCCATTTTTTCACACTGATAGCAAAAACAGTAATCAATTTGCCATCACTGATAGCAGGAATTATTTTCAACTTGCTCTCACAGGAACATTTTTCTGTTCTCTTTTTTGATGTTTTAACCGTTAAAACAACCAAAACGACATCAACCTGAGTAATCATAATTTGCAATATCACAACATCAAAATTAGTTTTCGATTTGCTGTCAGACTTTGCTCGGGTTATTAACCTTCACGTACCCAACCCCCGACAACTCATTTTCAAAATGCTGGCATTTTGTCAAATTTCATCCGATTTTTTTTAAGTCGCCCTTAATCAATTATAAATGGGTACAAGTTTATTACAGTCAGGTTTTTTTTTTACGCGGTTTTCATTTACACAAAAAAAAATCATCGTCTAATTTTTGCATGATTCGTCGAGAAATGGTGAGACTTTTTTTACGCGGTTTTTTGAATTTTGAACTGAGTTTTTTTACGCGGTACGTATCCCCCGCGTAAAAAAAAACCTGACTGTATACTCAAGTGGCCATGCAATATACGGAACCATTCCGGAGATATTCCGAATTGTGTTGGGGTCAGGGTGGTTGCCAAAATGGCTAAAAGTGATTTCGTTTGTTATTGTGTTTGACTTCAATTTATTGAGGTTTGTGCTTGTTGTAAGAGCTATAAGTTTTGTGTCCTGTCTCGCGTCGCGTTTTATGTGTATTTTGATTTTCAGCGAATATTTTGTTGCGAACAATCAAACTCAACTGTGACTCATCCGGATCCCCGTGACAGGTTCCGCGCAGCCTCATTGGGGACACTTCTGGTTTTCAACCTATAAACATGCCGTGCGACATATCAATCTTCATGATTTCGAGAGAAGGGGTCAGAAAAAATTGGCTAAAGTATGTATCAACTGATGTGGCCGCTCTAGAACACCTGGGACAGGTTCCGCGGGGGCCTCTCACACACAATTACATACAAAATAATCACTTTAAGCCATGAAAATTGATAAAGTGCCAGCATTTTGGAAATGAGTATACAAATCTATCTATCGCAATTGTGTTTCACTGTTCGCGACAAAAAAATCGCTGAAAATCCATGGTTCAAACACAATATCACACGAAATAATCACTTTAAGCCATTTTGGCAACCCCCTGACCCAAGCACAATCCGGAATATCCCCGTAATGGTTCCGGATATTGCATGGCCACTTGAGTATAATAAACTAGCACCAATTTATGATCGATTGAGGGCGACTTCAAGAAAAACGGATGAAAATTGACGAAAATTCAGCATTTTGAAAATGAGATGTCGGGGGTCGGGTACGTAGAGGTTAATGCTAGAACTAGGTAGCTAGAAAATCAAGGTTCCGAGAAAAACGAGTATGAAAATTTTAAAATGTTCATACAGTCGTTCAAAATGTAGGGAAAAGAGGGGCATAACGGCTCCGGCCTTTTTGGGGAGGCAATACGCCCGCTGGCATTTCTCGCTTTGACTTGTTGTGAAATACCATCGAACTCTTCCCAGCGGCGAGAAGGAGTAGGAGGCGCGTGGTGGTCTAATGGCTATATTCCATAGAATCAGCGCGCAATGTCTTATTGTCGCGCTTATCTTAGATTCTCAGCAAGCTGCGTTCGAAACGCGCAGCCTCAGATCGCGCCAGACCGCGCACGTATGATTTGTACACGGTGTGCACCTTGGCTAAAACTGCTTTGCAGCCGCCGGGTGGAGCTGTCAGCCGCCGTGTATAAATCAAACGGGCGCAATCTTATGGCAGCTGACTCAGATCAGCAGGATCTGAGTGATTAAGCTAGGATGCACAATAATTTCTGTGCGCTGCACATTAGCGAATCTTCCCAAATGTGGAAAATCGTCGTTTTTCACGCTTTACTTTCGACATTCCGACATTATGGCTATCGCATAATTATACCTTTTTCTAGAATATTTCCAACTTCTTGTAGAATAGGCCGATCTTTTCCAAAATTGGACCACTGACACACAACTAGTTCATGAACTTACAATACAAATTTGAGAATATTTGATACCCTTTTCGAAAAATTACAGCTAGTTGAACGTTTTTTGAAAAGGGAAAATTTCACCTGTCCCAATTATTTTGAGTATCAGTTATAGCACAGACAAACAGACGTCTCACTCTACTCACTTCTCATCGTTACCCTTTTTACCGGTTAGTTCAAATATTTTGTAGTTCGCAAATCGCTCGGTCACGGCGCTCGCATCGTTTGTGCTCCTGTTTGACATTTGCTCACTACTGCCACCTACTGAGTGGTTTGCGTAACACTGCCTGGTTAGCATTGGGCGATTATGTTTTCGTGACGATGATTTTTATCGCAAATTGTTCCAAGTGATACGTCTGTTTGTCTGTGGTTATAGCATGCACAATCCAACAAGAATCATGGAAGCGATGTTTTGAGATCGTGAGTTTTTACCACAATTTATTTCATTTTTTCAGGTCCCTATATGCTTTACATCTTGGAAAAAACGTGCTATTACTGAGTTTATTAGGATAGCTGCTATTACTCCACGAGAACCTTGTCATGGTAATGAAATAAAAGTTTCCGAACAAGTACAATTTTTGATCTAATTAATGAAAGTATACTATTTTTAATTTTGAAGTTGAAAATGAAAAATGCTCCACGGATTCCTAGGGTCTGTGTCAATTGGCGAATTAAAATAAAATTTCACCTAAACTTGACAGTTCGATAATTATTTCCCTAGGAGAACTGTCAAGTTTAAGTGTTGAACTGTCAAATTTAAGTAAAAATTAATTTTAATTCGCCAATTGACACAGACCCTTAATCAACTAGCAAAAGAATGTCAAGTAACGTTAACACCGCCATGCTTTTGTTTGCTTTCAGGCTGTGCTGTTGGAAACAGGCGTGATTTTCCTAATTCTTCATTACACCAACAAAGCTAGCCACGAAAATGTTTGACAATTCACAGGTCATTTTGACAGACCACACACATGCACGAAAAAGACAAATAACATATTCTACTTTATCGATCTTGTTGCCGTCCTTTTCATTCTCATGTTACATCTGTCAAAATGACCTGAGATTTGTCAGTCATTTTGAGGTTAGGTTCGTTGGTGTAATGAAGAATTACATAGTTATAACACCTACAAAAGTATTTAACAAAACCAATCTAGCGTGCGGTGCAACAATTGTCAAATTTGAATTGCCAATTCGCGACTACGAAGGTTGATCAGCCGGGAAACACTCTTCTTCCTACACGGAGAGACGAAACTACCCAAAAGTGAGTTCTTTCCACCCAACTTCGGGGTTGCGTGCGTCTAGCCAATTTTGAGTTGATGGAATCGATGTTTTTGTTGGGTTGTTCCCGCTTGCTTCCATGTGAAAAAAATACCTAATTTTAAGTTTTTTCCACCCAACCGAAATTTTGACTAGGTTGTATTCATTCAAATTTGAGTACTGTGCTAGAAACTCAGTGTTGGCTTGACGCACGCACCCTTAAATGAAACAACACAGCGCACGAGTAACTTTCACGCAGCGAGCAAAAAGACAAAAGAATTTTCACGCAGATTTGTGTAACACCGGATCAGCACATTTTTTGTGTTGACACGGTGTTACACAAATCTGCGTGAAAATTCTTTTGTCTTTTCGGTCGCTGCGTGAAAGTTACTCGTTGCGCTGTGTACATCGAGTTCTGCGTGCGGAACTCCAAAAGATGGGTTGTTTCTCTCTTCACTCTCTGACAACAATAGAAAGAGCGCATGAAAAGGGAGATGAAAAAGAACTCAAAATTGAGTTTAAAAGTACCTAATTTTGAGTTTTTCAGTTTCTCCGTGTACGGGGTTTCTTATGGGCGTATGAGTGAAAAAAAGCAAAAAAATCTTCCCTCCTTCACTTTCTCACAGAAAACCGCAAACAAAACCATCACCTTCGAAGTCCCCAATTGAATGTTTGCCTAAAAAGACAATGGTGTGGCAAACACGGCGGTGACTACGGCCATGTGGGCCACAATAGCCGCAAAGGAAAAGCCAGGGATTTCTGTCCCACCGGGATGCGACAACGGCTTCGTCCCGAAGAAGTAGGCCCGGAATGACCGGGCGCGGCAGCGTGGGTGGTGAACAACGGAGAGGCGACAACGGTGGTGGCTGGCAAGGTTGGCGTCGATAGCCACCGAGAAAAGGCCTTGGTTTCTAGCTTCCGTGGTGTGCCTACTTCGTCCCGAGGAAACAGGTCCGGGAGAACCGGGGCCTGGGCAACTGGCTTGAGACGGCTGCCACCAACCAGCAGGTTTCCCAGGAATGAGCGGAACATTCATTGGGGAATCCAAATGAAGACTTATGAAAGACTCTATGTATAGTAACATCGGAATCTGAAAGTAAATATGCATATCAGAATCTTTGAGGAACGTATCTAAAAAGTCTTAAATTGTTCGTCTAGAAATTATTGCAGGCATGGATTTGTTTATTTTTTTCATCCAGCGATTCCTACAGAAATTATTCCAGGAATTCGCTAAGAAAACTCTCCTGTGATTCCCTTAGGAATTCCTCATGGGGTTTCTTCAGAAATTCACTCGGGAATTCCTTCTGTGATGATAATATGGAATTCCTCCAGAAATTCCTTCAGGAGGTGTTCCAGGATTCCTCTGTGAATTCCTTCAGGGATTTGCCTAAAAATTCCTACAGGGATTTGTCCAGGAATTCCTCCATAAAGTCCGCCAGAGATTTCTCTAGAAATTCCCCCAGGTATTCCTCTAGATATACCTCAAGCAATTCCTCTAAAGATTCCACCAGGGGTTCATCCAGGAACTCCTCCAGGAATTCTTTCAGTGATTTGTCCAAGAATTTCTCCAGGGATTCTTCCTGAAAGTTCTCCAGTGATTCTTCCAGAAAATCTTTCAGAAATTCCTCTATGGATTACTCTAGAGATTCCTCCAGGAGTTCCTTAGAAGATAGCTCAAGAAATTTCTCTAGAGATTTCTCCAAAAAATCTCTTAGGTATGTCTACTGGAATTTCTACAGGAGTTCCTCTAGGTACTGCTCTTGGAATTCCTCCACAAATTCTTTTAGGAATTCCTCCAGGAATTCTTTTAGAAATACCTTCAAGCATTCCTCCAGGGATTTATATAGAGATTCCTCCAGGCATTCCTTCAGGATTTAGTTCTGGGACTCCTCCAGGAATACCTTTTAGAATTCCAGCAGGAATTACCCCAGGAAATCCTGCAGAATTTCCCTCAGGAATTCTGGATTTCATCCAGAAGTGCCACCAAAAATACCTTCAGGAATTATCCCAAGAATTGATCCAGGAATTGATCCAGAAAATCCTCCAAGGATTCCTTTTTGAAATTCTTTCAAGAATTTCTTCATGAGTTTTTCCAGGTATTCCTCCGGGAATTCTTCTAGGGTTACCTTGAAGTTTTTTTTCCAGAAATATCTCCTCCAGGTATAACTCCAAGGGTTCCTCCAGAGATTTCTTCAGGAATTGGTTCTAGGGATCCCTCCAGGAATACCTTCAGGAATTGGTCCAGGTATTTACCAGAAATTCCTTCAGGGATTCCTCCAAAGATTCTTCCAGAGATTCCTGCAATAATTCATCCACATATTCCCCCAAGAATTTTTCCTGGAATTCCTCCAGAAATTCCTCTGGAAATTAAAAATAGAATTGCAGCTGAGATTCTTCCAGGAGTTCCTCTGGAGATTTCTTAAGGATTCCTCGACGAATTCCTGTAGGTATTTCTCTAGTGATACCTCATGTAATTCAACTAGGGATTCCTAGAAAAATTTCTCCAGAAATTCTTCCTCTAGGGATTCTACCTGAAAGTTTTCCAGCGATTCTTCAAGAAAATCTTCCATAAATTCCTCCAGGAGTTCCTCTGAAGATTTCTTAAGGAAGTTCTCTAGATATTCCTCCAGGAATTCGCACAGGCATGTCTCCAGGCATTCCTTCAGGAGCTTTGCTTGGGAATCCTCTAGGGATCGCTCTAGGATTTCCTCCAGGAATTCTTAAAGGAATACCTCCAGGGATTTTCATAGGGATTCCTCCAGGAATTCATCAAGGCATTTCTTCAGGAATTAATTCTGGGGCTCCTCCAGGAATACCTTTAAGAATCCCACCAAGAATTACCCTAGGAATTCCTGCAGAAATTACCTCAGTAATTCTTGCAGAAATTAATCCAGTAAATCGTAGAGAAATTACAACGGCAATTTATCCAGAAATTGCTTCAGGAAATAATCCTCCCGGAGTTTATACACGCATTATTCCAAGAATCCAGGGATTCCTCCAAGGATTCCTCCAGAAATTTCTCCAGGAATTGTACACTGTAATGAAAGGGTGGAATTCTCTTAACAAAAATTAAACCATGGATATAATTTGTTTCAAACTGTTTGTTTCTCAGGTAAAAAGCTTAGACGTTCTGTTCTATTATGTTATATAGGGTATTGTACCATTTGAGCAGGTGTACCTATTTTGGGCATTTGTCGCTATAACTAAGTCAATTTCATACCGATTGATTTGAATTTTTGTATAGACTTAGATACTGTACGTGCCTAACTCTGGACAAAATTTCAAATCAATCGGTCTGAAATTGACTAAGTTATAGCGGAAGTTCCCAAAATAGGTACACCTGCCCAAATGGTACAAGACCCTACATACACGATGTTCTATTGTACCGTCTTACCCCGCTGGTAAGACACGTTTTAATACGACACTTTTTAATTCGTACCCCGCTTATTCGACAAATGTCGAAATAAAAAGTGTTCAAATGTCACAGCGATGTACACTGTAAACACAAACTCAAACTCAAACACAAATGAGTTTGTGCTGTAAATGCACAACAGTTTGATATTGCGCTTATACTCGCACCCGCAGCAACTCCTCTTGCAGCCGCTAATTCCGGAAGTTCTGAGTTGGTGCTATTCGACACTCAAAACCACCTGGCGACCAACCGGAATAAACTTGGGATGGTAAATAACAATCGTAGGAAGAACGAGCTTTTCATCCGCGCCGCTGTAATATCTGTTGAAATAATGTTCCATAACAAACCCGGAAATCAAAACAACAACAAAAATAGAGTTGCCAAATGTCAATGAGCATGGTGACGTAAGGTGACCAGTTTGTCGAATTAAAAGTTTACCCCGGTTATTCGACAACAGTCAGTCTTTGCATGACCCTTTGCATACCCTTTGTAGTCGATGAAATATTAGAACGATCGGCATGATTTTTGCACGGTTCAATTCGACTTCATGGTGGCTATGTTTAGATGTAGAAAAAGTTGGGAAAATAAACTACATGATTTATTTAAAAAAAAACTGTGACATTACTAAAATATGCATGAGATGCGAAGATTTTCAAAAACAATACAATAAAATAAATAAATGCAGTATATAATTATAAAAAAAAACTACACCAGCACATTTAAAATGGGCAATACAAGGCTTGCCCATATATATATATATATATATATATATATATATATATATATATATATATATATATATGTATATATATATATATATATATATATATATATATATATATATATATATATATATATATATATATATATATATATATATATATATATATATATATATATATATATATATATATATATATATATATATATATATATATATATTCGACTCAAAAACGTCAAATTTGGAGTTACCGATATCGCTCTAAAAGTGGTCACTTTCCGGGAGGCACCACGTTTGTGGAACATTCGGAGAATTGGTCAATGTATCTAAAACTTCTATAGAGTCTTGTTTTGCAAAATTATGAAGTTGTGGCAAGCTTGGTTTGAGAAACGATCAAAAATTGGCCAATTCATCTGGTTCTTGAGCACCATATTGAACGGCGGAATGTTTCAGCCCGAACGATATGTGTTCATGTATCCTGAATATATTTCGTTAAGTGTACCATTTTGATTGCGCCTGACATTAGACTTCTCCGGTACAAGAGAAACATATCGAAATAATGGACTCCACGATCAACGATCAAAACAGAGAGCGCTCTCGATTCTCACAAATTTCCTCGTCTCTCTCGAGTCTCGACGCCCGCTAAGCTATGCGCGCATCAACAACATCAACATGCCGCCCCTCATCACGCCGCATTCTGCTTGTAGCTGGAAGCTGAAGCGTCTTCATCGCATACCGCGCAACTTTAGTCGCCGCACGGAGAAATTAAACTACCTAATTTTTGGGTCGATTTTACTCAAAGCTGAGTATATCGAATAAACTAGTTACCCAAAATTAGGTTGTTTTCCCTCACCGATGTTGTCAAAAACAAACAGAGATGCATCTACCCAACGGGGGTCCTTGAGCCCGATAAGCCAATTTTGGGTAAATGCAGGTTTACTCAAATTTGGGTTGAATGAGGGGGGGTCTTGGGTTGAATTTACCTACTCTTAAGTAAATGTTTTTGCTGGAGGTGAAGGCAATTTACCTAGTGTGAGTTTAATCGATTTACTCAAATTTGGCTTATTGGGCCGAACTATTGGATTGCGTCAAAAGAACTCAATTTTGGGTAGTTTGGCGGTTCCGTGCGTGATTCCAAATTGATGCGCGCCGCGTCGCTCACCACGTTGCGCCAGCTTCTCACCTGTACGCCGACCCGCGCGTTGAGCTCACCGAGCGACTGCGACTAACTTGCCGCCGCCAGTTGAGTTCTGGATGCCAACGGTGCCGGTTGTCCGCGCGTCACGTGTCGCTTCCAAGTCCTTCGGACGATTGGTTTGTTTTGGTTGAAGTTTTGTGGGGTGAGTGTTGGCGGTTGGAAAGCTAAGCTTCATGTGGTTCTGAAGACGCTGCGCTGGCTGGCTGGGATTGTTTCAACACAACGCAGCAGCAGTGAGTGGAAGACGCAGAACAGCTTAAATTTGCCGCGGTGATTTTCGTCGTGATCTGGTGTAAGCTCCCGGCTTACCTACCACCCTTCGTTTCGTCGTCATCGTCGTTGCTTCGAGCATCGAAATCACGCTCAAGGTTTCTTGGCTGCGGGTGCGAAGGGAATTGTTCCCTGTCGAAAGAAGAGAAGTCTCCACAACACTGCGGTGACAGCGAAGACGGCTGGCGTTGAACGTTTATGCTGATGGCATGCTGAAAGTGAGTGAATTCATGAGCCGCGGAAAAACTTGTGTAATACCCACTTGATTTTTGTGTTCTCTTAAGGTAGAGTTTATTGTTATGGAATGCTTGTTTTTGGGAAGGTGACTGTGAGTTTGTTTTCGTTGAATAGTTGAATCGTGGATAACATTGTTGCAGGTGGAAGGAATTTCTGGTTTCAACTTTAAATTCGTGTCGACAAAAAAGGTGAGTGTGAGAACAGATTTTGATTACTAACCCAACTTGCCTACTTCACCACAAATGGATCTGTTTCATTTGAATGAGCTGATTGTGTTTGGTCAATCCACAAGCGCGGATACAAAACTTTCAAACAAGTTAATTCGATGTCATTTCTCGCTTCGGAAAGTGCCCATTGAAATAGAAAGTGTGAGAGCATAATTGAACACTAAACGACAAATACCGAAAACTCAGTAAGAGCGAAGATGCGCACAAACCGCCACGTATTGAGATAGACATTCTACGAAGCGTTTCATGCTGCAACAGGTTTGAAAACATGTTTTTCACGCTAAGAAACTCTGGACGCCAAACTGGGAAGTGATCAACCGTGTCCTGCTTGCTGGGCAATGGAATTGTTTTCCATTTTTTTCTTTCTCTTGTTTGAGCGCGCAATTTTCTTTTATCGATTTTCTTCTCTCTGCTGGCGATGGTTACCGTAAAATAAGGTAAAACTGGAACTATAGAAAAGCTTGCTCTCTTAAGATTGCTCTAAGCATCTTTTAGGAATATGCGCATAGGGTCGCCGTGCTCTTAATAATATTATGCTCTCATATTTATCCTATCCAAATAGTATAGGGTATTGTTTCCCTTCTTAAGCATGTGGCTCCCATTTTCATCCTACGAAAAACAAAGGATTGAAGCGCTGTTTGTTTTGTTTCGTATTTTTGTATTTTTTGTTAGAAGTGAGCACCCACGAAAACAAAAAGAACGGAATCAATCGGTGCCGTAATCGCTTGTTTTCGAATAGGATGAATATGGGAGCATGAGATTAATGATGGCACACATACCCTATTTGAAAATTGATTGATCCCTTTTTGCCTTTCTCGTACACTAAGTGTACTGGAAAGGCTATACTTTCGCTCCAAAAATGAATTTTTGATAGAAGGCCCGGAGGGTCGACTCACATATACCAATCAACTCAGCTCGACGAATTGAGGTGATGTCTGTGTGTATGTGTGTATGTGTGTATGTGTACAAAAAACTCACATCACTTTTTAGCAGTAAACCTTAACCGATATTAATGACCGACGGTTCATTCGACGCGGAATCTGGTCCCATTGTTTCCTATTGAAAATGGTTCGGATCGGTCCAGCCGTTCCGGAGTTATGGCCATTTACGTGTTCCGGACCAGTACCCTTGGAAGGGGCCATGCATAAAAATGAAACAAACACATACATGCGACACATCAAACTGCGGCATTTTGGATAACCTGATGAACAGTCAGCAAGAAAACAGTCTCAGACCATATCTGAACCGGTAGTGTTCCGGAACCGGTTCCGGGAGTCCCGCCGGAAGTGGCCAAATATAAAAGTGAACCAAATCCATGCATGCGATACATCAAATTGCGGCATTTTGGATAACCTGATAAACAGTCAGCAAGAAAACAGTCTCAGACCATATCTGAACCGGTAGTGTTCCGGAACCGGTTCCGGGAGTCCCGCCGGAAGTGGCCAAATATAAAAGTGAACCAAATCCATGCATGCGATACATCAAATTGCGGCATTTTGGATAACCTGATGAACAGTCAGCAAGAAAACAGTCTCAGACCATATCTGAACCGGTAGTGTTCCGGAACCGGTTCCGGGAGTCCCGCCGGAAGTGGCCAAATATAGAAGGGAACCAAATCCATGCATGCGACACATCAAATTGCGGCATTTTGGATAACCTGATGAACAGTCAGCAAGAAAACAGTCTCAGACCATATATGAACCGGTAGTGTTCCGGAACCGGTTCCGGAAGTCCCGCAGGAAGTGGCCAAATATAAATGTGAACCAAATCCAGGCATGCGATATATCAAAGCGCGACTTTTTTGATAACCCAATGAAAGGTTGGCTTAAAAAAAAGACTCAGACCATATCTGAACCGGCAGTGTATCGGAACCGGTTCCGGATGTCCCGCTGGAAGTGGTCATTTATAAAAGTGATCCAAACCCATGCATGCGGCACATCAAACTACGGCATTTTCGATAACCTGATGAGCAGTTAGCAAGAAAACAGTCTCAGACCTTATATGAACCGGTAGTGTTTCAGAACCGGTTCCAAGTGTTCCGCCGGAAGTGGCCGTATATAAAAGTTGACAAAACTCTTGCATGCGGCAAATCAAATCACGGCTTTTTCGACAACTTGATGACCGGTTATTGAGGAAGTAGGTTAAGACCATATTATGGACTGTCAGTAGTGCCAAAACTAGTTCCCTCCGAAAGAGGCTAAATATAAAATTAAACCAAACCCATGGCTTTTTTGATAACCTAATAAACTTTAGCAAGCAAATAGGCTCAGACTATTTAAGAGACTATCGGTAGAGTTTCGCAACCGGTTCCGGGCCGGAAGTGACACCAAACCCATGCATGCGAAACCTCAAATCACGGCTTTTTAGGTAACATGATGACCAGTTGCAAGAAAATAGACGCAAGCCCTATCAGTGTGTTACGGAACTGATTACGGGTGTCCCGCCAGAAATGATCAAATGTAAAAGAGAACCAATACATGCGACATATCGATGACTTATTCAGTAACAAGATGAACGGTTAACCAACAAATAATCTCAGACCATATTTGGGAGAACCGGTAGTGTTCCAGAACTGGTGACAAGACGAGTAACGCGTCGGAAGTGGTAAAATATAGAAAGGAACTAAACCATAGCGGCGTTTTTGATAATCTGATGAACGGTCAACAAGAAAATAGTCTCAGGCAGGCCACAGTAGTTCGGAATCGGTTGCGGGTGTGATTTGATAGAAGTGAACCAAAACCATGCATGCGATACATAAAATCGCGGCATTTTCAAAAATTTGCCGAACGGTTAGCAAGAAAATAGCCTCAAATCACATCAATTTCCGGCTTTTCAGGTCACGTGATGAACAGTTGACAAAAACATAGTCTAAGATCATATTTGAGACAACCGGAATCAGTTCCAGGTGTCCCGCCGGAAGTAGTCAAACGTAAAATTTAACCAAACCCATGCAAGCTGCACATCAAAAAGCGGAATTATAAAGGTTAACAAAATAAATGTCAAAGCGATAAATCAAATTGTGGCTTTTTTGATAGCATATTAACGTTGGGTAAGATTATAAATGAAAAACCCTAATTAATCCACCTAGTGGTGATAGTGCCTTTCTCGTCGTATATGTTCTATGTCGACGTTACTCAAAGTGTTCCTGAATCCTGATATTTTTAGGAAAAGCAAGCATTTAATCAAAGCCATCTTTGAATTGACATAAAACTTATTGATGGCACATAGTCCGACGTATAAGCAGAGCTGAATATTATCAGATTTCCCAGTCAACCAGTCATCGTATAAGATGTTGTATCAGATGTTAAAGTGTAGGCGATATGCGTACATTTTACATGCGCCTAAATGGAGGCATGCACGCATATGGCCTCCACTTTATCATCTTATGCAACATCTTATACGATGACTGGTTGTCTGGGTTCTCAGTTGACTGCTTGAGCTAAACACTGGAAGCTGATCAATATCAAGACGATACTATCAAGCTAAGATATAACTTTTTACACAATCACAGATCACTTTGCGGTCTTCAACAAAGTTTTTTTCTGCACATTTTAGGTTGTATTTTATTGACCGTTGAAAACAAGAACGTAGTGAAGAAGAAGTTATCAAAAAAGCTGTTATTTGATGTACTGTCAACCCCGCGTATTCATCACTCTTTAATACGACACTGTTTAATTCGTACCCCGCTCATTCGACATTTGTCGAATTGAAAAAAAGATCAAATGTCACAGTGGAATACACTGTAAATACGAATGATCCAATATAGTGATGTTACTCACATCTACAGCGGCTCCTCGTGCAGCTGCTACTTCCGGAAGTTCAAATTTGGTGCTTTCCGACACCTGATCCGTTTGGTGATCACAATATCTGTAGGATTTGTGTTCAAAAACAAATACTACAGACTAAATAAAAACTAAAATATAGTTAGTTTATCGAATTAAAAGTTTACCCAGGTAATTTGACAGCAATTATTGGCGTGGTTTTATAATACCACACGCATGGGTTTGGGTCAATTTCACAATTTATCACTTTCGGTTCAAACTGATGTAATGCATGCATGGGTTTGGTTCATTTGTGCATTTCGCCAGTTCCGGCGCGGCACTCGAAACTAATTCCGGAACGCTACCGGTAAATTTGGCCTAAGACTATTTTTTACTGACCGTTCTTTGCGTTATGGAAGAAGCCGTTATTTAACCTTCCGTAACTCGCGCGGTTGGCTACCTGCGTCAGCACCACGCTAACGCTGAGTACAAAAAGCGATATTTTTTCAACAAGTTGTACAAAATACAACAGCGCGATCGCTCGAGGGTTAATGTGCTGCGTGTATGCGTTTGGTTCCGTTCTACATTTGACCACTTCCGTAGTGGCACCTCGAACCGGTTTCCGCACACTATTGGTTTTCCAAAGTATGGTCTTTGATTTGTTTTTCTTGTTAACCGTTAATCAGGTTACCTAAAAAGTCATTTAATGTGTCGAATTTATGGATTTGGTTCTCCTTCCGATGGGGCAACCGTAATCGGTTGGGGAACACTACCGGTAGTCCCCAATATGGTCGGAAACTTTTTTCCAAATCAAAATACCTAAAAATCCGCGATTTGATGTGTCGCATGCATGGGTTTGGTTCACTTTTATATTTGGCTGTTTTCGGCGGGACACCCGGAACCGGCTCCGGATCACTACCGATTCAAATATGTTCTGAGAATATTTTCCTGCTTACTGTTCATCAAGATATCAAAAAAGCCACTATTTGATATGTCGCATGCATGGGTTTGGTTAACTTTTATACATGGGAACCTCCGGCGGAACATCTGGAACCGGTTCCAGAACACTACCGGTTCCTATATGGTCTGAAAATGCTTTCCTGCTTACTGTTCATCAGGTTATCAAAAAAGCCGCGGTTTGATATGTCGCATACATGGTTTTAGATCAAATTTATATTTTGCCACTTCCGACGGGATACCCGGAACCGGTTCCGGAACACTACCGGTTCCGATATGGTCTGAGAATGTTTTCCTGCTTACTGTTCATCACGTTATCAAAAAAGCCGTGGTTTGATATGTCGCATGCATGGGTTTAGTTCACTTTTATGTTTGGCCACTTCCGTCGGGACACCCGGAACCGGTTCCGGGACACTACCGGTTCAGATATGGTCTCAGACTATTTTTCTGCTTACCATTCATCAAGTTATCGAAAATGCCGTAGTTTGATGTGCCGCATGGATGGGTTTGTAGCGTTTTTATATCTGGCCCCTTCCTGGGGTACCGGTCCGGAACACCTAAATGGCCATAACTCCGGAACGGCTGGACCGATCCGAACCATTTTCAATAGGAAACAATGGGACCAGATTCTGCGTCGAATGAACCGTCGGTCATTAAAATCGGTTGAGGTTCAGTTCAAAAAAGTGATGTGAGTTTATTTTGACCACACACATACACACATACATACACACACACACACACATACACACACACACACACAGACATCACCTCAACTCGTCGAGCTGAGTTTATTGGTATATGTGACTAGACCCTCCGGGCCTCCTATCAAAAAGTCATTTTTGGAGTGAACATACATATAGCCTTTCCAGTACACTTAGTGTACGAGAAAGGCAAAAATGATCAAAGTCTTCATATATGCGAGAGAACGAAATCGTGACCAAACCGATCTCTTCAAATCACACCATTTCAGATTCCTGCGGTGTAAATGTATAGTAGGATGGATCAACGTTTTATATAAAAATATAATTTAATCGCATCAACCTTATACAGTTTTTCAATCTCCATTCTCCTTATGCTTCTAAAATTACTGCTCACAATTTGGGTGCGGCTGGTTGAGCCCTCACTCTTCTCATTGCGATTGAAATTTGAATGGAAAATCTACATTTTCTGCATTTTCCTCGTAGGAAGGTCAAATTTTACATGAATCGTGTTACCAATGATAATAAAATATAGCCTAAAGTGTGCTGAAATAAACATTGGCGAAAATCACAAAGTGATCTGTGATTGTGAATAAAGTTAACCTTCTTCAAGCATTAGCTGAAGCTCACTCCGCTGCCGTAGTGGATGGAATGGGGTCACAATGACCCCAATACACGACTAGGGTTAAGGTGGTCAAGCAGTCAACTGAGAGGTCTGATCTTTTTCTGCTCTGTTTTGTTGTTGAACATATTATCGGAATATGTATCATCAATAAGTTTCAAAAATCGATGATGCCTTTGTTAAAATTGTTGCTAGTGTAAAGTGTTTTTAGGATTCAGGAACATTTTGGCTAACGTCGAAGAAAAGTTTATGAGTACATATTCGACGAGAAAGGCACTATCACCACTAGGTGGATTAATCTGCGTTTTTTTTTGGGGTTCGGAGACAGTAGGTTGTTGGCCTAAGGTCCCCTATCCACCGTGGTGGGGCTGCCACCTTAGGTATAGCTTCCGGTGGAGGAGCATTTCATACTCATCCGCTGGATGCCAGAACAGACGCTGTTTGAGCCGCACCTCCTTGGTGAACAGACGCTCGAGACGTACCTCCTCGATCTAGCTGAAGTCAGAAGGACAACAGTGCCCAGGCTGCACTACCAGCTAAGCACACAACTCTTAGCTGGCGGTCTTTGTCATCGCTCGACCCGTGGAAGCATGAGGTAGGAACTTGTGAGAACCAGAGCTATGTTGGACGCTCTCCTTTTCAACTCACCGTTTTGCAGCCCAGGGATGGCCTGCCTCGCTTCAACTTAGTGGTCTTTGAGCACTGCCACAGTTATTAATTGAAGGGCTTTCTTTCCCTGCCATTGCATGAATTTATATATTGTGAGGCAAGTACAATGATGTGAGGAAGTAAACTCGTAGCCAAGGGAGGGGTTTTGTGGGTTAAACTACTCTCATTACACAAGATCTATATATGTAATGCAAAAAAACCCTCCCTTTTCCATGGAAGGCGGAAAAATTTCATAAAAATTACATATAAGAAACTCATATTCAATAGAGCAGAAACAATTCTTAATTTTACTAAGATGCTTTTTTTATAGTATGGCAACACAAAAAAAAAACATAATAAATATAGGATGTTGTTCTTATATTTGCCAGGGCACAGTTTGGCTTCAAGAGCTGATTACTTAGTAAGTAACTTGAAGTAACCATGATGATACTTCAAGTTAGAGTATGCGCAGTAAAATTTATGACTGAGATTTTGTTTCATTGGAGTGTGACTCTTCACTCGTTAACTTTCCACAGGGCCTGCAGAAACTATCGACTTGATGCTCGTTACCATGTGCTTTATCTTCTAATTCACATTGTGCTCATTCTTCACGAGCTCGATCACCTTCTGTTTGGTCTCTGTCAAGCTCGACTTCTCAATATGCGAGTTACCTTGGAGAGTACGTTTCATCTTCGGCATGAAGATTTTTCGGAAATGAATCAGCTTCGGGCTGAAAATCACTTTAATAAAGCTAATAACAATAATAATAATAGTAATAATGAAGAATTTTGGCACATTTCAGACAAAACTTTGGATACCTAGACTCCTTCTAAGGTTCCTGTCCAACTTTTTCTTTCTATACGACAGTTCTGAAGAAAATTCGTTTGTAAACCGAAAACAGTTTCTCAGTATAATTTTTAGAAAACTGTTTATGATTTCTCAGATCCTATGTAAAACGGAAGAAATAGAAGTTGGATTCATTGTGGAGTTTTTAGCAAAGTTCTTTGAGATACACTACAAATAACTCGTAGCATGTGTTAACAGCTTAGCTTAGAAACTTTTGAGCGAAGGTAGAATATTTGAAGTATTGATACTATACAATTGTGAGGCACTTTTGAAGTCTTTTTGGTGCATCATTTGCATCGCGGTGCACGATCTGAGTACCCTGGTGTACATAAATACAAAACCTTTATTTTAATTTGTATCACTAGTGATTATTCCGACCAGAGTAAATTTTTGCCAAGATATTAGCTGTTGACTATCTGAAAAACTGTACATATACCGAGACCGATTGTGTGTATGCAACGTACGCCATTCAACGGTAAAGTTTTTTGCTTTAGAGTGGAAAACTACGCAAACATAATGGAAAATATGCTTAAATTCATTCAACTAAAATTGATAGTGCATTTCTTGTTCGGTTGGTGCAGTCGATTTATTATACAAAATTTTCGTTTAGAAAATGGTTAAAAATTTGCATAAGAACATAAGAAGTGCAAGAACATAACTTAGTTCTTTGGTCTCTT
Organism: Aedes albopictus; assembly: GCF_035046485.1. NCBI lineage: Eukaryota > Metazoa > Arthropoda > Insecta > Diptera > Culicidae > Aedes > Aedes albopictus. The sequence goes on from NC_085138.1 coordinate 120,607,714, forward strand.
TATATGTTTTAATTCCCAAGACTAGTAAAAACACGCAAATCACAACGAAACAAAAAAAGTAATTTTCTTACTAGAGTTTTGTGCTTTCGATCGAACGCTACATGTTGGTTACTTCGCCGACATGGAGCTGCTGCTGCATCACCACCATCATTTGCACTCAATCGGAAAGCGCAACAACCAACCGCCAACAACAGCAGAAGCATTACCTACAGGAAAAAAAGAGCATCTCATCTTCGCTTCTTGCGAGCGCTGTTGTTACACTGAGGCTGCTTGGATGCACCACCGCCGCGCTGGAGCTGAAGTCCGTAGACTGTGGTAGACGAATGGTCTGAGTCTCTTCTGAGCATCGTTGTTGCTCTTTATGAAGTTTGCTGTTCGATTGTGGGCGACAGTGGGAGGTGGAAACCTGAGAAGGGAGCCGATGCTGATATCTCTGTTGTTGGTTGGTTGTTGGATGATGTTTGGCTGGCTGCATAAGGAATGTTTCGCAACGCTACAACGATTGGTATGTCCGGCATTTGGGTAATGGCCGTCTGTATGCCATTCAGCTCGATTAGCCACGGAGAGACCACCACGCCACCACACCACTCGATCTACAACATGAGTATCATCATCATCATCACCACCATCACCATCACCGTCCGTCATCTGGGTTTCTCGGTCGCCCGGTCGTCATAACTCTTGCATTTCTTCGCGCCGATCGATTGAAACGAACCAAATGCAACATAGGGCAGAATGTTTTAGAAAGGACTTTTAAAAGCACATTAAGATTAAGATAAAAATTTACTTCGCGTTATGTTGCGTCATCACCAAGTTTTAATTAAACTAACCTTTGTTGCTAGATTAGTTTTAGCCCACCAAAAGTGCGGGTGATTTAATGGCAAAAATCGTTCTTTACTTCAATAGATTCTGAACACCAATGCTGGTACTAGCGACTAGTCGCCGTCGCTTAGACATGTGGCCAGGTCAATAGTCCATCTAATTATTTTATGTCTATGTTTGAGCTCAGCCTCTGGGTCTCACTCTGCTACGATGTTCCTCTGGGTTCAAGTCTAACGCTTGCTTGCAGATTTCGTTGCCGACCCACCTCCACTTTCGCTCCCAAATTTCTGTCGCTATCGCTTTTGAAGACATCGACTAAGGAGCTGCTCGTTAGAGTTCAAATTATGAAGTCTCCATGCACGAGTTATATACCACCTAGGAATCTGTTGATGAACGCCTTAAGCCTTTAAGTGATCTCTACGGATTCACACCAGGTTTCACTGACGTACAGCAGCACAGATTCATTTTCAAGTTGATCCGTGCATCTATGCCCATTTTGGAGCCATCATGTTGAAAAATTTCGATAGATGCGTTTTAAAACATTGTCCCCTACTGAGAAGACGAACGCATTCGACTGCATGCTACAAGGAGAAAACTCAACAATAGGTAGGTCGGAGCATCGCACCGGTAGCGTAGCGTTTGTGGAAATGTGGGTGGGGTGGCGCCGATTGGTACATCGTTTTTCCATTCGATGCGGGTTGGAATCTTTACACCCCAATGAAGCGGTTGATAACAATGTTGCATGCCCAAACATCGCACACGATCAACATGGCAGCTAGCAATTAATAGCTGACTAATTGTTCTATGTAGCAGTTTCGCTTTTGATTGAGGCATTTCTGATGAAAATCTGTTTCGCATCAAATTTAAAACAAAAACCTTCCCTTTTTTTCAAACACAAAAAACGGGTTAATTCCATCATCCCGGAATTCAGCGATTTCAACTGCTTCTGGAATTCAATTAACAGGCAGTATGTTCAAAATAGTGACAGACAAAAACCTGCCTTTCTCTGGCTAAAGCTAGCCAGTTTTGGTCAATAATCGGATTAAATAACATCAATTTGCAATGTGGCCAGTGGCCAGTGGCAATCGATCACACGCTTTTCGCCTGGTCTGCACCAGTCACAGTCATTCGCTGTTTTCGGATGTCATGGATTTTAGTGCCTAGCGCTAAACTAATTTTCTGCGAATTCACGCACGTTGTGCTGTAACCAATAGAATAAAGTGGGACAGAAGTTCGAACTTGATTGATTTTTTTTTAGAAACTGAGTCTGATTTCAGCAACTGAAAATTCTACCATTCAGTACTCCAAATGTTTACGTACAAAGTAATTCCCAATTTAGAATACCGCCGTTGGGGTTGAGAATGGGTCATAGAAGAATTGTCAAAGATTGTTGCGGAATATTGTTTTTTATTCGGTAGGCGTACTCTTCAAAGTTATAATGCCAGTTTGGCGTGGAAGTACCACATTAAATGATTTTTTTTACTAAGTTTTACCAATTTTCAACTAAATACCTAACGAAATTTCTAAATGAATTAAACAAAAATAAGTTCTTAAAATGTTAGAAGAAATTCCCAAACAATTTGAACGGAATTGACAACAGAAAATGCTGAAGATAAATTATAACTGAACCTCCAACGAAATTGCAAAAAAAACTAAAAATACTACAAAAATGTCTCAGATATTTTTGAAAACATTTCCTAATTGTTTTCCATTAGAAATCACAAGGAAATTTATAAATATATTGCGGAAGTCAACTGAAATCATAACGAAATTATCAAAGCAATAAACGAAAAAAATATTCGAAATTTTCGAAGGGGATTTCCAAATAATTTCCTGAAAAAAACTCCTACAAACTGGAAACGTCAGTTCCAACTGAATCCCCAAGAAAATTGTTAAAGGAATTATCAAAAATATTACAACAAATGACAAATTTCCGAAAGGATTCCCAAATAGCTTGTCGAAGGATCTCAAAGGAATATCCAAATAAATTAAAACATAAAAAAATACCAGAAAAAAGTTCCTAGAAATCTTCGAAATATTTCAAAAAATAAGAAAATGTGGAAATTTTGAAACAAAGTTTTGTAACTTTTGAAGCTATTTCCATAACAATTTCTGAATGTCGCTTCAAAGAATAGAAGCATTGATAAAACTTCTAGCAAACTACCAATGGAATTATAAAGGCAAATTCTGCAAAAAAATTGCACAATAATTGCCAAAAATATGTTGAAGAAACATTACAGTAAAAATGAATTTCCTTACAGAATTCCTACCACGCAGAAAAAAACTATCTTAAAATCAAAAATAATTGATATCTGATGTGGTGCTGAGGCTGACGTGTTCGTTTCCCATTCGGTCCAGTAACTTTTCGTAATGGAAATTTCCTTGACTTGCTTAGGCATATAATATCTTCGTGCCTGCCACACGATATACAGAGGATAGACAAAATGATCGGGACAGGTAAAAATGTCACTTTTCAAAAAATGTTCAACTAGATGTAACTTTTCGAAAAGAAAATTTCAAAATTTCACTGTGAGTTGATCAACTAATTGTGTATCAGCGGTCAAAATTTGGAAAAGATCGGGCCATTTCACATAAAGTTACAACTTTCAGCAGTTATATCTCCGGATTCAATGAACCGAATGAAATTAAATTTTGAACATTTATGACTCAAGGTCCCATTTAACATGACAAATATTTAGCTAAACAAGCCCAACAAATGACCAACACAACGTAAATCATGGCAACCTCAGATAAATGTCAAACTACAATGGAAAATATTTGTCATTGTGACAAACAGTCTAATGGCCCCTTCATATGATGAAATCTTAAAAACAATAGACTTAACTTAAAATTATTACCAAGAGAAAAAGTTATAGCGATTTCTTTTATTATATGATTTTTTAGTAAATTTGTCAATTTTTAACATGCATCTCATTACTTTTTCAATTTATTGCTGGCTACGTTGGTACTTTCTTTCATAACATATTTATATTCAAGTCAATTTGAGGGAATTTAAATGAACTATAATCAGCATCTTAAATTTTGGAACGATGTCAAAATTTCATTGCATTCGGTTCATTGAATCCGGAGATAGTGGAGCGAACCTGGTGTGACGGTTAGATCACTTGACTATCACGCCGAGGACTCGGGATCGAATCCCTTCGGAAGGGAAGTAAAGCGTGGGTCCCGAGATGAACTAGCCTAGGGCTAAAAATCTCGTTAATACAGATAAAAAAATCCTGGAGGAATGTTCTTTGAGCACTTCCACAGTTATTAATTGAAGGGCTTTCTTTGCCTGCCATTGCATGAAATTGTATATTGTGAGGCAAGTACAATGATACACTATGCCCAGGGAATCGAGAAAAGTTTTCCGACCGGAACGGGAATCGAACCCGCCGTCTCCGGATTGGCGATCCATAGCCTTAACCACTAGACTAACTTGAGACCCCCTCTGAAGAATCTTATCAACGAATAATTTTAGGAACTTTTGGAAGAATTTCCAAAGAAATCTCTACGGGATTTCAAATAAATTTAAAACGGATTTCTTTCTGAAATTCCTTAATAAATCCCTAAAATTCGGAAAAAGTCCTACGAGATATTTTGAAGGAATCCTTGAATAAATTTTAATAGAACTCTTAGCAGGAATTTCTGAAGGAATCCCTGAACTCTGAAAAATTTTCAAGTAGAATCCTTGTAGAAATCTCAGAAAGTACTTTCGAATGAATATTTGGAAAAAGTACAAGAGAATTCTCAGAAAACTTCTTGAAGGAATCTCAGAAGGAATTTCTGAAAGAAAACACCAGCGGAATTTTTGAAAAACTTTATTCAGGATTTTATCGAAAATATTGGAGAAAATGTACAATAAAATTATTTTAGGATTTTTTAAAAGTACTCCTGGCGCAGTCTGCAGACGTATTTCTGAAGGAACTCCTGTAAGTACATGTGCCTGAAGAAGCGCCTAGATTAGCTTCTGTATAAAGATCCCTAGGAATAACTCTTGAGATGTTTCTAAAGGAATTCCTGTGGAAATTCTAAGAAAATGTTTCTGAATTTGGATCCTCTACTTCTTGAGATTCTACACTTTAAAAAGTCATGCTGGCGGGAGTACACAGGAAAAAATCTGGAATCGAAAAACATAACCAGTACGCAACGAACAAATCTCGTAAACTTTTGAAAACGGATGTTTTTTTTTTTGCAAATTCACCCATTTTTACTGTTTTAGTGCCCAACCATATCCAATGTTTTAACAAATATCGTTTTAAATCACTGAAAGATTCTCGCGCTCTCTTTCATTATAAAAAGCTTCTGAACCGACCAGTAATTGAACCCATCACTCTCAGCATGGTCTTGTTGATTTCTCGTACGCTTACCACATCGGATAGATACGATGAAAGACTATTCTTTTTAATTTCCTCTGGAACAGAAAAAACAACAATCGTTGCCTGTTGTAATGATTACCAGTCTACTTCTTCTTTCCGGCATCTCAGGGGTTTATCCAGGTATACTTGTTGTGACTGCTCCAAGAATTTATGATGAGATATTTGCTGTGGATTTCCTGCTTGGATTGTTTGAGGAACTGCTATCGAGATTCTTCCACGGATTTATCCATTAGGAATTCTTAAGGAATTTGTGGTGGGATTCCTTCAAATATTCTTGCTGCGATTTCTTCAGGAACGTCTGATTCGTTTCTTCTAAGTATTAAATAAATTTTATGCAGGTGTTTTTCCAAGAATTCTGCCGGATATTCTTCCAGGAATTCTTCTAGCTCTAGGTATTTCTATAACAATCGATGCAGATGCTTCCCTAAGATTCTTCTATGCATTCTTCCAGTGATTCCTCCACAATATTTTCTTAAGATTCTTTCAGAAATTCATGCTGAGATTCCTCCAGAAATTCTTGCTGGTATTCCTGCAGGATTTTATTCTGTAATCCCAACAGGAACTGCCTCTAGCCATGTATCCAGAGGTTTCTGTAGACATTTCTGCAATAATTCCTTTTTGAATTACTCCGTGGATTCATCCAAAAATTAATCTTGAGATTTTCCTAGGGATTAGTTCAAGAAATTCCCTTAGAACTCCTTCTAGGCATTTCTTAAAATATTCCTGCTTCAGTTATTTCTCCAGGAATTACTTACGGGGGAATTCATCTCTAGATTTCTCTAGGATATATATTAGATTTCCCTATAATTCTTCCTCTAAGAATTTCCCGGGGTGTTCTCTTAGGTTTTTTTTTTCAGGACGTCCTGTTGGCATTGCTATAAGAAAATCTCTTGGTATTGTTTCCGAAATTGCTTAAGAAATTCGTGCTAGGAATTCTCCTGGAATTCATGCTAGAATTTACCAATCCATTTCTGCTGGAATTGCTCCAGATATTCCTCCAGGACTTTTTTCAGAAATTCCTCCGTAGATTTCTCCAGGAATTTTATTTGATATCCCAAGACGGATTTATTCGAAGATTGCAATAGGAATTCCGTCAATGATTTTTTTTTTTGGGAATTGCTCCAGGAATTCCCCCAGGGCTTCTATGGATGTCTTTGAAGCTTTCACTAAGGATTCTTTACTTAAGGCATTTATTCAGAACTTCTGCAGAGGCTTTTGGAGAAACTACTAACGGGGTTCCTGGAATGCCTTGAGGGTTACGTCCCGTTATTACTCGCGTAAATTCTTCAGCAATTCCGTACTTAGTTGCTTTCATTGTTGGTTTTGGAGCAGTGGGTACAGTCGAATCACGACTCTCACTTGCGTTCGATGCATCCAGCCCAACAGAACTCCTTCAGGTTTCAGGGGGTTTCAGAGGCGTGTCAAGGTGTTTGAAAGCGTTCGAAGGCGTTTAAGGACGTTTCAAGGCGTTTCAGGAGGTTTCGAAGAGATATAGGGAGCTTCATATACTCTAAGGATACCATCAGGGAGATTTCAGGGGGCTTTCAAAGGCGTTTCAAAGTGTTTCATGGGGTTTCAGAAGGGCTTCAAGCCGTTTCAAACTGTTCACGCTTATAGATCGGATGGTATAGACTCAAGGGAGTTATACATCTTGTCACAAAAAAATGATGCACACTTTGGTCAACACGTTGGCGTGTCCATGATTGAGAACGCCCTCCTTCATTTCACTCTCATATAACTTAAATCACGCACCGTTGCAACCCAGTAGCAGCCCAGCCAGGAGTGGATGATGCCACTGCGCGCCCCCATAATGTGATTATTGTTTGCACTAATTTTCTGTTGGTACTGCATGCAGTGGTTTGTGTGTGTATGCCTTGCTAAGGTCTGAGCCGCGCGAAGCAGAATGGCAACGTTTTAAAAACATAAACACAACAAAACTGTGCAACAATATTACAAGCAAACTGTCTGACCGACGACGACGGCGACGACGATAAACGATGCGATGATGGCAGGCCGGTGGAAAGGTGAACACGAAGCATAACACAATTTGAAATTGTAGGCAGGCAACCAGCCAGCGCAGGAAGCAATTGTAATTATTGCTGGGTGGTGTGAAACAGAATTACCATTTAATAAGAGAAATTGCATTCCACAATTAGTGCTACCCACTTGCGGAGGGTTCCTTTTAATAAGGGTCCAGGTACGTTTTTTCCCTGGTGCTGTACAATTATTTGTACCAACTTCATGGTTATACTGTGTAATCGATGAACTCCACTCGTTGGAAAATGTCAGCTTCTGTGCACAACTCCAGATATTTGAACTTGTATGTTGATTTTTACTATTTAATGAGACATTAGCATTAAGCAAGTTGCGCAAATTCGTAGAAGAAACAGTGCTAGACCCGTGTTATGAGGGTTGCCTCCTTCCCGTTCAAAGCACAAAGATTTGGGACAAATCTCTGACTCTTATACAAGACTGACGCAATCCTCCAATAGCCGAAAACCGTCCTGGACACGTCCTTGCGGGGGTCTCCAGTTAGCCTAGTGGTTAAGGCTATGGATCATCAATCCGGAGACGGCGGGTTCGATTCCCGTTCCGGTCGAGAAAATTTTCTCGACTCCCTGAGCATAATGTATCATTGTACTTGCCTCACAATATACAAATTCATGCAATGGCATTCAAAGAAAACCCTTCAATTAATAACTGTGGAAGTGCTCAAACAACACTAAGTTGAAGCGAGGCAGGCCAAGTTACAGTGAGGACGTATAGCCATAAAGAAGAAGAAGAACGTCCTTGCGACAGCTAAGGGATGGGAAAGAAAGATTAGTTATGGACATTTAAGAAAGGTATGTAGAAGCCACGAGTGGGACGATTTTCACGAAGTCCGTTCAGCTGCTTGGTTTCGCCGATGATATTGATATTAGAGCTCGTAAATTTGAGACGATGGCGGAAACGTACATCAGACTAAAGAGTGAAGCCAGGCGAATCGGATTAGTCATTAATGTGTCGAAGACAAAGTACATGATGGCACAGGGCTCCAGGGAGGAATCACCGCGCCCGCCACCCCGAATTCATATCGACGGTGATGAAATCAAGGCGGTTGAAGAATTCGTGTACTTGGGCTCACTGGTGACCGACGACAACGACACCAGCAGAGAAATTCAGAGGCGCATTGTGGCAGGAAATCGTGCCTACTTTGGACTCCGCAGAACTCTACGATCGAATAAAGTTCGCCGTAACACGAAGTTAACCATCTACAAAACGTTGATTAGACCGGTCGTCCTCTATGGGCACGAAACATGGACCCTACGTGCAGAGGACCAACGCGCCCTTGGAGTTTTCGAACGGAAGGTGTTGCGTACCATCTACGGCGGAGTGCAGATGGAAGACGGGACTTGGAGGAGGCGAATGAACCAAGAGCTGCATCAGCTGCTGGGAGAACAAACCATCGTCCATACCGCGAAAATCGGGAGGCTACGGTGGGCGGGTCACGTCATCAGGATGTCGGATAGCAACCCGACTAAAATGGTTCTCGAGAGTCATCCGACCGGTACAAGAAGACGTGGAGCACAGCGAGCTAGATGGGTCGACCAGGTGGAGGACGATCTGCGGACCCTACGCAGAGTGCGGAACTGGAAACAAACAGCCATGGCCCAAGTGGAATGGAGGCGGCTACTATGTACAGCAGAGGCCACCCCGGCCTTAGCCTGACCGGTAAGGTAAGGTCAGTATGTAGAAGCCTCTATGGCCTTGGTATTACGGGAATTTGGGTGTTGCTAGTGGAAGGATAAACTCCAAAAGATACGTTTAGTAAACGCTGAGGCGCACAGCATATTATTTGGTTATTCAGCTTGCTGATGTTTCTTTCAATGGATTGGTCCTTCGTGCCTTCGTTTGTTGTATCCAATAGGTGTTTCTCGAAGTACTTATTCCACCTTTCAATGATGTTATATTTGTCAAATATTATCCATTCCTTATCCCAGCATGTACTTTGAAGAACTTCAATGATCATGAATATTTTATACTCTACATATAACCCAAGGAATTGATACGTAAACCGCTTTATGTTATTTTAACAGGATAGCTAATGAATGTTATTCATTGGATAATATATTGTACATGAAGACGAAACCAGACACATTCAAAATTATACTTTGCTTCCTGGACAACATAGTCTTCAATTTACCGAAATAAACGATTGAACGTAGTTTCGCTGTGAAGCGATTATCACGGTTTTTCTTTGGTTTAACTTTTGTTCGACCAAGCAAACAAATTACCCAAAAGCTGTCGGCAACGACAAAGACCACCTCACCAATAGTTTTCGATTTTGCCATCGGATGGATGGCCCATCAATTATTGGCGAGTGAGTACATGCAGCCACAACAGCCAAAATACACCGGCTCGCCGCAACACGAGAAGAAAATAGTATGATGTAATTGCACACTTTTCGGATTGGTTCGAGCTCAATTGGTGCATGTTTAACTATTCAGCTCCGCGCCGACGAAGAAAAGGGTGTCATTAGGCAGCCCGTAGTGTACGGGGCTCTATTATTGTTTGGTTTTCGGTGCATACTTTACCCGGTAACCTACTGTGAAACTGGGAAAATTGGAAAACTGGATAGGTAGGTGCTCGCCAAGGCTGGCGGCTCGGTGACGAACAAATTGGTCACGGTGTTTGGATTGGCTGGCAAATCGGCGAAGATTATGCATTTCCACGGGCTGGTAATTAGTCCTTAAGGGCTACACTTTTGTCATGTAACTTTTATGGAGCAAACTAGGGCAGCCTGGTTTGGACACCCATAAAGCACAAAGCATGCACAAATGGAGCTAATTGAAAAGTGTTCCATTACCACACCATTCAATTTAAGGACCATTCCTCAGAAGTAAAATTCTGTGAAAACATTGCACCACGAAGTTTACTTACTTCATGTATCAGAAGGCCGGCTCCAGAGGCACGTTATCCTCCATTTGGGACATTTGTATCATCTCCATCTCGGGCGATTACCAGCCATCGCTTTGACCTGTAACCAGGTCAAATTTCTGTCAACTTGCTTTGTTTAGTTTTTAAGGCTGCATCACCATGAGCTTCTGGGTCTGCCTCTGATGCGATGCCCTGCTGTGTTCCATTCTAACGTTTCCATCGCTGCGTAGAGTAAAGGCCGACCCACCTCCACTTTTGCTCCCGAATTTCTGTCGCTATCGGCTTTTGATGACATCGACTTGCTTACCTTACCGGTCAGACTAAGGCCTGAGTTTCCTCTACTGTACATGGGAGTCGTCTCTATTCTACTCGGTCCATGGCTGTATGGGTCCGCAAATCGTCCTCCACTTGATCAACACACCTAGCTTCCAGCGCACCACGTCTTATTGTACCGGTCGGATGACTCACAAGAACCATTTTAGTCGGGTTGCTATACGACATCCGCATGACATAACCCCCCAACCGTAGCCTCCCGATTTTCACGGTGTGGATGTGGACGATGGTTGATTCTCTCAGCAGGTGATGCAGTTCGCGGTTCATTCGTCTTCTCCAAATTCTGCCTTCCATTTTCACTCCGTCGTAGAGGGTACGCAACACCTTCCGTTCCGAAACTGCAAGGGCGCGTTCCCGACTAGAAGATTCTAACAAAAATATAACATAATTATAACAAACCATGATATGTATAACTCATTGTGATATAATCATGTTTAACATCTTTGGTGTTTAAAAATATTATAACTCAATTGTATCATATTGTGTTATAAATGTTGTTCAATAACTCATTGTGAAATAATTTAGTTTTGATTCCTTGACATTCAGAACATCATTTTACACAATTGTATCAAAATATGATAGAAACTAGTTTTCTTAAAGCTAAAATTTATATCATATTGTGTTAGAATTTTGATCTGATTATAACAAAATAGGTTATTATTTTGATTAGACCGGTGTACTTTTTGTTACGATTTTAGTTATTTTAACATCATCCTGCATCTAGTTTATAACATAATGAGTTATAGAAAAAAATCATAACATCATAACACAATGTGTTATAAACTTGATATATTTTTCTAGTCGGGTTGGTCCTCCCAAGTATCATTTTAAGTTTTGTTCGGCTCTACAAGAGATCTTCATGACCAATTTTATAAAACTTGCAATAAAACTGATTTATACATCAAACCCTCTTGATAACCTCTTTAAGAGCATCTTCCGGCTAAGTGGACCACTCTCGGAGAGGTTTTGCAAACCGTATTAAGAGTAGCAATAAAACCGTTTTAAAACCGAGTAGAGAAATTTCCCATTCTCGATTGTTGTTGTTTTTTTTTCATCAAAAACAATGACAGCTCAAGATGCAGAGAAGCTTCTTCGATGGCACGCAAAGTTCAGGAAGATACATCATTCGTAAGTAGAAGCGGTCATTTCAAAGTAATATTTTAGTTGTTATTGTGTTGGTTGGCTTATGCGCATTCAATTTTACCGTGAATATTGGGGATGCAGAATCATAAAATAATTGCGCTTCAAGAATAGTGAATATTATCATCTTGGAATGAAATGAATCAATTTGTTTATTAAGTAAAACTATCTCGAATCACAAGAAAACTCAGCAGAGACAGTTTATTTATGTGAGCATGTTATGGAAATGGTATCAAACTATCAATTCATTGCAAATTTGAGCAAAATTAACTATTTTCCATTCACGTTAGCTAATTCTTCAATATGGCGACAACCATAATCAGCGAAAATAAAACGAAAGCAAGTTTACTTTTATGATGACCGCAATAAACCTAGAAATGTCGTAGTTCTGCTTTTCCACCAACAGATGTCACTACTAATCGAACGGATCGCCATCTGTTGAGAGTTTTAACAGGTTTATTGTGGTAATAATAATTGCCAGATGGTTTACAAATCGGAAAGTTTTGTTTACTCTTTAAATCTGTCTTTATGGATATCTTCAAGTATACTATAAAACATTTTATCAATGGTTTTCATAAAAGCAGTCATAAAACTGCGAGTTTTAATTATTGCTAATAATACTGTTTAGGAGTAAGGTTGCCCACCCTGACTACATCTATGACCAACCATCCATATTCTTCAGGATCGACAATAGAATAAGAACACCTTTCGACTTTAGTGCTAGAAACACCATCACGAGTGGCGGTCTCCGGGACCGCGCTCTGCGCGCTTGTAAATAGTTCTGTTGTAATAAATGTACATGCAATTTGTTAGAAATATATGTTTTATGTGTAAACGGTGTGCTATTATGTGTCCGGAACGAGGGTTCCACGGAAGATAGGTAGATTGACCCAACATAATCAAGGATATAATCCCCCTCCGGAATAAATCGTGTTGGGCCTTGAGGAACACTCTACTCCTACTATCGAAGGCTGGTCAAGGTCCCCAACATTTGGTCCTTCGAACCGAATGGAGAACCACGGGGGATTCACCGCACTCGGATTCATGCCAGGACACATAATTCCAGAAATTTGCAACTACAACGCGCAATTGGAGACAAAGGCAAGGCTAGCAATAATAGAGAACTTCGCCATTACCAAGTCAATGGATCCCAATGGCATAAGGAGGCCGAACCTTGCAAAACAATAGGACAATTATCGGTGGCCCACTTCATGGTCAAACGACTTCAACGAATCTATGCGAGATTATCAGGCTGTATCGATTCATTTGTGGATCGTTATTGGTTACTTACATGAAACGTAACAAGGATTAAGCACCAGGCAACGGTCGCGCCATCTTGAGCTATCCAATGGTAATTCTCTACTACACTTTATCAATGGTCTCACTGGAAGGAATGGTTAAACCAAGGTCGAAGAAGATCCAACCGAAGCATGGCAGCAGTATACTGAACGAGTGGAAATCCTGTTTCGTCCAGGTAAATATTATTATTACTCAGTATATGTCTAGCCGAATGCATATTTCAATACACTAACACCAACTTCTTCAACATGGTCTGAAATGCACCGCTACGAGTCATCTGCTACGAAGCTTCAGTTTCATCGATGTAAACAACGACCCACTACAAGTATCTTCTGCGTCCACCAATTTCTGCGCGTCCAAAATGACATCGGTACAACTACAACACACGGATGTTCGACAACGAACAGTATCCAGCCTACAGGAATCCAACTGGAATCTACACTTCTACTGTACAATGATGGTGACCGTTGATCACTTTCTCGGTTCATCCCATGTATATTATACAATCGGATCAGCCCCACACAAAGAGCGAACGGAAAGATGGAGGTTCTAAACGTGAACTTTGTGGTTGGTCGTACCTTTTATCACTGGATTTGTCACGGGCAAAAATCGTTTCGCAATATTTCCTTCGGTTATGATGGTTCCTCAGTATAAGCAAGAATCAATACCGGTAATCCTCACTTCAACACACATCATCGGGGAACTGGGAAACCATTTCTAGGCGAAATGCCTCCTACCGTAGCTCGAACAACCGAGAAGAGGAACGCGCGGTTATAAACTGATCGAATCCTATCAAGATCAATCGACTGAAACCATTACCAATACAATCATCGAGGATGAGTGTTGCATTCATCAGTATCAAGATCAGTGAATCAAAAATCAACCATCGCGCAACAATAACGACAATGTCGCAACCTGAATTTGTTGCGACATTCAACCCAATGCGACATACGTTTGTCCCAACTTGAACAGAATAGGACAAAGATCGTGTACCACGAGTCTAGAGATTTTTAAGCCTTGCATTGTGTTTTTCGAGCGGTAACTTCGAGTCGGTAAACACTGCAACGCTGCTGAAGATATATCATCAAAAAGTTTCGATTTTGGGTTAGTAATAATTGATTATTCACGAGTTGAAAAGTATGCAACAAATTCTGCTTCCGTTTTGTCTGCATCAAAAAATTTCGAGATCATGTCATTATCTGTCACCAGTTGGGATAAAGAGTAATCGCCGCGTCTCCTTTGTTGCTTGTTTTGTGCCTCTTTTGTCTGACAATTCTCTTCACTGATCAAGATACATCTCTCCCGTCGTGGCACTACCAAATTGGACTATAGCTAGGCTCTTACGATGAACATTGTTGTGGTGATCAAAAGGAACAACCCAAACGACACTTCAACTCTTTCAACTACAACCATTAGCGGAGTTATGGATTTCTACAGATTGGCCTGCTGACCCTTTCTTAAAGGTAAGCAGATTAATGCAGTATATGCCTAGCGAAGCTAGGACCGTTCAATAGTATGCTACATCTCTTGCTCTCGTTTTCAATCCGTTACACACAACATACCCACCGACGGAATGATTGGAGCGTACAATCAATGCTGGAGATAATTGGAACAACCCAATGCGTTGCTGGATGGTCCTGCCAAGCTGATCGTCGCATATTATCCTACGATAAGAGCTCAATCTTCTGCATGTGTATTGAATGGGCAACAGACTGACATGCATTAGGAGTTCCCAATTTCCATTCCACAAGGATCTAAGCGAATCACACCGGGTGTTCGCTAGAAGGCTGTCGGGCACACAGGGTGTCCGAATTCTCAAGTATAACCATGGTTTACGAGTATAGAGGTAACTCGTCCCAAGTGTGCAAACTTCACCGTGTTTGCTTCCCATCTCATCCACGAATAAGCACAACGGTGTGTTTTTTTCTCCGGCGTTGACACAAGGAGTGTCCAACTACGGTTTCAAGGATGCACGGATACACAGGGTGTCCGTTGTAACAGGAATTCCCAACGGTAGACGTACGCAGGGTGTGCGTCTCATCGGTTTCGGTCACTAGGAGAACCGATTTCCCTTCCATCGGATCGCGGACACAGAAGGTGTTCCAGCGATACTTCTTTTTCTTTCGAGGACGCAAAGGGCCCATATAGCCGAGGCGGTAAACGCACGGGTATTCAGCATGACCATGCTGAGGGTGACGGGTTCGATTCCCGGTCGGTCCAGGATCTTTTCGTAAAGGAAATTTCCTTGACTTCCTTGGGCATAGAGTATCTTTGTGCCTGCCACACGATATACACATGCAAAATGGTCATTGGCAGAGGAAGCTCTCAGTTAATAACTGTGGAAGTGCTCATAGAACACTAAGCTGAGAAGCAGGCTTTGTCCCAGTGAGGACGTTACGCCAAGAAGAGGAGAGGAGGACGCAAAGGGCGTCCTGGTCCAACATCACTCCGATGCACGTCTGTAGCAGTCACCAAGGATTGAAACCACATACGGAAATCATGTCTGAAGGCATTTCCAGGATAAAAGGCATGATTAGTTTTGGCTGTAAAGTAGTTTGAGTTCAGATTGATCAGAACAGGAAATCATTGTGATTATTTATAGACAATTTGCATAGGCATTTTAATGCATCAGGCTGTTAGTTTAGGGCTCAGAAATCGACGCAATTTCAGGGTGGGTGAGTATGTTTAGGAGTAAGGTTGCCCACCCTGACTACATCTATGACCAACCATCCATATTCTTCAGGATCGACAATAGAATAAGAACACCTTTCGACTTTAGTGCTAGAAACACCATCACGAGTGGCGGTCTCCGGGACCGCGCTCTGCGCTCTTGTAAATAGTTCTGTTGTAATAAATGTACATGCAATTTGTTAGAAATATATGTTTTATGTGTAAACGGTGTGCTATTATGTGTCCGGAACGAGGGTTCCACGGAAGATAGGTAGATTGACCCAACATAATCAAGGATATAATCCCCCTCCGGAATAAATCGTGTTGGGCCTTGAGGAACACTCTACTCCTACTATCGAAGGCTGGTCAAGGTCCCCAACAAATACTTTAATAAAAATCAAACAAAACCCATCAGCAATGAAATTGTTACTTGGGTTCTGCACGTGGAGTCCATGCTTCGTGCCCATAGAGAACTACCGGTATAATCAGCGTTTTGTAGATAGTTAACTTCATGTGGCGGCGAACTTTATTCGATCGTAGAGTTCTGCAAAGTCCAAAGTAAACTCGATTTCCTGCCACAATGCGTCTCTGAATTTCCCTGCTGGTGTTGTTGTCGGCGGTCATCAGTGAACCCAAGTACACGAAATCTTCAACCGGCTCAATTCCATCACCGTCGATAGAAATTCGGGGTTGCGGGCGCGGTGTTTCCTCCTTGAAGTGCTTTGCCATCATGTACTTTGTCTTCGACACATTAATGACTAATCCGTTTCCGCCATCGTCTCAAATTTACGAGCTATAATATCAATATCGAAAGCAGCTGAACCGACTTCCTAAAAATCGTTCCACTCTTGTTGATCCCCACTCTTCTTATTTCATCCTCTAACCTACCTTGATACCTATTCTTGCTTCGCTATTCTTTCTTCCGACATTCGCACTACGTGTCCAGCCCACTAAAGTCTGCCGTATTTTATATGATTCACAATATTCGCATTTTCGTACACTTGGTACAACTCGTGATTCATGCGTCTGCGCCACACTCCATTTTCTTGTTTTCCACCGAGAATTGTCCGCAGCATTTTGCAAAGCAAAGCAAAGCAAAGATAACCGTACACATCGTAGTTGCTACTCCGTGATTGACCAGAACAATCGAAGTTGCACAGAGAGCCAATGAATGTGAAAGCTTGGGACTAGCTAACCATTCTCAATGTGCACAATTCGAGAGTTCAGCTATTTAAAGTCAATAACGGCGCTGGCCACGTCCTTACGGTCATCAGGAAAGGGAAGGAATGTTAGTTCGACAACCGTTGCTACTAGAAACCGTGGAATCCACAGCATCCCCACAGTTGTCACGGGAAGGAATGATGGTTAGTAGGGTAGGGTAAGGTGTGGATCTAGGAGCCACCTCTGTTAGGTGATATGATCCACTAGTTATATAGAAATACACGTCGCGGTCTTCATCACGATTATGATTTATTTGATCACGATGACCACTGATCCCGGATTTCGTGCTCGCGTTTCCATCGCCCTACCGTGGAAACCGACTGATCTACGATTATTATAGCGCGATTCTGAACCCGAATTTTTCACTCGCACTTCCATCGCCCTACCGAGAAAACCGACTGACCAACGCTTGGACCAACGAATATTGTAGCGCGATTCTGATCCCGGTTTTTTCACTCGCACCCCCATCACTCTTACCTGAAAATTGTCTGCCATTCGAAAATTCTCAAGCTAATCTGATTCCGCATTCCACACTCGCGCTTGCATGGCTCTATCGAGAAAACCGACTGACCAACGAATATTGTAGCGCGATTCTGAACCCGGATTTTTCACTCGCACTTCCATCGCCCTACCGTGGAAACCGACTGACCAACGAATATTGTAGCGCGATTCTGATCCCGGATTTTTCACTCGCACTTCCATCGCCCTATCGAGAAAAGGGTATCAGAAAACCGACTGACCAATATTGTAGCACGATGCTGATCCCGAGAATTGTCCGCAGCACTTTGCGCTCAAAAACTCCAAAAGCTTTTCGGTCTACCTCCTTTAACGTCCACGCTTCGTGACCGTAGAGGGCAACCGGAAGAATCATCGTCTTATACAGAGCGAATTTTGTTTGCGTTTGCAAGTTACGGGACCTAAGCTGGCTACGCAATCCGTAGAAGGCCCTATTCGCAGCTGCAACACGCCTTTACACTTCACGGGAAACGTCATTGTCACATGTCACAAGTGTTCCAAGATAAACAAATTCTTCAACAACTTCAAACACTTCCCCATCAATCACTACCTCAGCACTAACAACACTAGGCCTGCTTCTGTCTCTACCCGCTATCATGTACTTCGTCTTGGTAGAGTTAATCGTCGAGCCTATCATCGCTGTCTCTCTCTTCAGAGGAGCGTAAGCTTCCTCCACTGGCCTACGATCGATGCCGATGAGATCAATATCCGCAAAACCGTGGAGCATGTGCGACCGTGTGATGATAGAGCCATTCCTCGGCACGCCTGACCTCCTAATCGCTCCTTCGAGTGCATTGTTGAACAATAAATTTGAAAGAGCATCCCCCTGCTTCAATCCTTCCAAGGTCACAGGCGACGTAGATACTTCGTCCGCGATCCGAATACTTGATTTTGATCCATCCAGCGTTGCGCGTATCAGTCTAATTAGTTTTGCCGGAAAACCATGTTCTGACATTATCTGCCAAAGCTCATTTCTTTTCACTGAATCGTACGCTACTTTAAAATCAATGAACAGATGGTGAGTCTGCAAGTTATATTCCCGAAATTTATCTAGGGCACTTGCGTGCGCAGCCTTTTCTTTTTTCTCACTCATTCATTTTGTTGAACGCATGAAAGAGCGAGATAAAAGAGGGGGCAAAATGCCCCCTCTATTATCTGTTTCTTTCGCGTGTTTGTTTACGAGAGTGAGTGAGAAAAAAGAAAAAGCTGCGCACGCTAGAGATCTAGGATCATCCGCAGGACAAACATTTGATCCGTCGTTGATCGGCCCTCACGAAAACCAGCCTATATTCGCCGACGAAGGACTCCTCAAGAGGTCGCAGTCTGTTGAACAGGACACGTGACATTATCTTATACGCCAAATTTAAAAGGGTAATCCCTCTGTAATTGGCACACTCCAGTCTGTGCCCTTTCTTGTAGATTGGGCATATCAGGCCATCCAACCAACTGGTGGGCAATTCTTCATCCTCCCAAATCTTTATAATAATCTGGCGGATTGATTGATGTAGCTGCTCGCTTCCGTGCTTAAGAAGTTCAACCGGAATCTCGTCCTTCCCAGCAGCCTTGCTGTTTTTCAGCTCCTTAAGGGCCTTTTTAACCTCATCCAGTGTTGGTGGTTCCATTTTTCCTGAGTGCTCCTTCGCTGCTACCATTCAACAAATCTTTGTCTGTCAGCAAATTTCCTTCCCGGTCATTGCACATGGCGGGGACTGGTGCAGTCTTGTGCCACGCGCCATTGACAGTTGCGTAAAACCTCCGCATATCGTTCCTGTCCATACTTTCCTGCGCTTCAGCAATAACACTCTCTTCATGTTGCCGTTTGTGTCAGCGGTGGATTCGTTTCTCTTCTGCTCTTGCAACCCTGTACCACTCTCTGTTCTGCCGGGTACCGGCCACGAGCATTCGACTTCATCTGGCGGCATTCTCTTCATTCGTCACTCGTTGGCAGTCCTCGGTAAACCAACCATTACGTTGGCGTCGCTGAGCGGCACCTATCACCTCTTGCGCTGTTGTCACTGCTTCGTGGATAACTCCCCATAAGCTGGTGACATCTCCAGATCCCTTGGTCTCTCCTATCCTCTCGTCTAGCTTCTGATGGCACTGTGCAGCAACCCTTTTGGCTGACAAGCGATGGATATTGAAACGCATCGTCCTGTTGTTTCTTGAACTCGTGACGCTGGATAATCGCGTCCGAATTTTTGCGGCTATAAGATAATGATCCGAGTCAATGTTCGGGCCTCTGTGGGACCTCACATCTATGACGTCCGAAAAATGTCGCCCGTCGACCAACACGTGGTCTATCTGGGAGCAAGTGTCACCACTCGGGTGTCGCCAGGTGTGTTTTCGGATATTCTTACGTGCGGAGTAGGTACTGCTGATTACCATCCCTCTAGCAGCAGCGAATGTCACAAGGCGCAGACCATTATCGTTGGTAACAGAATGAAGGCTTTCCGTTCCAATGACAGGCCGAAAGAAACTTTCTCTGCCGATCTGCGCATTTGCATCTTTGACATCTTGTTATGGGCACACTCCTCTAAAGTAATGTTGAAAGCAAGCATGGTATTGCGTGCTGGTGATGATCTTCCATCACCTTGCTGTAACCCTCTGCGAGATTCGAAGAGACTCGAGAGTGTCCCTGGCACTCGAACTATGCACATCACTCGATCCATTGTCGCCTTGATCAATCGATAATATTATCAGGGAATCCGTATTCGTGCATAATCTGCCATAGATGGTCTCGATCGATTGTACCATACGCCGATTTGAAATCGATGAACAAATGATATGTGGGCACGTTGCATTCGCGGCATTTCTGCAACACCTGACGGGTGATGAACATCTGGTCCGTTGTAACGCGTTCACCTATGAATCCAGTCTGATATTGCCCCACGAACTCTCTTGCAATCGATGATAGACGGCGGCATAAAATTTGAGAGAGTATCTTGTAGGCAGCGCTCAGTAGTGTGATCGCGCGATAGTTCCCGCAATCCAACTAGTCGTCTTTTTTGTAGATGGGACACACGATACCTTCCCTCCATTTCTCTGATAATACTTCCTCCTCCCAGATCTTGGTAATAACCCAGTGTAGTGCTCGCATCAGTGCAACTCCACTGCTCTAGAAGCTCTCTGGGTAGTTGATCTGTTCCAGCGGAATTGTTGTTTTTCTACCAGCCATCTTCCTCCGGGAGTCGCACTCCTAAAGACTGGACTCGAAAAAAATGAGACACAAAGAATAATGTATAACTTTTGATTGCGTGCACAAAAATAGCTGATTTTTTTTACCAGGAATAGTACATTATGTGTAACTTATACCATAAAAATTTCATCAAAATCGGTTAAGTATTGGCGGAGATATCGTCGAAACAAGAGACTTACCATTTGAGAATCTTGGGCCAAACAAACACTTTAAAAAATATCACATTTTTTACCTAAAACTGTAGAGCCAAAAATACTGAACCGATTTCAATGAAATTTGTTCTGTACAAAAAGTATGTATGTAGATGTATTGTGTCAAAATTTCATTCAATTTGATTTGACCTTTAAAAAGGGCAGCACTTTTTTTGTACCAGTAAAACCACAAAAACGATCCTTAAACAAATACGAAACGATCCATAACATATATTTGCATGTTCCACAGAATTGAACTAAAAATCCCTAAAAAAGCAGTAATGATCCATACAAAAGTGCAATACGATCCATAGTTTATGCGAAAAGAGCAATAAAATTGCTTACAAGACCCCATGAAATGATATTTTTTATGGATCGTTGCGCATTTGTTTATGGATCATTTGGTTTGTTTTATATGCAAAAGGATGTTTTCCCCTTGAAGAACTACTTGAAAAACTACTGAAGATAACAACCAAGTTATAGCCTAAACAATTTTTAAAATGGAAGCCCAAAATTTCCAAAATCACATTTTATTGTATCGACAATATTTGCGCCAATACTGAACCGATTTTGATGAAATGAAAGGCATTAACTACACATAATATGCTATTCTTGGTTAAAAATCCGCTATTTTTGTGAACGCAATCAAAAGTTATACATTATTTTGAGTGTCTGGACGAATTACTGGACGATTTTTTTTATAAAATTTTCTGGAGGAATCCCTGGAGGAGTTCCTGGTTGTATTTCTGCAGGAATTTCTGAAGGAACTATTGGAGTAGTATATGGAGGAATTTCCTGATAAACTCCTGAAGGAGGTTTTGGAGGAATTACTAGAGGTACTCCTGGGTAAATTCCTCGAGGAATTCCTGGAGGAATTTCTGGAAGGGTTACAGGAAAAAATCCTTGACAAATTCGTCCAGAATTACCTCCAGGAATTCCACCAGAGATTCATCCAGAAAATATTATAGAAATTTCTGCCAGAATTCCTCCAAGATTTCGACCTCTCCACGGATTCCTCCAGAAAATCCTGAAGGAGCTTCTCCCGGAACTCTTCCAGCAATTCCCCGAGAAATTCCTCCAGGGATTCCTTCAGGAATTTCGCGAGGAATTTCTAAAGGAATTCCTACAGGGATTCATCCATGAATTTCTTCAGAAATTTCTCCAGGAATTCCTTTAGACATTCCTCAAGGAGTTTCCTCCAAGAAGCCTAAAATATTTATCTAGAAATTCTTCAATAAATTACTCAAGGAGTTCTTCTGGTAGTTCCTCCCGTATTCCTTCAGGGATTCCTCCAGGAATTTCTCCAGGGATTCTTCCAGGTATTTCTCCAGAAGAACTTGGTATTTTTCGGCTTTCAGTCACAGAAAAGCGTTGATTATTTTAGATCATTGCCAACGTTTCGATCCTGTGGTTGGGATCTTCATCAGGGCTCGATGTGAATCAACTTGTTGTCGAGCCCTGATGAAGATCCCAACCACAGGATCGAAACGTTGGCAATGATCTAAAACAATCAACGCTTTTCTGTGACTGAAAGCCGATAAAAACCAAGTTTTACGTAAACCCAGTCATACCCCGTAGAACATTCTCCAGAAGATTCTCTAGTAATTTCTGCCAGAATTCCTGCCAGATTTCATCCAAGAATTCCTCCACGGATTCCTCCAGAAAACCCTAAAGACTTTTCTCCCAAAACTCATTCAAGAATTCTACAGGGTTTCCTCAATGGATTCCTTCAGGAATTTTCCAGGAATTTCTGGAGAAATTCCTCCTAGGCTTCATTCAAGAATGTCTCCAGAAATTACTCAAAACATCCTCCAGATTTTCCTCCAGGAATTGCTTCAAAATTCTAAGAGAAGTTCCTCCAGACATTTCTCCAGAAATTCATCAAAGAATCAGAATTTCCTCCAGGAAATCCTCCATAAATTCCTCCAAATGTTGCTTCAGGAATTCCTCCAGAAATATCTCCAGGAATTCTTCCAGGGATTGTTTCAGGAATTCCTTCAAGGAATCCACCGGAAAATCCTCTAGGAATTTCTGCCTGAATGCCTCCAAAATATATTCTAGGAATTCCTCTCAAAATCCTTGAGGAATTTCTCCCGGAACTCTTTCAGGAATTCCTCGAGGAATTGCAATTGGGATTCCTTCATGGATTCCTCTAGAAATATCTCCAGGAATTTCTTCAGGAATTTCTCCGTTGATTCATCCATGATTTTTTTCCAGAAATTCCTCAAAAAAAAAATCCTACAGAAATATCTTTTAATAATAATATAGTTCCTCAAGTAAACCTCAAATATTTATCCAGAAATTCCTTAAAGAGTACCTCCAAGAAATTTCTCCAGTAATTCCTCCAGAAATTATTCAAGGAATTCCACCAAAAATTCCTCCTAAAAATTCTTCAGGAATTCCTCCACATAATTCTCCAAAAAATCCTATAGGAATTTCTGCCGAAATTCCTCCATAATTTCATCTACGGATAACACCATAAAATCCTAAAAAAAATCTCCCGGAAGTCTTCCAGGAAATTCTCTTGGAATTTCTCGAAAAAATCCTCTAGGCATTCCTCCAAGATTTTCTCCAACATTTTTTTTTTCAGGAATTTCTTCAGGAATTCCTCCATGGATGCATCCATGAACATCTTCAGAAATTCCTCATCAATTCTTCCAGAAATTCATCCAGATGGGATTCTTTTAGAATCGAAAAATGGCCATTTCTATCGGAGATTCCAAGGTCCCCAGAACCTGTGCCAAGGTCACCGGGTGACCAGAGTCGATCAAAACCATTTTTCTTTGTTTTAGTGGATTACGCGCGGCATTTACTGGTAAAAGTGAAACTGGTGCACATGATTTTCACCGGTGATTTTATCTGATCTGATAATTTCTCTCATGAAATTCAACATTACTGAAAATTCAGAAATCTTACCTCGAACAAAGGTCCTCCTACTCCTAGTACAGTCTAGACTCCTACTACACGGTTGGTTCGGGGGTGCAGTAAGAATCCGTGTTGTGGGAATCACAGAGCTTATGGGATTTCGCCTAATTGGGGGTGTGAGCGAATATCTCAGGCGTATTACAAGATAGCACCATACTTTCTTTGGCAAAGTTGTAGTACTAGAATAGATCTACCACACAATGCCAACTATTATCCAATTAGTTGGCAATTTGGCCGATAGAGGCGCTATGTAGAAGTGGTTGCTATGTACACTCGCCAGTAGAAGCACTCATAAGTTATCACATACGATATCTCTAGATCTACTTTATTTGGAATAATGCTGTCTTCAGCAAAGTTGTACAGAAGGTCAACAACTATCTGGCGATTCAATAATTAGTTGGTTATTTCGCCGCTAGGTGGCGCTAGTTGTCAAGCAAAGCTTCAAACTCCGCTATCTCGAGATCCAGAGCAGATAGCAATGTGCCGTCTTCGGCAAAGTTATTCAGGAAGTCAAGAGCTATCTGGTGGCTCAACAATTGGTTGGTGATTTCGCCGCTAGGTGGCGCTAGTTGTCAAGTAAAGCTTCAAACTCCGCTATCTTGAGACCCACAGCAGATAGAAACGTGCCGTCTTCGGCAAAGTTCTTCAGGAAGTCAAGAGCAATCTGGTGGTTCAACAATAAGTTGGTGATTTCGCCGCTAGGTGGCGCTAGTTGTCAAGTAAAGCTTCAAACTCCGCTATCTCGAAATCTAGAGCAGATAGAAAAGTGCCGTCTTCGGCAAAGTTCTTCAGGAAGACAAGAGCAATCTGGTGGTTCAACAATTAGTTGGTGATTTTGCCGCTAGGTGGCGCTAGTTGTCAAGTTAAGCTTCAAACTCCGCTATCTCGAAATCTAGAGCAGATAGAAAAGTGCCGTCTTCGGCAAAGTTCTTCAGGAAGTCAAGAGCAATCTGGTGGTTCAACAATTAGTTGGTGATTTAGCCGCTTGGTGGTGCTAGTTGTCAAGTAAAGCTGCAAACTCAATTGAAAAACGCATTAAGTGAAACCGGTAGTAATGTAAGCTAATTTACAACATTTGAATAATCCCGCCCTTATTTAGCCTCAAATTTGAAACTTAAGAATGGCAACTGATTATGTCGGAGAAACGCAAGGTCCACTACACCATTGCTCCGGTTAGCGCAGTAAAGGCATAATACTGTGGAGGACGCCCTGATTCTCCAGAGGCTCCGTTTGCGGTTAGGTTTTTATTAGACCCCCTACCATTCATTTCTTGGCACGGTTAGCATAAAGCCGCATAACACTATGAATTAGGGGTCACCTGTGGATTCTTACCACTAGACGTGTGCACCGCCGCGCCGCGCCGCCGTCGCCGACGATTTTTCCACGCCACCGCCTCCAGTTAAATTGACCCGGCGCGCCGCTGTTCATATTTTTCCACGCCGCCGACCCAAATTTCCCATGCCGATGAGAAAACGACAAAGATTTTTTCTCGCCAACACTTTACGAACCACCTAGTTAAACCTGATAGCAATTTTTAAACAATTTCTATTGTTTTTTTTCTTCTGCATATTAGATGTATATTTCTGGAATTCTTCTAGTAGGTATATCTTTTGTAACATCTTCATTTGATTTACTTTTATTTTTGATCCTCACTTATTCAATTTCAAGTACTAGGCGAGTCTCTTTTGAAATCCATAACTAATTATCAAAAAATTCTTAGCGGTCATGTAATTTGGTTCACAAACACATCCTCCTACATATCCTTTGTTTATCTCTTGGAAGATTTTTATGGCAATTTACGAATGACATTATTCAAGGCATATATTCCATGCAATCTTCAGAAATTCCTATACAGTACCCTCCAGAAATTTCATCATAAATTCTTCTAAAACAACTCCATGATTGAGAAGCTCATGGATTATTTAAGAAATTTTTCCAGGTATTTTTTTTTTTCAGAAAACCATTCATGGATTCCTGACATTCTAACAGGGTTTTATTTTTAGAAAATAAAAAGTCCAGCATTCTTGCAAAAAATTCTCCAAGGATTCTTAAAAAAAATATTCAAATATTTTTTAGAGGTGTTTTAAATTCCTCCTTAAATTTTCCATGAATGCTCAAGTGACGTAATTTTCTTCTACATTTAACTGAATTTTTCGTCATAGATAACGTAATGATGCACGATTCACAAATTGTTTACGTCACATTGAATTCAATTTTACAAGAATGTCGTATTAATAAGTCTTAAGATCTATAAATTTACGACATTAAATTGCTTACGTTGTGCGATAAATTTGCGCCACGCCTGATTCTTTCACATAATCTTCAGGAATTAGATAAACAATTTATTCAAAAATTCCTCCGAGGATTTTTTCAGAAATTACTCTATGGATTTCATCTAAAGCCTACTAAAGAATCTCATCTGAAATATCACTTAAGACTCCTTCAGTAGTTAAAGGGTTAATATCACTAAGAGATTACCCCAAACTTTTTTCCATGACTTCTTTCCAAGGAGTCCCTTAGAAAATATCGTCAGGGGTTACCAAAGAAATGCCTAGAAGGTTTTTCTTTGGAATGCCTCCTGCGGTTCTTTCAGAAATATGTCCTGGGATTCCTTTGGAGATTCTTCCGGGAATTCTTTGAGATATTACTCCACTGATATTTATAGAAGTAGTCCATAAAATTACATAAATATGTAGGAGTTATTCTTGGAGGGCTATCTCAAAGAATTTCTAAAGAAATGTCCTAAAATTTCCTGATGAGATTTAATTTCATTGAAACAATTTCAGAAACATTGTACATCGTTGGTGGAGCTTCTAAACAATTCCTCGGGGGAATTCCTGAGATTCACCACAAAAACTACTGAAATGGCTTTGGAGGAATTTCTGGAAGAATTTCATTAGAAATTTTTGGAAAAAATAAGGAAAAAAATCCTGGATTAGTTTCTGAGAAATTCGCTGAAGGCATTTTTAAAGAACATCTTAATAAAATCATTAAGAAGTTTCTGAAGGAATCCTTTAAAACAATTCATCGGAAATCGGAAATATTCTGGAAAACTGGAGAATGTTGTGCAGTAGTTCTAAGAAAAGATATTCTTAAGATATTCCTGGGGAAATGTCAAGAAAAAATTCCTGAAGGGATTTCTATTGGAACTCCTGAAATAATCTTTGAAGGGATTTTTTAGGGTCGCCGGAAAAAAATCTGAAAGAATCCACGAAGGAAGGTTCCTATAAATCTCTAGCGAGCTAGAAAAGTTTAAAATTTTACTTCACGACTAGCGCCACCTAGCGGCGAAATCACCAACTAATTATTAAGGACAAACGTCTTGAAATCCCGCCTCAACAGTGCATCGGAACTTTAGACGCACAAATCTCAAGAAGCAAGCTTCAAGCAACAGTGCATTTTATTATTCTGTTCTTGCTCATTTGTAATAAGCTTAAAAAAAGATCAGGTGCGCTGGTTTTGTTTACGAAGAGATTTGTGCGCTTGAAATCGTGAGTAGGTGCCAAAGTCGGTCATTATGGTATGGCAGCCATTCAGGGATTCTATCAAGTCTGTCCTTAACCCTGAAAGGGATACCTGGGGTCCATTGGACCCCAGGCGCCTTTCAGAGCTCGTCTTTGATGGAACACACTCAGCGAGGTGACGAAACTGAGGCCATGAAGGTATCCCTTTTAGGGTTAAATCACCAGATTGCTCTTTACTTCCTGAAGAACTTTGCCGAAGGCGGCACTTTTCTATCTGCTCTGGGTCTCGAGATAGCGGAGTTTGTAGCTTTACTTGACAACTAGCACCACCTAGCGGCGAAATATTGCTCTAGACTTCCTAAAGAACTTTGCCGAAGACGACATTTTCCATCTACTCTGGATATCGAGATAGCGGAGTTTGAAAATTTACTTGACAACTAGAGCCACCTAGTGGCGAAATCGCCAACTAATTGTTGAACCACCAGATTGCTCTTGACTTCCTGAAGAACTTTGTCGAAGACGGCACTTTTCTATCTGCTCTGGATTTCGAGATAGCGGAGCTAAAGAAGTTTAAAGTTTTACTTTAAAACCAGCGCCACCTAGCGGCGAAATCACTAGCTAATTTTTGAGCTACCAGATTGCTCTTGACTTCCTGAAGAACTTTGCCGAAGATGGCACTCTTCTATCTGCTCTGGGTCTCGAGATAGCGGAGTTTGAAGCTTTACTTGACAACTAGCGCCACCAAGCGGCGAAATTACCAACTAATTGTTGAACCACCAGATTGCTCTTGACTTCCTGAATAACTTTGCCGAAGACGGCACTTTTCTATCTGCTCTGGATCTCGAGATAGCGGAGTTTGAAGCTTTACTTGACAACTAGCGCCACCAAGCGGCGAAATTACCAAGTAATTGTTGAACCACCATATTGCTTTTGACTTTCTGAAGAACTTTGCCGAAGACGGCACTTTTCTATCTGCTCTGGATCCCGAGCTTGAGAAGTTTGAAATTTTACTTTAAAACCAGCGCCACCTAGCGGCGAAATCACTAGCTAATTGTTGAGCCACCAGATTGCTCTTGACTTCCTGAAGAACTTTGCCGAAGATGGCACTTTTCTATCTGCTCTGGATCTCGAGATAGCGGAGTTTGAAGCTTTACTTGACAACTAGCGCCACCTAGCGGCGAAATCACCAACCAATTGTTGAGCCACCAGATAGCTCTTGACTTCCTGAATAACTTTGCCGAAGACGGCACATTGCTACCCGAGCAGAGGGGAATATCAAATTAATAACTACGAAATTACAAAACCTGTTTTTATATCTCCTTTTGTTATTATTGTATTATCAAAGCATTACGTTTCCATAACATGTTTTGTTGGACAATCTTATTTTGTTATGACCAAGCTATTGGTATACAGCCATTAAATAACATTTCAATATTACATTTTGTTGTGGAACAAGTTTGATTATTATTGTGTTTTTGGAAGTGTACAAATACTATAAAAACTAAAACAAGTTTTGAAATAAATCCTACGTCATTCAAGAACGTTATTTACAGTATTTTGCGAGTTAAGCTTACGGTGGTATATTACGTGACATGGATGTGCTGTAATGTGTACAAAACAAGTCCCTGCTGGGCGCCTCGAGGTTTGAAGTTGACTGAGTTGTAGCTGAAAAGTTCCCAAAATATCAGCCACTGCCCAAGCGGCGCAGCACCCTACATACATCAAAACGAAAACATAGCAGACGATATTGAAGGTGGGGGTTGAAAGGGACGTTCCAGATTCCGCCTTTGACATGAGAATTTCAATGATAAAAATGTCAAACTTATTGAGTAAACTTGTTTGAACGAAGCTAATACAGACAGCTGAATCCAAAATTGTAGATGGTTTTGAATGGAATTTTTCCGAAATATTTTGTATTTTCACATGTTTTCCCTGTCGTTCCAGAGGATGAAGTCGGATCTACCTATTTGTGGTGAAAGATTACATGAATAGTTGAAAATACGCCTACGAGGGAAGTTCGCAATGATTGTTCCGCCATTCTCACATGCTGGTCTAAATATGTATAGCATTCTCAGCCAACACGAAGTCATATATGATGTAGAAAAGGATGCTAATGTGGAGGCCATATGCGTACATGCTTTCATTTAACCACAGGTAAAGCGTACGCATATCGCCTCCACTTTAGCATCCTATTCAACAGCATGTGCGATTGTTTGATATCATAACTAATTTTGCTTTCGGAATGTTATCAATAACTCTTTAATATCAAAATTTGTTATTGAAATATTTCCCAAATTCACTGTTATTAAGTTGTTATTGACACTAACAAAACATGTTATTAAATTGATTTTCCAGGAACAAATTTTTGTTATGTGACTTGTTATTTTGCCGCTTATGACAGACAAGTTTATAACTCAATATGTTATGTTAATAACATAAAAATAACTAATTCCATTATACAGTTATTTTGCCAAAATAACGCATTTTGTTATGCTGTTGTTATTCTCTTCTGCTCGGGTATCTGCTCTGGATCTCGAGATAGCGGAGTTTGAAGCTTTGCTTGACAACTAGCGCCACCTAGCGGTGAAATAACCAACTAATTATTGAATCGCCAGATAGTTGTTGACCTTCTGTACAACTTTGCTGAAGACGGCATTATTCCAAATAAAGTAGATCTAGAGATATCGCATGTGATAACTTATGAGTGCTTCTACTGGCGAGTGTACATAGCAACCACTTCTACATAGCGCCTCTCTCGGCCAAATTGCCAACTAATTGGATAATAGTTGGCATTGTGTGGTAGATCTATTCTAGTACTACAACTTTGCCAAAGAAAGTATGGTGCTATCTTGTAATACGCCTGAGATATTCGCTCACACCCCCAATTAGGCGAAATCCCATAAGCTCTGTGATTCCCACAACACGGACGGCCGTGTAATAGGAATCCGTGTAATAGGTGACCGTGTAGACGGAAGCCGTGTAGTAGGAGTCTAGACTGTAGTTTGTTTGAGAACAATTTCAGGCACGAAATTTGTTTGTTTTATAAATACATTTTTAAAATCCATTGACCCAAATAATGATTTTTTGTTAAACCTATTTAATCTTTCCATCAGTTTTCATGGCAAAACTGGAAGCATCGCCTAAAATCATCTCCAAGTGCAGGGCTTTGCCCGACCTGACGACGGAGTTCACCACCCTTCGCCCCGACAACGACGGCGGGCTGGCTCTTGGCTCCACTCCAACCAGTATACGCTCCGATCCGATTGACCGGAGTCGCGCCTCGGGACGCGGACTCGCAGCTGCGGGAAACCGGTTTCGAAGACCTGACCGCACCGCGGCGGCTTGCTGCCTGGTTGTTTACGGTTCTACTGTAGTCTCGTGTGTGCAGGTATAGTTTCCTCCTTGTGCTGTCGTTCTTCACTTTCCGCCTTTCTTGTCCCCACCATAAAAAACCATCATCATCAGCAGCCGGTTCAACAACATCGACAACAACAACAACAACACAAACAGCAACAGCATCCACCTCGTTATGCGCGCAATGTACAATGCCGGCTTGCTTGTACCGCATTCTTTTCGGGAAAGATTTTCGTTTTCTTCTTCCTCAGTATCGGCATTGTTTGCTTCTGCCTATACATTTCTTTATTTTCGTTCCTTCTCCTGGGGCCAGCGGCTTATAGGCCCATTCCCGGGCATGGAGGTTAAGACATTCTTGTGAACACTTTCTGGGGGAATTTCTGAAGGAATCCCTGGAAAATTTCCTGGAAAATTTGACGTAGTAATTTCTGAAGAAATTATTGGATCAATTCCTGGAGGAATTATTGGATCAATTCCTGGAGGAATTTGTGAAGGAATTCCTGGTAGAATTCTTGAGGGTATTCTTGGAGGAGTTATTGAATGAAATCCTGGAGTAATTCCTATAGAAATCCCTGGAGGAACTCTTGGAGGAATGCCTGGAGAAAACCACTGGAGAAATTCCGGGAGACATGCCTGTAGGAATTCCTGGAGGAATGTCTACAAAAATTCCTTGAGAAATCTCTAGAGGAATTCCTGGAGGAACCCTTGATAAATTCCATGAGGAATTATTGGACGAATCCCTACAGAAGCGATTTCTGGGGGAACCTCAGGAGGAATGCCTGGAGGAACTTCTGGACAAATTCCTTGCAAATCCTTGGAGGAATTCCTGGAGAAATCCAAAGAGGAATTCTTGGGGAAATTCCGTGGAACTATTCCTGGAAAAAATCCTGGAGGAATTCCTGAATGAATTTCTGTAAGAATCTTAAAAAGAATTCTTGGAGGAATCCCTAGAAAAACATCTGAAGAAATTCCCTGAGAAATTTCAAGAGGAATGCCCAGAGAAACTCCAGGAGGAATTCTAGAAGGAATTCCTGGAGGAATCTCTTGAAGAATCCTCAGAGGAATCCCTGAAGGAATTCCCGGAGAATTTGTTTGTGGAATTTCTTGTGGTATTTTTGGAGGAATCCCTGGAAAAAACCCCTGGAAGAGAAATGATATATTCCTGGAGG
The DNA here is from genome assembly GCF_035046485.1 of Aedes albopictus. NCBI lineage: Eukaryota > Metazoa > Arthropoda > Insecta > Diptera > Culicidae > Aedes > Aedes albopictus. The sequence continues at coordinate 120,639,310 of NC_085138.1, forward strand.
AATCCCTGAAATTATTTCTGGAGGAATCCCTGGAAAAATCCTGGTGAAATTATTATTATCATAAGCTCTTTATTATGAGGAAATTCAGCCCGAGGTTGATTCATTCCTGTCCGGGTGGAATTCCTGAAATGGAATTCCTGAGGGAATAATTCCTGGACGATTTCTTGGTGGAATTCCTGGAGGAGTCCCTAAAAGAATGCCTGGATATACTCTTGGAGGAATTTGACGTAGTAATTTCTGAAGGAATTTCTGGATCAAATCCTGGAGGAATTTCTGAAGAAATTCCCGAGGTAGTTCCTGGTGGAATTCTTGAAGGTATTTCTGCAGGAGTTCTAGAATGAAATCCTGGAGCAATCTTTATAGAAATCACTGTAGGAACTCATGGATGAATGCCTGAAGGAATATCTAGAGAAAATCCCTGTAGTAATTCCTGGACGATTTCATTGAAGAATTACTGGAGAAATCTCTAGAGGAGTTACTAGACGAATCCCTGCAGGAATTTTTAATGGAATCCCTGCTGGAATTTCCAGAGGAAGAATTTCTGAAGAAATCCCAGAAGGTACTAATGAAATCACTGAAATTCCTGAGGAAATCCTGAAGGATTCCTAAAAAGAGTTCGTAGAGGGACTTTTGGAGGAATCCCTGTGGCAGTTCTTGAAGGAATCCTTGGAGGAGTTCCTGAAGAAATCCCAGGAGGAATCTCGGAAGAAATCCCAAGAGAAATTCCTAAGGGAATCTCTAAACAGTTCCTGGAGTATGTTTCGGATTCATTTCTGGAGAAGTTTCTAAATGAATTCCTCGAGGAATTCCTCAACACATCCCAAGAAGAGCTCTTGAATGTATTTTTTAAATATATCGCTGAAATAGTTTCTTAAAGAATCACAGAAGAAATTCCCAGATGAATCCCTGGTGGAATTCTTGAAAGAATTTCTGGAGAAGCTCCGCGAGGAATCCCTGAAGCAAATCCTTAGGGAATCTCAGGAGAGCTTTCCATGCGAATCCCTAGTAGTATTTTCGTAGATATCCTTCAATAATGAATCTGAAGAAATCCATTTCTGCAGTAATTTATTGAAGTAAAATTTGGATGGACTGCTAAAGGTTTTTTTTTTGTACAAAGTATCTAAGCAATTCCTAGATTATTTTTGAATGATCACTAGTAAATTTTTTGAATGAATTTCTGGAAGACTTTCCTGCAGAAATACTTCGAATAATTCCAGATAAATTTTGGAGTAATCTCTAGCGGAATTTTAAAAGGAGTATATGGAGAAATCTATGAAGAAATTTCTGAAGGAATAACTGCAGAAATACATTAATAGATCTTTGGAGAAATCTTGAAGGAAACTGGAAGAAGCTCTAAAGATATCCCAGGGCAAATCCCCAAAGTAATGATCGGTGTAATCGGATAAATTCTAGCTATGGAAAAAATCCTGGAGGAATTATTCATACTCATATATTTTACGAAACAAGGAACCGAACTAAAGCCTAGGGGTAAGACACTGTGCAAACTCTGAGAAATTCGGAGTTACCCTTTACTTCTTTCAGTACACGCAACATTTTGCAGTTTGACATTGGTGCCAGATCTCACTTCGGTATAAATGGGAGAAAATCTGAGGAACTGTGAGACATTCTTAACAACACTTCGAACACTTATGGTCTCTCGTTAGTATATTATTATATTCACATATCGGGTGATCATGGCGCTTAAAAGTCATTTGAAGTCAGCCCCCCCCCCCCTGGGCCCCTCCAGAAAAATCCCAGCTACGCCAATATAGCAGTACGAATTATTGTCGCTGCGAGTTTATAAAGTGCTTGTAATCTATGCGGAACAAATCTTTCAGAGTTCGTTCCTAAATGTCCGGTTCGTCAAGTGACTCAAACGGATATGCACTTTTCTGCAGCTAATCAGACAAATTGCGTTGATTACAATTTAAATATAGATAGTATCACTCGGCTTTAATCCCCAGTGAGTCAGTAAACCTTGCAACACGCTGGCACTGGATAACTCAGCATAACTAGACTTTTGATTCCATATCAACCGCGTCGTCTTAACCGTTCGCTTTACTTCTCCGAATTAGTCACTAAACACAACCGACGCTGATGGTCATTGTTGAGTGTTCTTATATTATGTGCTTCCGGTAGATGCGCCAGCAACAACACAGTTTCACGACAAACAAATAGATTAACGTACAGGGTATGACCGGCCGACTCGCGGTTCGTTCCTCACTCTGCTCTGGACGTGTTATGATCGTCCCAGTTTTATTAAATTAGATAAGTGAGCGTCCGCCCGCGAAATCGTTTCTCGGAGATCCGCTGTTGCTTGCTGCTGCTGGCTGCAATCGGAGGCGTTGAGACAAACGTTGGTTGAGTCTGTAGTTGAATTGTGTGTTGTATCACTTTCAGGTGGAAGAAAGCCTGTTAAGTCATAGACTGTACGGAAAGGGGAATGCATATTTAAAAGTTTCAGCGCGAGATGTAATTGATATTTTTTTTTCGAGAATCTTAAAATGCAATGAACATAAGTGAGCCGAGTAACAAGTAGGAATTCTTTGTTTGTATGCACTCCGCCGCAGGCGCAGATAGTACGCAACGCCTTCCGTTCGAAAACTCCAAAAGGGCACGTTAGTTCTCTGCGCGTTAAGTCCATGTTCCGTGACCATAGAGGACTACCGATCTTATCTGCGTTTGGTAGATAGTAAACTTTGTGTGACGGAAAACTATGTCCGATCGTAGAGTTCTGCGGAGTCCAAAGATGGCTCGATTTCTTGCCTCAATGCGTCTCTGAATTTCTGAACCCACTGTGAGATTCGAAGGAACTCGAGAGTGTCCCTGATACTCGAACTACGCACATCGTCGTCTTGATCAATTGCCAGAAAAAATAGTGCGCTTAATAGTTTGCTGGCCCAGATACAACAAAATAATACATGCCAAAATTAAAAGGATTCGATTCCCGAATATGATACATGGTTGTGTACGCATTCATAGTTATCTTCTTTCTTTGGTAGGAAGCATTCACATCTCTACCGTACGATACTATTGGATAGGATGACCACTAGGGTGGCCCAACTTTCTATGGAAAAACTTAGCGTTAGCCTTGGCGTTAGCTTTAGCATTAGCAATTCGTATGTGGTTCAGGTCCAGAACGCTGTTTGAGAATTGCCGCCTTCCCGTCCGTACCAAAGCACAGAGAATTGGGGATTATCACTGACTCTAAGACAAGTTTGGCGCAATCATCCAACGGTCGAAAGATGTTCTAGCCACGTCCTTCCAGACAGCTGAGGGATGGAAAATAAATATTAGTTGAAGTCATAATGCACCAGAAGGTTGCAGACAGCAGGGTCTCCACCTCCTTCGCGGGCTCGGATCCAACCCAGTAGACCGACGCCACGATAGCAATACTTCCGGAACTTCCTCTCCGGAGCCACTTTATCGCTGTAACGATCGATCTCGACCGCATGGCACCGGTATGACCTACGAAGCCGACTCCGAACCCCTGGACCACCTCTTGTACCGCATCTGAACTAGCCATTCTCCGAGTCTGCGCGCCATCTCCTCTGTAGCTTCCAGACGATATGGGTGATAGCCGTTGAAACGGCGTTCCAGCCAAACTCATCCCTACACAGTACTCATCCTTTGGACAAGATTGGAAAACGCGGGCACACGAACAAAACGTGTTCCGCCGTTTCCTCTAAACCATTGCACACTGGGCATTCGGGAGAAACCGCATGCCCAAAACTGTGTAGATACTGTCGGAAGCAACCATGACCTGTAAGGACCTGTGTCAGGTGGAATGTAACTTCCCCATGGCGCCTATTTATCCAACTATCTACCCTCGGTATCAACCTGTGGGTCCACCTTCCTTTGGTGGAACTGTCCCACGCGCGCTGCCATTTGACCATAGAGGCCATCCTGGCAGTCCTGCGTATGCCTCTTGTGCCGCGCATTTCGAAGCACTCCATGTCCTCACTGATGAGAATGCTGATAGGCACCATACCAGTAATGACGCAGAGAGCGTCGTGTGACACGGTACGGTACGCGCTTGCAACCCGCAGGCACATAAGCCTGTAAGTACTTTCCAGCTTCCGTCGGTAGCATTCAGTACTTAGCGCAGTGCCCCACGCCGGGCGGCCATACCTTAGTATGGACGTAGCGACACTAGCCAGAAGCTTACGTTTACTGGCGTTCACCGCAGAGCTATTGGACATCATCCGGGACAGTGCCGCAATAGCTGTGGACGCTCTTTTACAGACACAATCAACGTGGCTACCGAAGGTAAGCTTATCGTCGATCATCACGCCCAAGTGTTTGACGGAGCGCTTTGACAGGATAGTGCACTCACTACACACACTGATCTCCGCTTGCTGCTCTGACTTCCGGTTGTTAACAACCGTCACCTCAGTCTTATGGTGAGCCAGCTCCAGTTTCCTGGACCGCATCCATGCCTCCACAACCTTGATCGAGTGGTCGGTAGTCAACTTCACCTCCTCGATCGTTTCACCGTAGACTTCGAGCGTAATGTCGTCGGCAAATCCGACAATCTCCACTCCCACTGAGTACTCTAGCCTCCTCAACACCTCGTCGTACATGACATTCCATAACACCGGACCCAGGATGGAACCTTGCGGGACTCCTGAGGTTATGTGAGAGCACTTCCGACCTGGGTTAAGAGGGTCCAACATGCATTGGGGTGTCCAAAATAGTGAAAACTGATGGTTCAGATCAGTTATTTTCATCAAATTTTCAGCCAGAAATTACTTTGTGGGTACATATTTTTAACGGACAGTGGAGGCTTTTACGATTATACTAAAATGATCATCATATGTAACACTCTTCGAATTTGTTTGATCTTGGCTTAAATTCAAACTAATGTCCTCCAGGATCCGTTACACTACAGTATTCAGAAGTCAAAAAAAAAATGTTTCACGTTCCCCAACCTTTCGACTACGATCTAAAATGGCAACTTTGCAAATTCTTCTAGATCCCGTAACTGTGAACCAAGGTATATCCCAGCTGCGACGATATGTGAAGTAGAAAATGTTAAAATGGAATGATTGCTCTCGAGTACGACTTAGTTGTAGCCAGAGTTTGGACAGCATAAATCACTGTCAATTTGTAAACCAGTATTATCGCCAACAAACAAACATCGCTTATCACCTTTCTAAAGCACCCAGCCAACAAGCGTTATGTCCCACCACCCGATCCTGACCAGTCAGCCAAGGTGCTTGAACCGTGTGTACATTTTCTCTGAATTTTCATTTTCACTCCATCACTGTTTGCCGCTGGCTGGCTGCTGGATGGACCGGATCACTGGAAAGCCAAGCCGGAAAACCGGCTCCCGTCATTTTTCCTCAGAAGAGACCCCCACACATGGCGCGAAACCGACGGTCACTTGCGGATGGCAGTTTCGCTCGGATTAAATCCATATGTTTGCGCGCTGCCAAAGGTGTGTCATGAATGCGGCTGCTGTAACCTCACTCTAGCCATCATCAACATCCGTAAGCTATCCAGCTGAGTTTATCGACGATGGTGCCGACAACCTCACCGATGACGACGACCAGGCTCACAAGGAGCGGCACGAATGCGTTTTTTCTTGCGCCAAACTTTTGCTCTGTTTACCGGCCAGACTGCCGTAGTCATCGTCGCCCTGGTCCCCTTTCCATCGCCGCCCATTGCCCACTCTTTCAAGGTCTTTGGACGGGCGGCGGCGGTGGCGTTTATAGCCCTGCTGTTGCCAAAGGGGTCTCTCTCTACTTGGGGTATTAGCCATTATCGTGAACGGTCATGCATGTGCGTACCCACTACTTGCAAAAAATAAATTGAATAAAAAAGCAGATCGCAAATAACCGGTTTGAAATTTACACCTCTTTCTCCAGCTTCGCAGCAACTACACATTCAACTTGGATGTCATTCCCTTACGTTGAATTTGCTGGGTTTGGGGCGAAAAGAAGCCGCCCGGCGGTGGCCCCTGGGGAAGGAGCAAAAACGAACTGAGAGCCAAAGCCGGCAGTGACATGCCAATGAAGAAAACTTTCTCTTTTGTACGATGCGTCGCAGTTCGTCGTGTCGTTTGAGACGCAATGACACGTTCGACTTGTTTGTACCGTGAGGTCGCCATTTACCGCTCATTTAGCGGCATTTTCGTAAAGTATATGACATTAAAAACCGACGTTTGCGAATATTGCACTTTAATTTACGTTAACAACTCAACAATTATGTTGTTACTATAGAAAAAATATAAAACGATTGTAAAACATGTTTACAACCGAAAAAATAAAAATTCAAATGTGTTGTCTCTTGGCCCCTATTACCGCTCATGCATCCATTCACCGCTCATAATGGATCCATTCACCGCTCACTAGATTATTTTTTCATGGAATCACAGAAACTATTCATTTATAAAAACAAAATAACTTTCATTTACCAAAGTATTGATGATTTATGACGTTCAGATCATCCTGTTTTGTCAAAATGGAATCTTTAACGGGTTTTACCTGTTGGATATTTCTTCCACTGTTTGCCCTGAACAGTTCCCATGTTGTCCTGCAGCGCAGTTTGAAAAATATTTTTTAAGAACGTGATTTCAGGTAAACCCATATAAAAACTTGGTGAAATGAAAGTTTTTTAATGTGGCAGCATGTTACATTGACTTTTGTTACGATACTTAACTAACATTTGATCATGTTTGTATGATTTACCCAAAATGAGCGGTGAATGGGGCATGAGCGGTGAATGGCGACCTCACGGTAGTTGAGGAACGTACCTACCTAGCCATCTACTGCACCCCCCAGCTGCGACTACGATTACGAATGCAAATTGTTGTTTGATATTTTCAACTGTTTAGCCGCTTCAAAGTTGCAGCGTAATGGCTAGTTATCGTTTTATGGGAAAAGTTTTGCTAACAATTGAATTTGCCAGTTGGAATGTGCAATGCTGAATTGAATTGATCATTTTTCGAACGATTCGAAGAAATAAAAGTACTTTTCCGATCGGCGTTAGATCCACGTACATTGGAAACGTTGATAAACAGCCAGTTGAGAAATAAAAATATAGAGCAGAATTTCAGTTTGAAACGATCTTCTGGCGAAATTCTTGGAAGAATAGGCAACAATTTTTGTTTTTTTAAAGAAACTTAAAAAATATTTAAATCTCATCCAGGGTTTAAGAATAATAAATAATAGAAAAATATATTCCAGCTTAAAAGGTTTTATTGTTTCAAGTTGATTCAAGTTGTAAGCAAGGTACACGGAACCGCCAAACTACCCAAACTTGAGTTCTTTTGATGCAATCCCATAGTTCGGCCCAATAAGCCAAAATTTGAGTAAATCGATTGAACTCACGTGAGGTAAATTGCCTTTACCTCCAGCCAGCAAAAAATATACTTGAGTGTAGGTAAAAACAAGCCAAAACCACCCTTATTCAACCTAAATTTGAGTGAAGCCCAGTGAATCAAAATTCAACCGTCGCGCAACAATATCGACAATGTCGCAACCTGAATTTGTTGCGACATTCTACCCAATGCGACATATGTTTGTCCCTATTTGAACAGAATAGGACAAACATCGTGCACCACGAGTTAAGAGATTTTTAAGCCTTGCATTGTGATTTTCGAGCGGTAACTTCGAGTCGGTAAACACTGCAACGCTGCTGAAGATGTATCATCAAAAAGTTTCGATTTTGGTTTAGTAATAATTGATTATTCACGAAATGAAAAATACGTAAAAAATTCAGCTTCCGCTTTGTCTGCAACAAAAAATTTCGAGATCATATCATTATCTGTTACCAGTTGGGATAAAGAGTAATCGCCGCGTCTTCTTTGTTGCTTGTTTTGTGCCTCTTTTTTTGACAACATTTTTGACAACATCGATGGGGGAGAGAGGGAAAGCAACCTAATTTTGGGTAGCGAGTTTATTCGATATACTCAATTTTGCGTGAAATTAACCCAAAAATAAGGTAGTTTGATTTTTCCGTGTATCACCACAGAGCTGGATCACTGCCTCTCAGTGGTTGAAAATATACGTATAGTATAAACATAGAAGTTCGTCATCCTCTTGTCCCCGGGAGAAAAATCACACAACGTAAGGAACTAACCAACCGCTGGACGAAACATTGGTGTTCCAACTCTAAGCCGTTTTGGCTCTAAGCCGTTTTGGAAATTGACAAAATTTTTGAAAAAGCCTTAGAAGCCTATTCCTGTGCTGAAAGAAGATAACAAAATATTATTAACTAATTCTGAAAAAGCACAAAAACTTGCCAAACAGTTTGAAAGTGCGCATAATTTCAGTATAGGTCTCACTAGTCCAATAGAACATCAGGTTGCCCGCGAATTCGAAAACATTCTCAATCATGAGAACATTTTTGACAATTCATTGGGCACTGATTTGGACGAAGTGAGATCTATTATAAAGAAGTTTAAGAATATGAAAGCTCCGGGTGATGACGGAATTTCCTATATTCTCATCAAAAAAAAAAACTTCCAGAAAGTTGCCTATCATTTTTGGTTAATATATTTAACAAATGTTTTCAGTTAGCATATTTTCCTGAAAAATGGAAAAATTCTGAAGTTGTTCCAATTTTGAAGCCTGACAAAAATCCTGCCGAAGCTTCTAGTTATCGTCCAATTAGCTTACTGTCATCTATCAGTAAACTTTTTAAAAAGCTGATTTTAAACAGAATGATGATTCATATTGATGAAAATTCTATTTTTGCCTATGAGCAGTTCGGATTCCGCCATGGACATTCGACTACTCATTAGCTTTTACGGGTAACGAGTTTCATTCGTTCCAATAAATCTGAAGGTTACTCCACTGGCGTAGCACTTCTTGACATAGAAAAAGCATTCGATAGTGTTTGGTACGATGGCTTGATCGTAAAATTGAAACATTTTAATTTCCCACTATATATTATTAAAATTATTCAAAACTATTTATCAGATCGAACACTTCAGGTAAACTATCAAAATTCCAAGTCAGATAGATTACCTGTAAGAGCTGGTGTTCCACAAGGCAGCATACTGGGACCAATCTTATACAATATTTTTACCTCCAACCTGATTTGCCACAGGAATGTCAACAATCGTTATTTGCAGATGACGCAGGTATCTCAGCCAAGGGGCGAAGTTTGCGTGTCATTTGTAGTAGATTGCAAAAAAAGTTTAGATATTTTTTCTTCTTATTTGCAAAAATTGAAGGTTTCTCCAAAAGCTTCCAAAACTCAACTTATCATATTCCCACATAAGCCAAGAGCTCTTCATTTGAAACCCTTAAGTAGACATGTTGTCACTATGAGAGGAACTCCAATAAATTGGTCGAATGAAGTTAAGTATCCAGGGCTCTTACTAGATAAAAACTTAACTTTTAAAAACCACATAGAAAGTATTCAAACTAAATGCAATAAATACATTAAGTGTTTATACCCACTTACAAATAGAAAATCAGAACTTTGTCGCAAAAACAAATTTTTGATTTGTAAACAAATTTTCAGACCAGCCATGTTGTACGCTGTCCCAATATGGTCAAGCTGTTGCAATACCAGGAAGAAGCAACTTCAGAGGATTCAAAATGAAATTTTGAAAATGATCCTGAAGTTGCCCCCTCGTATAGCACTAATGAGTTGCATTTCTAATACTGAAACATTGGAACAGATGTCAACTAAAATCATTGCAAACTTTCGTCAAAAATCGTTGCAGTCTTCTATTGATACGATTAGTTCTTTGTATAATTAGTTTAAGTTAGGTTAGGGTTAGGACAAGTTAAAAAATGTATTTCTGACACGTAGGTGAAAAATAAAGCCTGCAAAAAATCTTAACTGCTAACAGCAAATGAAATGTAATATGTTATTAATTAGTATTGATAATAGCTTAAATTTTTTTTTACCAAATTAGGATGATAGTGTGTTATAATACACAGAACACCTAGATTAAGTTTCATAGTGTAAAACCTGATTGAGATACTAATAAAGAATATAAAAAAATGGTGTTCCAACTTAGAAGGTTTTATCGTTCCAAATTTCTAAAATACTTTTCTTCTTAGATAATTCTCTGCCAAAACAAACTTCAAACATTACTTGTTGAAGTGATTTTAAGTAAAACATCCTCAAACACGTGACGCTGGGGTAATCACTTCTTTAACTGAATCTCGTCCCAAAATAGAAAAAGGCAAGATTTGATTCTTCTTCACAGTGATGTTACCAGGGATTTTTCCTGGAATACTTCTTGAGATTGCTTCAGATTCAGATTCAGTGGATGTCCTGCTGGGGTTGCTGCAGGAATTGCTTTCGAATTTCTTCAGGGATTCCACGGATTTCTCCAGGAGTTTTTTCTAGAGATTAAACCATAAATTTCTCTCATGATTTCTTCAAGAATTCTTATTGGGAAACTGGAGGATTCGGAAATGCTTGCTACAATTCCTCCCGGACTTTTTCCGGGGATTTTTATAAGAATCTATGCAGATATTTCCCTAAGATTTTTTTTCCAGGCATCCCTCCTGTAATGATGAGTGTGATATTACTTGATATCTGTAAACGTGTGATACGTCTAGAAATGTTTCTGGGGATTACTTCAGAATATCCTGCTGGGATTTCTCCGGAAATTCTTGCTGATATTCCTGCAGGACTTTTTTTTTCAGGAATGTCTACACGAACTTCTCTAGGGATGTATCCAGAAAGTTATTTTTGAATTATTTCGTGTATCTATCCAGAGGTTTTCTTGCAGATTATTTCAGGAATCCCTGCAAGGATTTTTTTTTTCATAAATGCTACTGGGGGTTCATCAAAGGATTTCCCCGAGGATTAATCTAGGAATTTCTTTTAAAAAAAATCTCTGGATGCTTTCAGTTATTTCTCCAGGAATTACTGAAACAATATATCCAGGATTACCTCTATAGATTTTAGGGCGTCTTCTATAGATTTCCTGGGGTGGTATTGCCTCAGTGATTATTTCCGGAATCCTTGCATGTTCTCCTAGAAATTATTGCTGAAAATTCTCATGGTATTCATGCTAAAAATTTTCTCTCCTAGATTCCTCCAGAAATTGCTACAGAAATTTCCACAGAACTATTTTCAGAGATTCCTTTGTGGAACTCTCCAGGATTTTTATCTAAAATCCTAACAGGGATTTCATCAGAGATTTTAACAGGAACTCCTCCAAAGATTTTTCTAGAAATAATTCTAGGGATTTATAAGGAAATTGCTCTAGGAATGCTTCTTGGGACTTTTTCGTAGATTGCTAAAAATTCCTTCAGATATTACTCAAGGGATTTATTGGGAAACTCCTCTAGAGGTCTACAGAAATAACTTACCGAGGAGTAATTCAATAACTTGCTCCCATACAAACTTGAAATTGATTTTATAATGGATTTCCGGACCCCACAAATCAAGAAAAATCGGGTTTCGGCCGAAATTCATGGAAAACTGAATCTCAACACAGTTAAAGAAGCCAATTTCTCCAGGAACTTTCACCTGGCAGTCAAAGAAAAGCGTTGATTTTCTTATTTCATTGCCAACGTTTCGATACAAATGTTATGACCTTCTTCAGGGCTCTGGATCAAAACGTTGGCTCACGCTGTTGTCAGCCGTCAGTAAGGATCCGAGGTAGACGAATTCCTCCACCACCTCGAAAGTATCCCTGTCTATCGTAACATTACTACCCAGACGGATCCGGTCGTGTTCGGTACCGCCCACCAACATGTACTTTGTTTTTGAGGCATTCACCACCAGTCCGACCTTTGCTGCTTCGCGTTTCTGGCGAGTGTACAGCTCTGCAACCGTTCCAAATGTTCTGGCAATAATGTCCATGTCGTCCGCAAAGCACACAAATTGACCGGATTGATAGTAGGCATGAGAGTCCATCACCTTGTCGCAGTCCCCGACGAGATTCGAATGAACTGGATAGTTCACCCGAAACCCTTTCGCAGTTTACACACCGTCCATCGTTGCTTCAATCAGTCTAATCAGCTTCCCAGGAAAGCCGTTTTCGTCCATGATTCTCCATAGCTCTGCGCAGTTGATACTGTCGTATGCCGCTTTGAAGTCGATGAACAGGTGATGCGTTGGGACCTGGTGTTCACAGCATTTCTGGAGAATTTGCTGTACGATAAAGATCTGATCCGTTGTCGACCGGCCGTCGATGAAGCCGGCTTGATAACTTCCCACGAACTCATTCGTTTTAGGTGACAGACGACGGAAGATGATCTGGGATGGCACTTTGTAGGCAGCATTCAAAATAGTGATCGCCCTGAAGTTCTCACATTCCAAATGGTCGCCTTTCTTGTGAATGGGGCAAATTGTGCATGTGCATACTGTTGTGAAAAACGTGCTTTCCCGATTCTGGCGTAACTACTCCCAGTATAAGGTGTGTTTCCGGTATAGAACACTTTAAAAATTGAAGTGGAACGGCAATAGAAACGAAGTCAGTTCGTGCTGCACGAGTTGAAACGTACTTGTTGTTCGGCTGTTAGTTCATTTCCATTCATTACACTAACTGATGGTTCCGCTTCCGTTGCCGTCTACTGTCTTCTGTAGATCATACTTACTACAAATTGTGAGAAGGCTACGTTCCAGTAAACATGTGACAAGCGAAAGAATAATGTAAAAACGTAAGAGTTCAGCAGTGATATGTAAAAAAATCTTATTCTAAAGCACTAACAATTTTTTCATTTAAACTCCAATTTATTCTGTTCTCAAAATCGACAAAGAAAAGAGTCATATTTGATTTTCAATTTTAATCGTGCAGGGACAATGTAAATAGGATATTGAAGGGGGTTCCATGAAAATCCAGGGGGTTTCAGAGGTGTTCCAGGGAACACCATGGGTGTTCCATGGCTTTTAAGGATGTTTCAGGAGCGTTTCAAGGAGTTTAATGAGCAAAATGGTCGTTTCAGGGACAGAGATATTTCTGGGGCTTCAGCGTATATCAAGGGCATTTAAGGGGTGTTCCAGGAGGTGTGAGGGGGTTTCATGAGCAACCCAAGGGGCTTCAAGAGCGTTCGAGGGATTTCAATGAGTTTCAGGGTCATTTCTGGGGTATTCCTAGTGGTTTCACGATATACCAGAGGCATTCTAGGGGCGTGTTTCAGGAGGTTCACGGGTTCCTGGGGCATTACAGAAGACTTCTAAAGCGTTTCACGAGTCTTCAAAGGGTTTGAGAGCATTCCAGTGGTCTTCTAGGGAGTTTTAGGGAGATTTGGTGGGTTTCAAGGGGTTTCAGGAGCGTCCATAGGGGCTTCAGGAGCGTTCGAGGGCTGTTCCAAGAAGTTTCAGAGTGTTTCAGAAGTATTCCGTTCCAGGGGTATTCCAGGAGGTTTCGGGAGCGTGTTCCACGTGTCTTCGAGGAGTTCCAGAGACGCTCCAGAGGGTTTCATTGGCGTTTCAAGAGGTTTAATGAGGTTTCAGGTATTGTTCCATGGGTGTTCCCGAAAGCTTTAGAATGTTTTAAACATTGAGGGTGTTTCATGAGATTTCGATGGCAACCTAGGGATGATCCAGGAGGATTTTGGGGGTTTCGGACGGTCCCAGGGATGTTCTAGGAAGCTTCAATTGGGTTTCAGGAGCTTTAGCTTATAGGTTTCATCGGCGTTCTAGTGGGTTTCGGGGAAGTTCCAGGAAGTTTCGAGGGTGTCACTATATTGAATTCCTTTCGAGATTCCTTAAAAAGTTCCTCATAAGCCCAACAAACATTTTTGCTGTATAAGTGTGGAACAAAAAAACTTTTAAGCAAACTTCAGCATAAGAAACTGTTGTTCAGCTACTTCTGTTTCTTGGGAGGTTTCTTTAGAAGTTCCTCCGAGAATCGTTTAAAGAGTTTTGTCCACGCGCGTAAATAGAGCGCATGTAGCACCCTCTACCTCCCCCCCCCCCCCCTGGAACAGCGTGCCGCTTGTGTCACGTATTTCAGAGATTGCACCTGGAGGGGGGGCTGTCTACATGCGCCCTTTTTAGGCGCATGGTTTTATCTATGATTACTCCTTTTGGAATGTCTTTAGTACTATTCTGGTATTCCGAATGTGATTCCGAGAAGGAATTCCCAGATAAAACTGTTGGCTCGACTATTGGAGGAAATCTAGAAGTAACTCCTGAAGTACTGGAGGTATTTCCCAAAAAGCTGTTGGAGGAACTCATGTAAAAATTGTATAAAAAAAACTCATAGAAGAATTCTTACGGAGCTCCTGGAGTGACACCATAAGGAATACCATAAAAAATCGTTTGAAAATCTGAAAGAATTCTAGAAGAATCTTCAGGAATTTGAGGGGGAGTTCCGGGAGGAGTCCTAGGACGAGTTTCTAAGGCAATCCCAAGTGGAGTTTTTGGAGAAACCCCAGGAGAAATTCTTGGAGGGAGAATTTCTTGAAGAAATTCCGAAAGGCTTTCTTAGCTGAATCCCACATCAAGTTCATGCATAAATCTCAAAACGAATACCCAGAAAAATCCACTAAGGAATCACACAAAGATCTTAAGGCGATGACCATAAACTACGTAGACTTTTTTTGGGCCATCTTAGACCCCCGCTCCCCCCCTCGTAGACTTTTATCCATACAAAATTTTTGATATTTGTATGGAGCGTAGACTTTGGCCAGACTCCCCCCTCCCCCCCTAAGAGTCTACGTAGTTTATGGACAGACCCTAAGGAGGAATCCCAAAAGGAGGTCCTAGATGAATCTCAGAAGGAACGCCTGGCGGAATCACTGCATGAACATCTTGGCGAATCTAAGAAAGAATCCTGGAAAAAAAAATCCTGGTCGAAACTCACATATCTTCAGGATTCCTCATGATATTTCTTCAGGAATTCCTTCCGGGATGTGATCCAAAATTCATTCAAGAGTTTTTTCTGGGTTTCTCTGGGAATTCTTTGTAAGATTCATCCACGAAATACTTCCGGAATTCAAAGAGTTCCTTCAGTGATTCCAACAGGAGTTTATTTATTTTTCCTGGAGTCCTTTGGATGTTCCTTCTGTGATTATTCCAAGAGTTTTTCTAATGGATTTCGTATAGAACTACTTCAGGAATTCCGTGTGACATTCTTCTATGAGTTTTTCATTAAATGCATATAACGTTTTCTTGATTAATTCCTTGTTGTCGGTTTTCGGAAGATTAGCCTTGCATTTTACCATTAACTGGAAACTTCTGATTTTTTAATACGTACCACTAAGTACATTTTCACAAATACATACATTTTCAATCTGTCCTTACTCTTTGGGTTCTTCATATATTAGTGTGGCCTGTGATCCAGCACACTCAGTTGAGCTCGGCTAATTTCTATTCTTTTGCCGTGATTAACACAGTCGAGCGCTCGGTATTCGCAATTTAACCCTAGTCGTGCATTGGGGTCATTATGACCCCAAAACGTGCACTAGGTCAGCGAGGTGAGCGCTAATGAACGTAAACTGATAAATTTCCGAATTTTATGGCCTAATGTAAAGCTTATCCTCATGCCAATACAAAGCTCCAATTAACTTTTCTCAACGACATTTCCCAGACAACCAGTCATCGTATAAGCTGTTGCAAAAGATGATAAAGTGGAGGCCATATGCGTACATGCCTCCATTTAGGCGCATGTAAAATGTACGCATATCGCCTCCACTTTAACATCCTATACAACATCTTATACGATGACTGGTTGACTGGGTTTCCAACACCGTAGGAATATTACAATTGTCTATCAATCAACCAATAAATTGAAATATCCTCATCAAGGCCAATAACAGCATTCTAGAACTGTTGAATCCATCCTCAATCTTGATGCTCATCCACAAAGCTGAACACGGAGTAAACAAAGAAAGAGTGGAGAACCATATCTCAATCTCATCCATTAAACTATTTTCCCATAGAACAACCCCCTACGGTTCCCCAAATTCCCCGGACCTGTTGTGGCAACCGTGACAACACTTCGACTAGTTTACTCACTGCCATACGTTTCCATTCCCCCGACCAGGTAAACGTGAGTTACACCATCGAAAAGCCCAAACATTAGAGATTCCCTTTTACCTTTTTTGCTAGGTTCTCACCATTGAATCTCGTGGAGTAGTGGGTCGTCTAGAGTCTTCTAGCGACGGTGCAGGCGAACGGAGGTTGATCGCTTTCCATTACAAGCCGTCATTAGAGTCGCGACTTGGCTGCACCAGTTAGACCTACCGAGCGAAGGGAGATAGATGATTACCGACCTACCGAGAGCTTGTGCTAGAATTTGGGAGCGCGCAAACATTAACTGGCATCGCATCTTCGACGTTAAGCCATCGCTATGACGATGATGATCACGGTACTGTGCCGTCGTCGTGTATACTGAGCTTTTGAGCTTTGTTTGGCTACAGCAGCGGTATACCACTATAGTGTGTTGGGTTCGAGAGAGCAGAGTCATCCTCCGACTTTGGTGCGACAAAAAGCAATAAGTGTGACCGAGCCGCAGCAGCAGTGTGGGAAGAAGTAGCACCAAAGTCGTCGTGGTCATCACGTTTGATGTTAAACTGAATAAATCACCGCTTATGTCACGAGTGTGATTTTTTTCTTCTGCTCAGTATGGATCAATTTTACAGCATTTAAACGGCACAGGGCCAAATTGATGCCCTCCTAGAGAGTTATAGCTCGCTAGCAAAATTACGAGTTTCAAACCGTGCAGTCGTAAATGTTCGCGCGGAGTTGATTGCCATTTGAAACAGTGGCGGCAGATTATTTTTTCAATGCGATGCGACGTCTTCACTAGCATCTTGTAGCATTTGATGATAGGTCATCACTAGGAACGCTGTTGGATGCGCTAAATATCGTATTGTTTTTCTGCATTGCTCGCGGTATTATAGCCAGTTACCCCTCAAATGTCATGTTTCTAGATTAGTTCATTGAAGCGTAGTAAAATCGTAAACCACAAACAGAATTATTTTTAATCTTCACGGTAACTTTAGAGAGGTCCCAAGGGGTGTCAAGTTAAATATAAAAGCCATAAGGCATAGCAGACGTTAGACATACAGGACGTTACGCATAATTGGCGTTTGTAAAGAATGGCAAATTATGTTTAACGTTCATTACGCTAGTCTTCCGCTATGTCTAACGTATTTATGCTTATCGTACTAACCTAACGCTGAATTAAGAAGTAATACTCCTGCAGCCCGCGCACTCCAGTCGATGCCCTTTTTTCTATAGAGGGCGAATGAGACCATCCAGTCAACTAGCAGGAAGTTCTTCCTCTTCTCATATTCATTTATTTATTTGGTTAACATCAAATTCATGATAATACTGAATCAACAATTTGCCGCCATAATACTCGATTTGCAGCTGAAGCTCTCCAACGTCGGTCACGCTCAACACTTGCCAGATCACGCTCCACCTGGTCCGCCCATCGTGCTCTCTGCGCT